>NC_056574.1:29796138-30165305 GCF_018340385.1 Cyprinus carpio
AGAACTGTATCTGTTGCATTGCATTAATGCGCATGCTGCTGTAAAGTCGCTGAAATGATTTCGTGTCGCACTAGTATAGATCGAATTAATGGAGCCCTTGAACTTTCTAACGACTGAAGAGTTGCTGTTTTTTCTCCACCGGAAAAAGACGGAGATTTCGTGCATCGAGCAACCGCACAGACTCCTCACTCAGCTGCGCGACCACGATCTGGTTCCGGAGAAACTTTTTGAGGTAGAGACACAACCACCTATAGCTGACATGCATACTATCTCTCTCTTTTCAATTAAGCTTTATTAGCATTACTGTGTAACACAATGTTGCCAAAGCATTGACAAATGTATACAAAAAAAAAAAAAAGATAACAAATAAATAAAATTATTCTAAATAATGAAAAGATAAAGTGAGTAAGTTAAGAGTATGTTTAACACCTAACATTGTGAACGGCTAACACAAATTTTGCAGCTAGTGCAGCTGTGTTGTCATCTTCAAGTATGAAGGGCATTTTCTCAGTATCAGTTCAGCAAATGATGGAATCAGTGTTTCTTATCTGGGGAGAAATGTTTCCCTTACATTGTGATATTTAGGACAAATCAGCAGAAAGTGTTTCTCCTCTATTTGCTGTCCTCTGTTGCTCTCTCAATTCAATTCAATTCAATTCAATTCAATTCAATATTGCTTTATTGGCATGAATAAATAATGATACAATATTGCCAAAGCTTAGTGTACATATATAGAAAGAAAAAATAATAACAATAACAATAATAATAATTAAATGAACATCACAGTAATGGAACTGAATATTATAACATCTTAGAATATTAAACTGTAACAAATTATAATGTGTAAACATTTGATACCACAGTCTTTAACTTACATAGAAACACACAAACACACTAAGGATCACTGTGGTGCACAATAGGGTTAGACACACTGAGGTCACACACACACACACGTTCACCTGCTGTCTCTCAGGCTGTGGCACGTCCACACGTATCTCGCAGCCAGTGCTGCTGTGTGTCCCTCTCCTAATATTATCTTTATTTGTTCTGTTTCACTAATGGCTGTAAAGTTCTTTATTGAGTTGGTGAATCTGTTGAAGAAGAGGTTTCTTATGAATATGTATTTATGACCGTGAAGGAGGAAGTACGTCTCTGTCTCGATCTCTCCTGTCTGACAGTGAGCACACACTCTTTGCACACTCTCTGGGTAACCAGCTCTTTCTGTGTCTGCCGGTCTCGATGGCTAGACTGTGCTCACTGAGCCTGTACTTGCTCAGGATCCATCTCTGCTTTGTGTCTCTGACACTCTGGAGATAATCTTCACATTCATAATCTGATTTTAGAGTTTGATAGAATTGTAATTTACTTTGTGTTTTAGTTTCTTGATCCCAATGTTCCAGATATGTATTTTTAGATTGTTTGATAATTTGATTGATTTCAATGTTCAGGTGAGAAGAAGTGCTGGTCTGAGACTGGATAGTGTTAGTAGAGTTAGTCAGGTTAGTAAGTCTCAGAACTAGCTGACTGAGTGGACATTTTCAGGGTTCAGTTCTTGGGTTTGTAGCGCTTTAAAATGTAGCGATTCTGTGGGACTTGATTTAAGATGCATCCAGAATTTTAGGGATCTTTTATGCATCATCATCATTTTGCAGAATTCTGTGTGTAGGGCTTCTGCTGGATGTCTGACCCATCTAGTGTAGCTCTGATCACTGAGTGGACCCCAAACCTCACTTCCATACAGCTCTATGGGCTGAATCACACTATCAAAGATTTTACACCAAATTGGAAGCGGTATTTCAATATTTTGGATTTTTTTTCTTGACTGCATATAGAGCTCTTCGAGCTTTATCTTTGAGAGCATTCACTGCCGAACTGAAACTTCCCGATGCAGTGAGGATCAGGCCGAGGTAAGTGTACTGCAGCGTGTGTTCTAGGGCGGTGCTGCCTAGACTGAACTGGTATCTGTGTTCCTGACATCTTGGCTTTTTCTGAAAGACCATAATGTTGGTCTTTTTGAGGTTTACTGCCAGGGCCCAGTTCTGGCAGTAGTTGTCCAGCAGGTCCAGGTGCTGCTGTAGTCCCTGTGGGGTGGACGAGAGCAGCACCAGATCATCTGCGTACAGATCATCTCTCTCTCTCTCTCTCTCTCTCTCTCTCTGTCTCTCTCACCCACCCCGTGCATTTTAGTGTCTGACTAGCAGTAAAGGTGCGTTCACACTAGCAGCAACTAACTGTCACTAGTGATGTCCGGTTCATGAACGAATCGTTCTATTTAAATGGATCTTCTTAGTGAGCTGGTCGAACCAGTTCACCAAATCGAACTGAATCGTTTGAAATGGTTCATGTCTCCAGTATGCACTTATCCACAAATTACTTAAATTATTCAGTTTACAAACGTGCCTGACCCTCCCTCTGACTCAAAATAAACCAATATCCTGAGTTATTCAGTTACTCCAACAGTACACAGACTCTGAACTCCTGTGAAAAGAGAACTGATGATGGGCACAAGCAAAGCAGCAACTAGCCACTGCTAGAGCGGTTCTTGTTCACGAGTCAAGAATCGGTTGCAATGGTTTCTGGATCACCAGTATACTCAACCCGTTTCTTTTGGACACGTCCGAATTGAGAATCGATGAGCGGATGATACTGTGCATGTATGATTCATTGTGAAGCTGGTAAACAGTACACGACACCCTGTGACATATGTCTGAACCAAACTAAGTCTTTTGGACAACTGATTGTGTGCTAATGCTATGAGTGCTGGTAAACCGAGGGGCCGATCTGGTGAAACATAAGTTTATTCAATAACAAATAATTCATAATGGATTATGCATAGTATGTGGATCAGGCTTCTGCGCTGAGGGGAGTAATTTATTCACTTTATCTTCAATACTTATAAAACATTCTGGTTTGCACATGACTGCTTGTACCTGTATTTGGGTGCTTAGCTGCAAAACTTAATTTTAAGAAACTTGTCAAATCATGGTGATGCTTTAACTGACTGAAGCAATGACTACTGACTTTATATATTTGAATATGTTGAAAGTATTTTCATCCCGGCCCAGTACGATAGTCATTACGTCATCACGAATGACGTCATTACGTTAAAGTGTAAAAGAACCGGTGAACTGGTTCTTTGAACAGGTTCATTGAAACAAACTGTTCAAAAAAACCGGTTCACTGAAAAGAACCGAAATTATATATTATATAATATTTGTCGCTGCATGTCGCCAGGAGCTGGCGATGAGGTTGCTAGTGGACGTTCTCACTACTGGTTGCCTTGACAACTGCCGTCTTCTTTCCTATTGTCTGTCGTTCCCGAAAGTCGCTGTTCATTTGCACAAAGTTGAAGGATTCTGAACTTTGTCACATCGCTGAACATCCCCCATCCGTCGCCAACGGCTGCTGTCGCACTTGTCGCAGGAAATCGCCAGCTGTCCATTGAAGTGAATGGGATCGGGTAGCTTTGTTGCTTGTAGTGTGATCGGGGTTTAACTCTTGTAACTCACGCTAAACAAAAAGTTCCACCACCCTGGTTTTTGGACATAGCAGGGGCGTAGCAGCTGTGTGGGACGGGGGCTACATGTCCCCCGCACTTTTAGAAAAAGACGATTCTGTCCCCCCGCATTATGTTTGACCAACCGCCGATTTTTCTGCCCATGTTTTCTGATTTGTTTATTTCGATTTGAGTAAACTAACATTCAGCCAATCACAAGGCACATCATTTCTTGAGCTTCAAATCTCCTGTTGCTCTCGCAATTTCACTTTGCACTTGTAAGGTCCATGCACCTGGTCCAATAGAGGTATCTAGTGCTGGCTGAAGGTTTCTTGCGTGTTCGGCAAAGTTATTCAATTTAAATTCAGTTATAATCTGACTCCATTTTATTATCTAATCTGATTCCATTTTAGTATGACTTTGAATTTAGGTTGGAAGGCAAACTGGTTGTCTGTGGGTCTCTAATTATTATTATTATTCTGACATTTGATTATTCTAGTTGACTCTTTACTTTATATTTACTTGTTCATTAGGAATCTATGTCACTCAGGGTGTATCACGCTGGCCGATGTACGTGTACCCCATGATCACAAACTCTCCAGTCTGATCATTAGTCAGAGGTTATGACTAATACTATTTAAAAGGTCACCCATGCTTACCATTCTTTAAATAGTATTTCTGTCTAGTCCCCTACATTTACCCATGTACTGTACAACTTAGTTAAAGCTCAAAACAATAATCAGTGGTTATGCTAGAACTCTTTGTCTAGCCCCTGAGAGTTATATAACTACGTACAACTTAACTAAAGTTGAGACAATAATCAGCGGTTATGCTAGTACTATGAAATATATTAATATTTCAATAGTATTTTTGTCTAGCCCAACTTAGCTAAAGTCAAGCAGTTAGTCAGAAATCTAGAATCTCACCTGATGTGCCCCATGCTCCATCTAACCTGAGATCTAGTATGCACTTAACCCTGGACGCAGATTTGTGGAAACATACGCCTTCACTTAATCTACTTGAGAAAATAATTTCAGAGTGAGTCAGAATAAAATCATATGTAACAATTTGTTATCAGTCAGGTAAATATGTATTATGCCAATTACATAGCCTATTCAGAGATATCAAATCAATACAAGACATCAAATTCCAAAAGATGAATCTAAGAGTAAAAGATGCATACCTGACTTTTAGTAAAATCCATAGTATGAAGTGTGTGAACACACTTCATACCACAGGCTCATTCCAGCTACAGAAGGCTCCGACCCTTTTGCTGCAATCCTTTAAATACAACACCAAGATAAAACATCCCCCAAATGGAGGCATGTACAAACAATTAGAATTTGCATTAAGCCAGGTCCCAGACCTGGGTAGTTTACACCTATAAAAGGGAACAGAAGGTAATTTACATGGAAGACCCTGGGAAAGGGCACTCCCATTACAGTAACCAAAATATCTCTTAACTCTTAGGATCTGTATTATCTTTTAGTTTACTTTTGTAAGATTGAGACTATTGTACCAGTTGCACTGAGACATGTCAAATGATACCAACCATGACTGTAAATATCACTTGCATTCATGTAGAACATTATACTATTGACCATTCTGAGTGAACCAAGTGGAGGGAGGATGGGTATGGGGAAGGAAAAGGATGAGAAGGAACTGATGCATATGTGAGAGAGGCGTTTCCTGCACCTCCACTCTGTGGGGTGTCTCGAAGATGCCCATGTATCTTTGTATTGTCTGTTTCTCAGGAGATCAAAGTATCTGAGGTTCTTTCATCCTTACACACTTTTAACGGTTTGGGGGTAAAATGTACCCCAGAAAAAAGCAGAGGACGATTAAGTCATTTTTCAAACACAGTAAAAATGTGTTAGGTCACGATGGATAAGAATCACGCGATCAAATTTCTACATTATTATTTAACCTAACAAGGCGTCTACACAGGATGCGAGCAATGCGATCATGCGATACAACAAAAGAACCCATTAAAGGGTTAGTTCAGCCCAAAATGAAATTTCTGTCATTGATTACTCACCCTCATGTTGTTCAAAAGACAGCAACACAACTGAAATGTTCCCAGACAACGTAGCAAGGACATGGGTAAAACAGTCCATGTGACATAAGTGGCTCAACTTCAGTTTTATGGAGCTACGAGAATACTTTTTGTGCGTAAATAAAGTATCACAACTCATACGCACGCTCTATCCTAAGTGTAAACAATGCTGATTACGCTGAATACGTTTATGCATGCGCTTCCCTCCCAACATAAACAGCGCTGATTACGTGGGTACTCTCCAAAATGGTGGAAGACAGTAACTCGGGGGAGAAGAATCGTTAAATAAATTGTTATTTTTGTTTTCTTTGAGCACAAAAAGTATTGTCGTAGCTTCGCAAAATTGAAGTTGATGTCACATGGAGTGTTTTACCGATGTCCTTACTAAGTTTCTGCTTCTGGGAACATTTCAGTTGCGTTGCTGTCAATTAAGTTCCTAAGATCAACCAAATTCAATCAAAAATATCTTAATTTATGTTCTGAAGATGAACGAAGGTCTTACGGGTTTTAAATGACATGAGGGTGAGTAAATAATGACAGAATTTTCATTTTAGGCTGAACTAACACTTTAAGAACGAGGCATGTGTCACGTCATGTCAAAGGCCCCCTGTATCGAATCCATGTGTTTTTGTAGGAAAAATATCAAAATTTCAAAAGTAATAAACACTTTTCTCTCACTTCCGTTATCTGTCATTCGCGGATCCATTCCTGTGGATGGTGCAGCATGTAATATGCGCACCTCTGAGATATGCTAATCTCGCGAGATTGTTTAAAGCAGCAAAAGAAGAACAATTTCCCTACTTTAGCAAATGAAAACCAGTTTCCTCTTGGTTTATATCGAAATCCAACATTTTTCTTTATAAATCCTCAGTTTGTATTTCTAATTTGTGACTGGCGTTTTGTATTATTCTCTCTCCACATTCGTCACTAATCACGCAACCCTGCGCATCTTACGTCATCCGTCGGAAGTTCGGAACTGCTTCAGTGTATGACAGTCAGCAGAAGTGAGAGAAAAATGTTTATTATGTTTGAAATATGGATATTTTTCTTACAAAAACACATGGATTTGCTACAGGGGGCCTTTATTCATCCCCCAGAGCAATCTACGGCACATTTTATTATGAATGCGCAAGCTTTATTTGAAGACTTGTGGACTGTTCAACTGCAACACCCTCTGACTACACCAATATAGCTTGGAATAGCAAGGATATAAGAAGAAAGTCATATACACCTATAGTGCTTCGAGGGTGAGTAAAACACAAGCTAATTTTCATTTTTGGGTGAACTAACCCTTGAAGAATTAGGATAAAAGTTATTGTTTAAGTGTAGTGTAACTGAAATATTGTGCATAAAATATCTTTATTTCATAAAATTAAAGATGTCCACAGTGGTCTCAAAGTCCCAAGTCCTGCAGTTATTTTTAAATTAGGGTTAGTTGATTATAGTATCATAAAAAATAGGTCCCTGTAAGCTGTCTTGCTTCCTCATGTCATGTTCCCAAAATTGTCATTAGGGTTCTCTAAACACAGCAATTGGTATTCTATATAGAATTTATTTTATGAACATGAATGTAGGCTACTTACTTTGTACTAGAGTGACAAAGTAAGGAGTTACTTACATAAGACACAAGACAATGAGTAATAAATACAGAACATAAATAACAAAACGGAGAGAAAAAACAATGCAGGGTTTTGTTACAAAATACATAATTGTAGAAGGTGTTCGTTGTACTTACTTTGTACGAATGTACTTATTTTGTACTAGTGCGAGACCAGTGAGATGTGACAATAGAATATGACGATATCCTTGCGCTATTGACATATTTCAGACCTTTCAGACATATTTGCATTACACTGGCTCGTTCACTAGTAGTGGTATGTAAGATATTTTGTGTTCACCTACGAATACAATATACTTTACATTGACTGCGGTTAACAGGATGCTCCAGTGTTTAACTAATTATAATTTAATAATCGGTGTTTAAATAATTTGAACAATCGGGCTAGTGCTGCTTCCTCAAGAAAGTTGATCATTCTCACGTGTTTTAAGCCTTGTCAGTTTAAACATTAAAGCGTTTTAAGCCATTTGAGCGTGAGACAACGTGAAAGAGATTTCAGTGTGGTACTCGCGCACTGTGATATACCATTTCTGTACGCACGCAAAAAGCTGCAGCTCAGATACTGTAGCATATGCGAGAGACAATTCATTTTGGTATTTATGAATCTTATGTATATTCATCATTTGCTTTATGTACATGGCACTGGCAGTATTTTCACAAGCTTGTAACTTACATGCTTAGAGCAGAACCAAGCATCGTTCATTTTTATTTATTTTTACATGGCTCCCTGCAATACAACTTTGATTCTTCAATCGCGCCATCTAGTGGTCTGTTATTGATACAACCACAACTGCTACAACTGATAACAAAGCGCTAAAACAGGTACTGCGAGTCATTGTAAGGTAATTAAAATAAGTCAAATTAATATTTTGCGTTCAATTATTTACTTATCAGGCAAGTGGCCGCATGATAAGTGGGAAAATTATGCAGTGTAGTCTTTATCACCCTGCAGAGGTTTCTTTTGCAAAATAATCTGCTGACTGTACACTATCCCTCAGCCATGCCGCACCCTCCAGTTTGGGGACAACTGCTTTATTCTTTTAAATGGATACATTCAAATCGTGTTTATTATATATATATTTTTTTTTATTAAAGTGGAAATCAGTTTACTGAATAATGTAAACTTGACTGACTGCTTCACGTCCACTTTAAAGAGATATTTGGTTGTTTATTATTTTTTATTTGTACTATTTATAGTTTTTGTGCAATTACTTGCCTGTCAGTTGAGTTTGTGGCAAAACATTTTGCAGTGTTTACATGTTGTTTATTACTACATAAAATTCATTAAAGGGGTCATATGATGCTATTTCAAGTGTTGCAAGCTGTTCGTGAATAGATAAGATCTGTAAAGTTGCAAAGACTAAAGTCTCAAACCCAAAGAGATATTCTTTATAAAAGTTAAGACTCATCCACGCCCTCCTAAAACGCATCGTTTAAACACGCCCCCACATGTCTATGTCAGTATGTAGGAAGATTTGCATAACGCCACCCAAATGTTCACGCAAAGATAGAAGGCGTAACTTTGATTCTCGTTGTTGCCGCCAGCGCCATGTTGTGGAGACGCTGTGTTTCATTGTGAAAGCAAAAATACTTTGTTTGGTCTTCCAAAAGAGGACACAACTAGAAATCAGTGGTTAAATTGTATTTACAACACTGTTCCAGAACAGTCAACCCAAATATTTAGATGCGTGCTGCGCATTTTATGGAGGACTGTTTCCTGATCCTGGGAGAGAAGACTACAGTGCCGGCTGTTCTGACTCACAGTCTATAAGTATGTTTACATATGTAAAGGATGTGCCACTGATGATTCAAACACGAGTTTTGAGCAGTGTAGAGCAGCGGTTCTCAATTCCAGTCCTCGTGCCCCCTGCTCTGCACATTTTGTATGTTTCTCTTATGGCTTCAGATGTTTGTTATATTCGAACGTAAGTGACCTGCGAAGTGGACATCACAGGATATTCCGCCATGATTCCAGTTCAAAGCGAAAGTATATGTTCTATTCAAAGTGCATTGAAGTGTGCGAGACATGAATTTTAATTGTATTTATTTACAGAGGTATATGTGAAGAACTGGGGGGGCGTGAGGACTGGAATTGAGAACCGCTGGTGTAGAGTAGAGCTTGGTGTTTGTCGTTTCTCCGATTACGCAACGCGTAAGAACACAGTATAAGTCATTATAATCCGTAATTATGTCCCCACTGGATGCAACAAATGGCTCGTTTGTAATGGGTTTTATTGTTTTTGTCTTTTTTGGGTTTTATTTGTCTTTTGTCTTTTTTTGTAACTATAAGCTACAGTATTATTTTCTTTAAAAAAAAAAAATTTTTTACCGATCTATCATGGTATTACCATGCCATTGCTTTACCATGATACCTCCACTATAATTTTTTAAAAAGTTGGGTGTCAAAGCATGCCAGTTCGTTGTTTTGCATATTTAGGCATAAGTCATCTGATCATACTGTACTTCCATTCATTTATGTCTTCCTCTCTGTTTTTGTCTGTAGAATGTGAAAAAGATGCGTTCTCGTGAGCAGAAGGAGAAGGGCATCTATGAGGTTCTGGACTGGGTGGAGAAAAATAAACCACAGTACATGCATCAGTTCTGGCGCTGTGTGTTTGAAGACCATATCCTGCAGCTCTACCCGACACTACGCATGCTCAGAAAAAATCTGCTGGACGGTCGGTGGTTTCCACTATCATCAGCTTTATGTTATGTTATCTAGAGGCTCACGCTGCATTACTATATGCTATGATAGAGCAAGAATGCATTCATATATATATATATATATATATATATATATATATATACAGTATTGTTTTATTTTTTTCTTTGTACCAGGCACTTTCAAATTTGATGAGAAACATCCAGATGTTGAGACACCAGCAGAGGAGGAAAAGAGTGAAGGAAAGGCAGAGAAAGTGAAGGAGAAGAACTACAAAAGAAAGAGAAGTAAAGATGATAGAAGTAGTGAGGATAGTGATGATCTTGGTTCTTCCTCTGCTTCTACACCCAGTCAGAAGGAACCAGGTAAAAAACACTCATTCTGTGAGTCCCTGAACTAAAGCAGGCCTAAGTTCTCATCAGGGATACACTTAAATAACACAAAAAATAAAGCCATTAAAAAAAAAAAAATTGTTACTTGCAATAAAGTAAACCTTAACTAAAAAAATAAATATATATGCAGTATATAATGGGCATATATATATCAACGGACACCCAGGTGAGACACAGGGCCCACAACCAATCTAAAATATCCAGATGGAAATTTGTTGCCCATTCTCAGTGGGAAAGTGCCCAAACAACCTTGCTCAAAAACGTTTCCCCATGTATCAAATTTATAGAAAATGTTCTAAAAAAAAATGTACCCTCAGGCAATCCAAGATGTAACTAACAAAACACAAAATTAATAAAATTTTACCTAAAATTACAATTAAGAAAATATAAAAATTAAAATTAATTCAAAATATGAATAAAACAATAATAGTATCTCAGTGATACTAAAATAACAATGTGTTTCCGGGTGCCTGATGTCCTGTTCCAGTATTTTCACTCTCTCCTGATATGTGTTGTCTTCTCTCTCTTTCTCAGCGTCTCTTGTGAAGAAAGGAGACAAGCAGGAGATTTGGAAGTGGCCTGTTTATGAAACGCATCTGCCTGTAACCTGTGGGGATAAAGAAGGCACTCTCTATCGGGTCAAAATGCCCAGAGGTTCATTATCATTGAGTTTTTGCTATAATTTCTCTTCATTTTATTAGAATGTGTGTTTATAATGTTTTTTGGGTGGATTGTTCACTCTGAATGCATCCTATCCTTGTCTCCTGTAGGGGAAAAGTGTATTTTGTCTCAAGGACGCTGGTTCACCCTAAATGATTTTGAAAGGTTTGCGGGGAAGGAAAAGTGCAAAAACTGGAAACTCAGCATCCGCTGCGGAAACACACCACTTAAGAAACTCATTGAGGTAAATAATGCAAGCACTTACAGATTGTTGGGATTGTTGGGATCTTTATTTAAAAAAAAAAAAAAAAGTTTTTGGAAATTGTCTTTGGTTTTGCTGTAAACTTATCGTACACTCACAAATACTTTTTACATAGATATTTTTAAATGAACATATTCTGTTTAGATAAATAGGCTAATTAAGCCACGTTTCCACCGCTGGAACTTTACCCAGGAATTAGGGACTATTTAAAAATGTGTTTCGCCGATTTCGGAGACGATCAGCTCCACACGATCAGCAGGAGCTCAGGTCTCATGTATCTGCCGAGAGCACTCTCAACTCGGCTAGTCCTTCTGACATTTCCTGCTGGCTCTGATGTCTCTTTAGTGGTTAAACAAAATATAATTTGTTTTGGGTAAATCTAACAGGTAATCTTTGGTCTTTATTCAATTTATCTATATGTAAAAATTTAAATAAAAAGAGGACATTTATATAATATTTCGTGTATATATATACACATTTCCCTGAACTAAGTAAATTTCTGCGGCTATTGTTATGTTTAATTGTAAATGAAAGGAGGCAGTGGTATTAGATATTCTATTTCGTCTTATTGTAAATATACAGTGAGGAAAATTGCAGTAGCCAAGGCGAGCTGACTGATGTTATCAAGTAAGTTACGCTGCTGTTTGCAGAATAACCGGACTTGCATCATCCCGTCCTTTGGAGATCACACTGCTGAGTCGAACTGGAAAAGTCTGAACTACCGAGGATGCAAGTCCGAAATTTGCGTACTTTGTATTGAGAAACGCGCGCAGACCTACGTCACCAGACTATTTTCCTAATCTTCACGGTACTTTAGAACAGCACGGTAAAGTTAGTTTTAGGTTCGATATTTGCCAGACATTCGCTTTCGCATGCCACTGCTCTATAGAGTCGACAGTCCTACAAAAACGATATCACTACCACGATTAGTTTTAACAATATGCAACAACTTTATATGGACATGAAAATATTATTTAAAAACCACCTATGTGTACTGTTGCAGCAAATTTAAACCGGAAAAGCTTTGACGTGCTATAGCGCTTGATGCGTAAGGGACCATATGACAATTCCACCAGTTGGGTTTAAAACGTCCAATATATTTTAACTAATGTGACTTTTAACATTTAAAATAAAACATTGCCAAACCGTAAGGAGTGTATAATTCATAGTGATTTACTACAGGTAGGATTTTGCCAATACCTTCCTTAATATATGCAGTACAGTACACAATTATGTTCATAAAAAACTACTGTAAGTACCCAAACTGCTGTTCAAGGTGGTAGTACATTCCTAGTGTCCAGACTGAATTACAACAGGTGAGATTTTGTCAATATCACTCTTACTGTACATACAGTATATTCTTAGAAAACAATTACTGTAATTCACCAAAAGTGTTTTTTTCATGTTCTAAAGGTTGTAGTACTCTCCTAGTGGGCTTGGATTTAATAGCAGATTATTTATATTCATATTTATGTATGTATGTATGTATTTGTGTGTGTGTGCTTGTGTTTGCATTTGTATGTACAGTGCGTGCATAATTATTAGGCAAGTTGATATTCTGATCATAGTTTTTATTTGTAATGTTTTAAGTGTTTGTAATGTTTTAAATGTTTTAAGCACATTTACAAATTCCAAACCACATCAATCTATAAAACTACTTTTAATTTTGTATTTAATCATTTATAAGTGATATATATTTGTCCATGAAGGCTGGAAGTGAAAATCTTCATATATTCAGGTGTGCATAATTATAAGGTAGTGTGACGAGTCGGCTGCCTCCCCCCTAATTATCCTCGAGAGACCGGTCTCTTTTGCGTGCATGCACGCTGGTGTCCTCGTGGGTCCAGGAGGGGTGCGTAGAGGGACTCCCGCACCGCTAGAGACGTGAGCTGCCAGACCTGCGGTCCGGACGAGAACTGCACCCGTTACATGGCCGTTGTGCCAGGATTCAAACGCTGCGGCCAGCGAGATGGATGCAGCCGCTGGAAGAAGCCGCCACCCCTCACGCCCCGGACCGTAGAGGGGAGCACGTGCGGCCGCCGGACTCCACCCCTTACCTGGACCCTTCCTTCCTGAACACTACCTGCCCATCACATACCCCGCAGCACAATGAGGACACCAGATTCTCTGTTTAATTTGGACACTCTTCCCCTTTGGACACTTTTATTCCCTCTTTTGGTTATCTTTTTGTTAATAAAAGCTTCTCCGAAGCCTGACGCCACACCCACTGTGTCTGTCGTTTGCTCCTCCCACCACAGTGGTGGAGACAGCACAGTTGGGCAACACCTGGTGACGTCATTCCTTCTTGCTCGCAAAAGTTCGCGAAAACCCAGTCTGGGACGGAGGAACGACGGAGACGGCCTCCCAGCCACAAAAGGGGCAAGTGACGTTCTTTCTATTGTCATTTACCCTGTGGTTGGTTGAGGCTGTCGACTAAAACCCGGTTTCTCTGTCCCTGTTCCAGCGCGGTGCGAGAGGGAGAACTGCCCGGAAAGGAATCCCTGCCCCGCCCACTCCAACCGTTTGGAGCCTGGTTGAGGGAGGTAGCACTCACGTGTGGGCGGCGGCCTGATGACGGGGATGTCGCTTGGGGGGGGGTACGACGAGTCAGCTGCCTCCCACCTAATTATCATCGTCACCCCGTCCCTTAATCGGCGCCTTTCCCCAGGCTCCCGACAGGAGTGGGTGCGTGAGAGAGGAAGGGGCGCTGTAAGAGCCAGGTAATTGTTTTTTAAGAATAATTATGTACTGTATGTACAGTAAGGGTGATATTGGCAAACTTTCACCTGTAGTAATTCAGTCTGGCCACTAGGAATGTACTACAACCTTTGGAACATGAAAAAAACCCTTTTGGTGAATTACAGTAATTGTCTTTTAAGAATTATTAGGTACTGCACGTACAGTAATGGATATATTGGCAAAATTTCACCTGTAGTAAGTCAGTATTGTAACTACAAATGTACTACAACATTTGGAACATGAAAAAACCCTTTTGGTCAATTACAGTAATTGTTTTCGAAGATTAATTATGTACTTTATGTACAGTAAGGGTGATATTGGCAAACTTTGACCTGTAGTAAGTCAGTCTTGTAACTACAAACATACTACAACATTTGGAACATATATAAAAAAAAAACATTTGTTGAATTACAGTAATTGTTTTCTAAGAATTATTATGTACTTTGTGTACAGTAAGGGAAATATTGGCAAAAGTTCACCTGTAGTAAGTTAGTCTGGCCACTAGGAATGTACTACAACTTTTGGAATATAAAAAATCCCTTGTGGTGAATTACAGTAATTGTTTTCGAAGATTAATTATCTACTGTATGTACAGTAAGGGTGATATTGGCAAACTTTCACCTGTAGTAATTCAGTCTGTACTACAACCTTTGGAACAAAAAAAAAAGACCCTTTTGGTGATTTACAGTAATTGTTTTTAAATAATAATTATGTACTGTATGTACAGTAAGGGAGATACTGGCAAAATTTCACCTATAGTAAGTCAGTCTTTTAACTACAAATGTACTACAACCTTTGGAACATAAAAAAAAATGAATTATAGTAATTTATTAAAGAAAATAGTTGTGTACTGTATATACAGTAAGGGAGATATTATCTGTAGTGACATATTGCTTAAATATTTTCTGTCAGTTTGCCCACAAGGCATTTACTATGGCGTTGTAAACATAATTTTTATTAATTATTGGACTTCGTTTTGTACTAAGAGGTAAATTTGCAGACGGTCCCTAAAGCAGCCTAGGCGAATATCCAACGTATATCAAAACTAAAACTGACTTTTACCGTGCTCTTTAGACCGCAGTGGAAACGCAGAAAGCAACAGGTCTGGGGGGAAATTAGTTCCTGGGGAAAAAAGTTCCTGCTATAATTGTTCCTGGTAATTTCGGTGGAAACGCGGAATTAGTCAATGCATTATCAATCTGTAGATTGGGACTGTTGTCAAATATAAAATTTAATTTATACATATAGTGCCGATCAAATTTTGTGATCAGTACATTTTTTATTACTTTTTAAAGACGTCTCTTATGTTCATCAAGGCTGCATTTATTTGATCAAAAATACAGAGAAAAAAAAAGTTATATTATGAAATATTATTACAAGTTATAATAACAGTGTTCTATTTTAATATACTTTAAAATATAATTTATTTCTGTGATGCAAAACTGAATTTTCAGCGTCATTACTCCATTCAGTGTCACATTATCCTTCATTCTAATATGCTGATTTATTATCAATGTTGGAAACAGTTTTTGCTGCTTAATATTTTTTGGGAACATGTGATACCTGTCGTGGAAATTCCCAATACTTATCTGACTTCACCACTGACAATTTGAATAACCTCCAGTTATTCATACAATATAATAGAATACAATACTACAGTACTAGTACAGTACTACAGTATATTCGGTGTAATTCCCGTCGCGGATATAAAACAATATAATGCTACATTATCTCGAGGTAATTCCTTTCTCGAATACTTCTAGCACAATTCCAAAACTTTGAGGTAATTCCCCTCCCGAAGTATGGTGACGGCATCCCGTCAAGAACAATCCAATGCTCTCCATTGAATTTCTATTGCGGGAAGCTGCCTCCTTGTCATTTCTGACATATATATATTTCTGACATTTTGTGTCCTAAACGCTCTTTTTTTTTTTTTTTTTTTTGTGGTCGAAAGCTTATAAAAACATAGTTCTGGGTTTTTAAGCTTGTTTACTGTACACCTTGTCACATAGCAGCTTTTAGGCATTGCTCTGTTTTTTGTAATAAGTCAGAAATGACAAGGAGGCAGCTTCCCGCAATAGGGAGTCAATGGAAAGCGTTTTTTCGGTGGGCATGGTTTTCAGATTATGATGGGTGTCGCTCCGTCTCTATAGCAGGAATGTGCTACTAATGCAAAGCATTAGAAGTACAGCACATATTTTTGTATCGATCCTTTAATTTTTCAGTGTATTAGATAATATTTAGAATATGTAGTTACATTAAATACAGCAGACCCTTCATATAAATGTGTGATCACTTCCTTTCTCATTTGTTTCCAGGAGGAGCATCTTCAGTGTCCACCGATGGAGAGAAGAAAGAGAACATGTGTCCAAAAAGTACTTTGTCTCTCTATGTGCACTGTCAGGTTTTGTTTTTCCTCTGTTTTTCTTGTAACATTTATTAAGTGACTTTGTTTATTCCTGCAGAACATGAATAAGCTGTTTCCTGTCAGTTCATCTGAGAGCTCCAGTGAAGGTGAGTAACGATCATCAACGCTCATTCACATGCTCTCTGCTGTCTGTCTGAACGCAGCAATGTGTTTTATTCCTCAAGACTCTGAAACAAGCTCCAGTTCGGTGGAAGAAAGTGATGCTGAAAATTTCCAGGAACAGGGATGGAGAGGAGGACGAACAGAGATTAGAGGGAGAGTTGAGGAGGAAGAAGAAGACGTGGCAGATCTGTCTGTTTTCCAGGCTCATTCTTTACCAGTCACCTGTGTTTCACTTACTGGGACTTTATACAAATACAGGTTTGCAACAGGTATGTTATTGCACTGATTTGTGTGCAGAGCTCAGTATGCAGTTTGTTTTGGCTGTGTTGAAGGTTTGAGAGGAAAATGTTCATGTTTATGTTCTGTTGCAGGGATACGTGGGAAGTGTATACGTACTGAGGAAAGATGGTTCACTCCGGAGGAATTTGTAAAGCAGGAACCGACTCTTACAGATGGGCACTGGAAGAAAGATGTTCTGTGCCATGAAAAAATGCTCAACTTTTTAATCAAGGTATCAAATGGGAGAGAGCAAACAAAAAGTATCATTATTTATTTATTTATTTATTTAATGAATAATTGTCATTTTTAGAAAAACATCCTACGCATCCATTCGCTTCAATGTGAATGTGTAAAATGCAGTACTCAAGAGGAAGATGTGGTGAGAAACATCTCTACATGACATATTTAATCATAATCAGTCATCATAAAAATAATTTATGATAGTAACTTAAATTCCAAACAGTCTTTTAATTGTGTACATTAATCTGTACATGATCACTTTCATAGACTAAAGATGTGAAAATCACAAACAGAATTCACAAATCACATATTTTATCATATATTTTTTTATTATATTTATTATATATTTATTTCTTATATATTTTTAAATTGTTTTGACTTTTTTACATTTTACATGTTCTGCTTAAAGAAAACAAAGCCTACTTTAGTACAATTATTATTTTTTGCATTGTGACATTAACCAAATTTTTGCAGATTTCATTACCAAATGCAAAAAAAACAAAAACCCTTTTCATTATTTTAATATAAAAAAATGCGAGGGCGGTGAAATTGAATCAAGTGAAATGATATATCCTCATTCCCTTTAGCATCACTTCGAAGCAATTAATGATGACTATACACTGCTGGATTCAGCTTGCACGTTTGGATTCTAGAACATTAGAATTGTTTTTTTTATATATTACGAGTTATTAATAACAATGAATTATTCCCAGTTATTAACTGCTTTTTATTTGTTAAATAGTAGTACATAGGGTTGCCAACTGTCCTGTATAAGCTGGGACATCCTGTACATTGGGCCTAATTGATTTGTCCCGTACGTGACCTCCCTTGTCCCTTTTATTGACTGCTACACTGATCACAACACCTGTCATCATCCAGTCTCAGCCCCCGCACATGCATGATCAGTATGCATTAAGTAAATCACAAATTGTGAATATAACTGTTTGAGGAAGCCTTAAGACAAAGCGGAATCCTCTGCCGGCTGGTCGCTCCCACTTCACAGTGAGCGGGACTTGCTCTAACGCCAATTACTGTCACAGTCAGTGTTTTTTGTTTTCAGCAAATCCATTTTGGCGAATGCAAACAACATGATTATTTTTATATGACTCCAACATCCAGTCGCGCATGAAAACATGTAGGCTAATCTATCTGAGGGAAGATGTGATCAATGAGGAAAGTCGTCTTTCACTATTGTGATGTTAAATAGAGAAAAACATTTTACATTCAAGTAGCTTCTAGCTTTTTCTTCACCTTGGACCTTACTCTTGAAACACAAAATGACAAATAAAAAATTGTCAAGCACCAAAAGCAGTCAATATTACATCTAATAATTTCTCTTTAATTGTTCTCTATTAACCAATATAAGAGGCATTACAAATTAAAAGCAATAAGCCATTAAAATCAGAAGAGCAATAAAACTGTGCTGAAAAGTACACATTACACATTGAAATTAAAGGCACTGTCAAAACATAACCCACATTTACAGTAACTTCATGCTTAATACTCACATTTATGTGTGTTTGTATTTTCTGTCATGGTTAGCACTTGGTGCAGATGTGAAGGGGAAGGAGAATTTATATGTGCATCATGTTAATCGCTAAAACACTTCCGCAAAGGATACACCTGTGTATCCTCCTCGCTCATGACTTCTCAGGAAGCCTCCCCACTCCCCAATCCTCGTGGTGCAATTTGAGAATTGAGATGTCCTACAAGATGCCTGAGCTCGATCAGTTTCTGTGTCATAGGATGGAGGACGGAGGAGCGAGGAAACGAGGAGGGATATTAAGAAGCACCATCGGTCATCATTTACTCACCCTCCACTTGATCTAAACCTGTATTATAAGTTTTTTCCTTCTGTTGAACACAAAAGAGGGTATTTTAAGAATAACCGAACTGTTGACAATAGTTATTGACTTCCATTGTATGGAAAAAAATAATGACTATATAACAAAATAAGATTGTAAAATAGAAAAACACAATGCATTTGAGCTTATTTCTGTGATGTTAAAATTTTGTCATGTCGTCCTCTGACTAGATGGTACAGAACAATGATGACGAGTGTTACGTGTGTCACTCTAGGGGGGATCTTGTGTGTTGTGACGAGTGTCCACGAGCTTTTCATTCACAATGTCACCTACCAGCTGTACATGGAGACTCACCTGGGTGAGAGAGACAAACAGATAGAAAATCATTAAATCAGCAAGTGTGCGTGTTGTACATTCATTCTGTATTGTGTGTGTTTGCTTGTAGGGAATGGATTTGTACCTTTTGCGTGTTTAGAACCAGTCAACAGTGGCGTGTCTCCAGTAACATGTCTGAACAAGAGGCTCTCGATGCCCCAGTGTCTCAATACAGATTGGTAAACACACACACACACACAAACTCAGCACCTTAATATAGAAGATAACCACAAACATTTGAGGTGCTCACATTTAGTAACTTTGATGACTTAAAGTGCTGCCTACATAGGCTGCTCAGCAGGTTTAGAAACAGAACAATTATTTATGGGCTTAATTGTGGATAAGTGTGTTGTTTGTCATCTTTAGCACTGCCACTACCTCCTGTTATGTGTGTACAGAGAGGACATCCAGAAGGTGTTTGTTGAGGATCCACGGCAAACGGTGAGATTGTCTCTTTATTTCATCTCTCTGTCGTTTACATTTGCTACTCTTTTAATGCCTTGGTTTAATTAAAAATAGTTTAGAATTAGAATAAACGTGATGAAAGATATGAAATAAAATTTTAAATAAATAAAACAAAAATAAAATGATTTCCAGGTGCCCAGATACTCTGAGTTCATATCTCAGCCGATGTGGCTGGACAGAATAAAGCAGAAGTTGGAAAGTGGAGAGTATCAGACGGTACAAGCATTCGTCTCAGACTTTCAGCTCATTTTCAGCAACTGCAGAACATTCAATAGGGTAAGATTCACGGAAACATGTTACATAATAAAAACATCACCTAAAAACAGATTGTTTAGTTGTTTCCAATGTCTTATACGTGGACGCATATCTTGGACATAATTGATGATTATTGTTGAGATTATTTACTTTTGGACATGTGATTTTTTTTTTTTTTTTTTTGACAATTTTTTTTGTATTTTGTTCTCTTGCTCTCTAAAGGACAATGTTTTTGGCCGAATGGGTCCCTGGCTGAAGAAAATGTTCGAGGAAGAGTTCAAGAAAATCTTCAGTATCCAATAACAACTCTCTTTTACAAGTCTTTTAAAGATACAGTTGAGATCTGGATATCTTTGAATATTCACTATAATATTTCATTATAATATACAAGATGTCCTTTCCAATGCAGCGAGGTCTGTGTACTTTTGCATCCATTCATTTTTCATTTTTGAACCCAGAAATGAAAATGTAAAATGGTTTCTTCTTTAATGGTTCAAACACCGATGAATAGAATAAGCAGGCACAAACTAATTTTCATTATTCAAAGTTTGTATTTCATTAAAAATCGTAAAAATTATGGTTTCTATTTTCAAGGTTTTTTTTGTTTTGTTTTGTTTTACACCATTGATTAATGTTGCCAATCAGACATTTTCTGTTTATTTCTTGAAAGCAATGGCCAAGCGTTTCAGTTAGAATCCACTCACTGCTCATAAGGCCACAGTTTTGTTCAGTGCTGCACTCTCGAGAATTTCTCATTATAACAAAGTGTAACATGATTATGGAAGAAAAATAATGACAAAAAAAGCATGTTGTGCAACTGCAAAAAATTAATGTCTTGCATGAACAGTACTTGCTTTTTAATGCCTTGTATTTTCAAGGTTTGCATTTTTAGGGTCTGAAATTTAACATAGTTGTTTATTTAAGCTGTGGATATTTCAATACAAAACATTTCACACATATTTTTATAATTAAAAATTAAATAATTCATATTCACCTTCTTTCCAGAAGTTACTTCCAAAATATTCAGTCCGTTTTAAAAATAACGATGATGTATAATATTTGACAGGCAATTTTCAGTCAATTTTATTTTACTTTACAAATTCGCTTCCACAAATTCAGTGGTTTAAATTTGGCTGAGAAAATTGAGCATTGCACATCCAGGAACTGGAGGGATAGCAGTAGATTATGTCATGCATAGTCTGGTCAACAGATTCACATATTGATCAATAATATAAAATATACAAGTGTGTGATTATAATTAATAATTGATGTGAGTAGTAGCAAAAATATTTTGGTTGAACTGTTCGGAGTCTCTGAGACCCCAGCTATAGAACATGATCAAATGTAATAGAGGTGTAACGTGCATTCAGTTTCTGTCTGGTGTTGAGGTTATTCTAAACTATTCTACTGAATCCTAGGGTTTTCCCTCATATGTCACACTCCAGGATTTCCCAACAATGCTTAATGTGCCACAATGAACTAATAGAGTGACATAAACAAGACCTCAGATCTCAGTATACACCTTATTGATGATGCAAACTATACAGGCAAGCAAATGTACTCCGAATATAAACGTAACGCGCAAGGTTTCACGTAGTTTACCTCAGAAATCTGTTACAAAGAAAACGTGGTTCAATGGACTAACACAGTGCGGGGGACAGAATCGCCTTTTTCTAAAAGCTGCTATGCCCCTGGTGTAAATGATGTTAACGAAATTACGAACATGCGACATTGCAGTTACGTTGCCAGTAAGTCAATACAATATATTATTAATAGATTACGTATCAGGAAAGTCCTTGTGAGTTGGTAATTTAATGGTAATGAAATCACGGACATGCAAGGTTGTAGTCACGTTGTCAATTGGTAAGTCATGAAATTGCCAAAAAGTACCAATATATTACGTAACTATTACCATGTGTGTTAGCAGGGAAGAGAGCAACCTTTAGGATCACTAAAAGGCTGTCACTCATTTCAGTTTATCACAATCTCACAAAGTTCCGTTATAATCAATGAAGCTCTCCACATTGCACAAAGAAAATTTTATTTACATCATGTCTACACTTTCTTATAATGACAGGATTCATTAAGTTTGCATAACTCAGCTCTAAACAAAAACTGGTGCTTTGAGCGGTGAGTGGATTCTAACTTAAACGCCTCTGATTGGCCATTCTGTTCATTAAATCAACAGACAAGTCGGTGATTGGCCACATTGCTCAACGCTGCAAAAACACATTGAAAATAAGAAACCTTTGAAGCCCCTCTCCACAGCGCAAGCACACATACGCATTGGAATTTGGCCTGACACAGCTGCCGTTTACTTTCCTGTTGTTGTTTATATCCAGTTCTGACCCCCGCCAGATTACCCCCCCCCCCCTGTATTGGTAGGTTTTGGAGCAGGTGTGGAGGAGGGGTTAAGGTTAGGATTAGGGGAGGGCCTAGGAATCAGGCAGGGGCGTAGTTTGCGGGGAATGGGGAGAAGTAACTATAGAAATATAAAATACATAGATGCCTCATTGGCCACTTTGGGTCGTTGCTGTCAATGAATCCGCCATATTGGTCCAGGCAAGTCTGTTCTATTAACAAATACAATCAAACGATTTCAACCATCTATTATTTGACAAAAATATGAAAAAATTTCCCATTCCAATAACACTTAATCTCACTAATTAGAACTTGTAAAGTTTCTGCTTCTAATTACTCAGAATCTCGCTAGTTAGAACTTGTAAAGCATTCATTGTCATAAGGAATTGTGAAGAATCACACTTGTCAAGCATAGATATGGTTTATTTTTCTTGGTTAATTGTCCTAATGTCCTTAATTTAATTTTTAATTTTATTAAATTACAAAAAATATAAATAATTGTGTCTGGCAACTTTCATTTCATTTCACAGATTTACTGTCAGTACACCATAGTTATACAAATTAACCAATTCTAATGGCTGGAAATGGATAGAAAATGATTGGGCTTGAAATATTTCTTATCCTGTAGCTCCATCTAGTGGGCAACTTTAAAATCACAGCTTGAACCCCTATTTATAGGATCATCCTTAAAGGGGTCATAAGATGATATTTAAATTTTTCTTTTCCTTTGGAGTGTAACAAGCTCTTGCATAAAGAAGATCTGTAAAGTTGCAAAGACTGAAGTCTCAAATTCAAAGAGATATTCTTTATAAAAGTTAAGAGTCAACCACTCCTACCTAAAACGGCTCATTCTAACACACCCCCACGTCTACATCACGATGTGGGAAGATCTGGTTGCCCGCCGGCCGCCGCTCACTCTGCCCGCCAGTCGTTCCTCAGTTCCAACCATAGACTGTATAAAAACGGTTCCAACTTTGCAAGGACAGTCTGGCGCTTCTGACTCACAGCCTGTACGTACGTTTTTTATACTTAAAGAATTTGCCCCTGATGATTTAAACGTAAGTGTTGAGCAGTGTAGAGTAGCACTTGGTGTTTGTCGTTTCTCCAGACATGGTTTTATGTTTACACAGCACGATACGCATCGTGTAAAAAAGACAGAATAAGTGATTATAATCAGTAATTATTTCCCCAATGGATGCAACAAATGCCTCGTTTATAATGGGTTTTATTGTTTTTGTCTTATCGCGCCTGGGACACAGGGCATCAAAGTATTTCAAGGGGCATAACATTTCCGTCACATGCTTGAGGTATTTAGCCAATCACAACACACTGGATAGCTGGCCAATCAGAGCACACCTCACTTTTCAGAATGATGAGCTTTGTAAAAATTGACGCGTTTCAGAAAGGCAGGGCATAAAAGAGCAACAACAATAAACAACATTATGAAAAAAAGTTTTTTTTTTTTTTTTTTTTTTTTACCTTAAACCACATAAATACTGTATTATATCAAATACCAAATCTATAGTATATTATTATTATCATGAAAGTGAAAGTGACGTGACATACAGCCAAGTATGGTGACCCATACTCAGAATTTGTGCTCTGCATTTAACCCATCCAAAGTGCACACACACAGCAGTGAACACATACACACCATGAACACACACCCAAAGCAAACAATCAACAATGAAATTTCCCAAACTATTAATGTTCTGTAAAAACAATGAAGAGCAGCTTTCATCCGGATGTCCCCATGATGCAAACATGAAATATCATACATACAGTAGAGTAGTAGTTTTTTACAGGTTTTCATTTGATTGTGCTGCTTTTCCATTGTTTTTTTCTAGGTAAATGTAAATATGTTTGACTGTTGTGCTTGCGTCTCTTGCAGCATCTCATGCATGAAACGACATGCTAAAAATGTGATGCTCAAGTTAAAAGAAGTTCAACCCCCATCTTCCTGCATTTTTTCCTATTCCACTGCCTGCATCGCATCTTTGTCAACACAAAAGCGCATTCAGTGTGAATGGCACCTAATGATATATTCTACTTATGGTCCTTCACAGAGCGCGTCACATGTGAGCGGTTAATCACCTGCCCCAACATGCGGTTGGATCATTCTTTTCTCTTTATTGTTAACATTGGCATATTGTCAAAATATCTAACATTTGCTTATATTTCTATTCAAAATCGTGATCCCTCGATTTATAAAAAAATTAATTGTGGCAAAACATTAAATTCAAATTAATACACTCAGAAAAAAGGTACAAAAGCTGTCACTGGAATGGTACCTTTTCAAAAGTCCATATTGGTACCTTAAAGGTACATATTAGTACCTGAAGTCTACATAGTATCTAAAAGGTACAAAAGTGTACCTTTTGAAAAGGTACCACCCAGTGACAGCTTTTGTACCTTTTTTTTTCTGAGAGTGTACCTAGAGTCACAGTGAAATCTATTATTACCAAGTGGACAGTATTTAGTACAACACAGACCCTCCCTGGATCAGGACGTCGCTCCAAACTGAATTAAAGACTTAGAAGAAAACCGGTCAGAGAGGCGACCAAGAGGCCTACAGCAACTCTGAAGCAGTTGCAGGAATTTATGACAAAGAGTGGTCATTGTGTGTATGTGATATTAATATCACAAATTCTCCACAAATATGGCTTGTGTGGGAGGGCTGCAAGAAAAAAAAGCCTCTCCTCAAGAAAGGTCACATGCAGTCACGACTGAGGTTTGCCAAAACCTTGACGATTCTGAGGCAGATGAGACTAAAATGGATTTATTTGGCCTCAACACCAAACAACATGTCTGGTGGAAATCCAGTACAGCTCACCATCCAAATAACAGCATTCCTCCAGTAAAGCAGGGAGGTGGTGATATCCTGTTATGGGGAGTTTCTCTGCAGCAGGGACTGGAGCACTTGTCAGGATAGAAGGAAAAATGGATGGGGTGTCGAATTCTTGAGGAAAATCTTCTGCCCTCTGCCAGAAAGTTGTCAATGGGAAAAAGGTTTACCTTCCAACAGGACAATGACCCAAAACTGAGCACACAGTGGTTGAAGATGAAAAAGGTGAATGTTCTTGCATGGCCTAGTCAGAGCCCAGACTTAAACCCCACTGAAAATCTGTGGAATGACTTGAAGACTGGAGTCCACAAACGATTACCATCAAATTGATCTGAACTTTGAGCAGTTCTGCAAAGAAGAGTGGGAAATTTTTTTTGGTGTTATATCTTTCACTTGGATGTTGTAAGTTGGATAAAACAAAACTGTGTCCATCTTTATTTCAGACTGCAGAGCAACAAAATGTGATTATTTTAAAGTGGGTGATTGTTTCTCTATACCCACTGTAAAAGTGCCCCAAATCAGAATGGAAAAGTAAAGATTCTATGTGATTTGTGCTGTTCACACTGTTATGAAAAAAAAGAAGAAAAAAAAACTGATCTGAGTCGTATGAGCAAAGCACAATAATGGGACATTAGAGTATTTTATTGTGCTGTCTGTCAAAACTGAATGTGACATGCTGTTTTAATGCTAAATGGAGAATATTGTGACTGCTGCAGCAAAGAGAAGAGCTTTCTGTGAGGTACTGTTGTTCAAATAAAATTAAACTATTTATATCTTCAGAACACTTGGAATATACTGTAGTGCACAGAAACATTTATGGTGCTCTTATGATACTTTTTTTTGTTTTGTTTTTTTTTTCTTTGCATAAAGGGATAGTTCACAAAAAAAAAACAAAAAAAAAACTCATGTCCCCTCATGTTGTTCCAAACCCGTAAGACTACAAGAAAAGTTTATTGGCCCTCGACTAATCTGAAAGTGATTGAACTAGTATGACTGTTGTTTCAACACAAAAACGCAAGATGAAACAACTGAATCACACCAAAACAAAAAATTAAGATAGCAAAATAAAAATTTTTAAGTTGACTTGACAAATTGTTCCCTTTCAATGGGTCACTCTCGACGTCACGTCGGTGATGACTGATGAATTGGGATCTCGCCAGAGAGACCAATCCACTTCGAGTGTAACTAAACAAGCCAATGCACATTGGCATGTGATTATTGCATACAGCTGCTGCTGATCACAGCGTGAGTATAAGAGGCAGCAGGTGCACCACAGTCATTCATCCTTTCACTTCGGAGCCGAGCGGTAGTGCATCACTACTGCTCTCTACTTTGGTGTTGCAAAGCAGAGAGCCAGCGAGTGCTGGCGTTATGGCATGGCAGCGGTCATGGTCACACGGCGAGAACAGAAAATCATCTTCGTGCAGACAGCCACACCAGGAGTGTGCGGTGGCAAGCTCCCTTGCGTGCTTCAGCACAAAAGAGCATTTCTCTAAAAGAGCAACACGGGTGATTGCGTCTTTTTAAAGATGTCTTATCATCCATGCGTTTCTGGGTTCAGTCACTCTCTGGCACCTCGGGATGCTCACGATCGCTGTCAACGTGTCTGGGCATTGTTTGTGGATGGTGCATGTTCTTTTTGTGGGGACATGACCATCTCGGAGTTGCTTGAAAGACTCACGGTGACTGCTTCCCCAGAGGGAGTTTGTCATCCCTCAAACACTCCGCAGCCGGCCCTTCTAAACTGTGGAGGGAGCCGGCCGTTTCCTTCGGTTCGCCCCCTCGAGACCAGATGCATCAGAGGACGAGCTTGCTTTCTCCTGGGATGACGACCCGGCTGCGTTGCCCCCTTCGGGTGTGACAGCATTGTCTGAGACAGACCCAGAGATGACAGCTATACTTTCCCGGGCCGCTGAGAATGTTGGGCTCATGTGGAATCGCGCTGGTTCTCAGAGCCCCCCCAGCATGAGTGTGGCCACGACCTGACAGTTCTGCCTGAACTGGGTACTGTGACGGACCTCGCGCTTCGAGCAATGAAGGTGACCACACAGTCTCTAGTTCATGCAATGTTCACGCTAGTGGTCCAGGAACGCTATCTGTGGCTGACTGACATGGAAGGAAACCTGCTGCTTTAACCCGGCTGCAGCCCCTCAGCCTGCTCGTCACCGTGGGCGCCCCCTTTCGGCTGCCCCCACTCCCTTGCAGCAGCAGCACAAGCAGTGTCGTGGAGCCGGTCACAGGCAGGATGCCCAGCCCGTCCAGGCCCCCACCAAACCTGGCAGTAAGCGCAAGTGCAAGAGGCCCTGAGACGGGCGACCCAGAGATGGGTAAAGAATCTTTTGTTTCATTTTGTTTTTGTTCCGCCGCTGGCCCAGTAGCCAGTGGTACCCAAAACTTAAACGATAAAAGAGCGGTTTCCTCAGTCTCTGGGTCTCAAGAGTAGGAGAGTTGTGAACTGTGCATCACTGTGTCACTTCCCTCCTCCTCTCTCGCCAGCGGACAGCAGTGGGTTGTCCAAGAGCACCCTTCCTGCCCAGTAATAGAACTAGGTAAGGGCGGTAGCATTCAAGTCCCTGCTTCATGTCATCACCCGCCGGGCTGTCACAAGCCTCAAACTGGGACCCTGTGTTTTCGGCCGCACACGGAGGAATCAGGTGAGTGTTACACTTTACACCCAGACTCCACCCTCTGCTGTCACAGGCCTCGGGTCGAGTCCCTGTGTTCCACCATGCTGCCCCACCGTGGGTACGTCAGTGGCTCCATTGGTTCCTCTGGCACGGTCTCCCGGAGCCTGGTTAGTGCTCTGTGGCTACTGCAGACCATCAGACTCGGCTATGCGATTCAGTTCGCCCGGCATCCCCCCAAGTTCAGGGGCATCCAGTTCACTTTAGTCAAGGCTGTCGATGCCCCTGTTTTGCGTGCAGAAATCACACTCCTGCTGGCAAAGGGCGTGATAGAGGCAGTCACTCCAGCCAATATGAGGTCAGGGTTTTACAGCCCTTACTTCATTGTGCCCAAGAAAGGCGGTGAGTTATGACCAATCTTGGATCTGCAAGTTTTAAAACATGCGCTTCACAAGCCATTCAAGATGTTGACACAGAAATGCATTTTCGAGTGCATCCGTCCCCAAGATTGGTTTGCAGCGATCGACCTGAAGGACGCGTACATTCATGTCTCGATCCTTCCGTGGCACAGGCCATTCCTGCGTTTCGTGTTTGAGGGTAAGGCATATCAAGGCAAGGCAAGTTTATTTATATAGCACATTTCGTACACAATGGTAATTCAAAGTGCTTTACATAAAAGAAAGTAAAATAATGATGAAGAAAAATAATAACAAAAATAAAACAAGCAATTTCAAAACTTTGGAAATTATTTAAAAATTGACTTATTTAAAATGAATTTAAAACAGTTAAAAATAGAAAATGATTTTACATAAAATACAGTGAATACGTAAAATACAGTGCAATCAGTTCGGACATCGCACAGTGCTCATTCAATAAATGCACAGCTAAACAGATGAGTTTTGAGTCTAGATTTAAATCAGTACAGTCCCTGTCGCCTCGTGTCTTCACCAAAGTCATAGAGGCAGCCCTTGTTCCTTTGAGAGAACAAGGGGTGCACATTCTCATCTCGATGACTGGGTCACACTCGCACAGTCTTGTGATAAGTTGAGCTAGGGTGACCATATGCGCCGTTCATACGGGACACGTCCCGGCCAGTATTTTAATATTGCCTAAAACATCCAAAGCAGTTTGACCAATAACACGCAGGTATTATACATAATCGACCAATCGTGGGGCCGCGCGTGAGAAGGGAGATTTACAGGGAACAATCAAAGCGATGCAAATATGCACACGTGTTTGTTCGTTCGTTTGACTTGAAGCGTCACTGCCCAAAAAAAAAAAAAAAAAAAGACAGCCAAGGGGCGAGAGCGATCCTAAAGCATAAGGAGCCGTCTGCTCTGCTCTCTAGCTCTCATGAATGTCGCACAACGATCGACCTGCAAACAGCCAAAACCTGGATGTTTTAGGCAATATTAAAATCCTGGACGGGACGTCAGACCGAATAACACATCATATGGTCACCCTAAGTTGAGCGCACACAGGGACCTGGTGCTCAGCCACCTCAGCCCATTGGGTCTTTGGGTCAACTAGGAAAAAAGCAAACTCATGCCAATGCAAAGGATCTCTTTTCGCGGTATAGAGTTGGATTTGGTCAGTCAAACAGCATGCCTCACCGAGGAATGTGCTCAGTCACCGGTTCGGCTCCTCAACGAAAGCATGAATTAATGTGGTGCACCTGCTGCCTCTTATATTCACACTGTGATCAGCGGCAGCTGGATGCAATAATTGCTAAAAATGTGCTATAATAATTGCTAATAAATGTGCATTGGCTCGTTTAGTTACACTCAAAGTGGATTGGTCTCTCTGGCGAGATCCCAATTCGTCGGTCATTACCGACGTGACGTCTCCATTTCCTCCTCCAGGGAACGAGGGTTACATACGTAACCGAGGTTTTATTTTTATTTTTTTTTATTTTTTACGGTGAATTGACTTTTCAGTCTGTAAAGGTAAAAATTAAGCTTTCTTCACTCCAATTCATATATTTTCCATCACCTTTTGACAAAACAACTGTTTATACGTGGTGTTTCTGTGATTGTCCAAAGCATGTGAATATGAGGCATGTATTTGGTTGATAAGCATCTAGTCGTAACATTCTAACACAGTGTTATTTCACATTGTATAATTTTGACACCAGAACGCAGGGTTAGCAATGCGAAAGCGACACTTACCCTTCTCTGGAGCAGGGTTTCATAACCCTGTTTAAAAAGTGGTTCTAACCCAGTGTAAAACATTTCTTTCGCCAGAGTTAAAAGCAGTGTTTAAAACTATGATAACCCAGGGTTAAGCGCAGTGTGAAAAGCACTAAAGTGTAGACGTAAATAAGAGATTCACTACAGTGTAGTCAACTTCGATTGTGAGAATGTAGAACCAATTAGCTTGCAACGAAAAGACTGACAGCTTCATTGATTATACAAGGAATATAATCTATTGTCAATTTGAATAAAGGCTTTAATTTTCATGTTGCTAAGAGGACCTGTGGCCACATACACACTACAAATTTTCAGAAGTGACAGCTGCATTTAAAGACTGCTCATTACATTTACCCAAAACTAATTATATTTCACGTTTAACCATATACATAAATCACAGCCAGCGGCTGTGATGTATGTAAATATATGTATATGTATGTATATGTATATGTATGTGTATGTATATGTATATGTATGTATATGTATATATATATATATACAATTATTCTAAAGTGAATTTTATTGTCATAGTGTATATATGTATAGAATGATTTAATATATTACATCATATGAACTGTTATTATAAAATGCACTAATAATAACATATGTGGCATATGAACCAAAAACCAAAACAATATAAACTAACCTGTATTGTAACTATATAAACCTATATAAACGAATATAATTTTCGAACAATCTGGTCTCAAATGGGGTGGTTCGACTGTGGTGATGTTCGATTCGTTGCTTTAAATCCGATCTTTATATTGAATTATTTGAATAGGTTTAAATAGGATTTTAATATTGCCTAAAACATCCAAAGCAGTTTGACCAATAACACGCAGGTATTATACATAATCGACCAATCGTGGGGCCGCGCGTGAGAAGGGAGATTTACAGGGAACAATCAAAGCGATGCAAATATGCGCACGTGTTTGTTCGTTCGTTTGACTTGAAGCGTCACTGCCCAAAAAAAAAAAAAAAAAAAAAAAGACAGCAAAGGTGCGAGAGCGATCCTAAAGCAGTGGTCACCAACCTTTTCAAGCCTAAGATCACATCCAAAGTCCAAATGTAAACCAAGATCTACCACTTGCAAAAAATTATGAAAAAACGAGGCCACAATGTAAGTTCTACTTTGACATTCTTTTTTGCCTGTTAGTCACTAGCAAAATATTTATTTATTTACACAAATAGTATATAACTATACAAACTGTCAACTATAATTCAACATTTTCAACAGCAATATAACATTGTTAAGTATTTCCACAGGCTTATTACTCATATATAAACACAATAATCAGTCAATTACAGGCCTAAGCCAATAATGTACTGTTTCACTTTCCCTTTTAAAACATATTTCAAACACTTCAAAATGGAAATCAGGCAAATTGTTTTGTCCTTAACTATGGTGAATAGAACATCATGTTCTCATTCTACATGAAAATTATAAGTTTTTTGCTTTTTCCGTTGTGCCGGTTGTGCCTTAGCCATCGTTTCGTTAGCTTGCTTGCATATCGTTAGCTTGAAGTGAGCGTAGTAGTGTGAAGTGGCTGAACTGTAAAACCTTGTTTATACTCGACGCGTCCGCGGCAAAAATGACGTCATTGTAACATCGCGCGCCTCCGCATCCGAAGATGACTTTGAGCCGAATCTGCCCGACCAGACGGATATAAGTACATCTCATCACAAAAGCACCCAGTTTGCGCGTCTAAATCAGTTGTATGGTCTGGTTTTCAGTCTAAAACAGTTGCGTCAAGAATAAATGCCTCGTCTGTTTGGGGAGGTGCGCGCGCAGTCAGCGGAGGCTCGCGCTGCGGTGCCAGGCGAAAGTAAGAAAGCGGTTGTTTTACAGACATTATATGTAAACTATAGGCTATTTGATTGGACAGATATACCAATCTCCCTCCCCTAGACACCATTTACTACACACAATAGGCTCACATTTTAAATTAATAAATAATAATGAATAAAAATATTGTTTTTTTTCTCTGATTTTGAAAACTCTTCGCGATCGACTTAAAATGCTTCCAAGATCGACTTGTCGACCGCGATCGACGGGTTGGTGACTCCGGTCCTAAAGCATAAGGAGCCGTCTGCTCTGCTCTCTAGCTCTCATCAATGTCGCACAACGATCGACCTGCAAACAGCCAAAACCTGGATGTTTTAGGCAATATTAAAATCCTGGACGGGACGTGTCCCGTATGAACGGCGCATATGGTCACCCTAAAACAAAAAAAAATCTTTCAGAAGATCCGGTTAGCGGAACTCCAGCCCTGTAACAGGTTAACATTCGCTTTCTCTACATCACTTCCGCGTACTTCTCGCTTTATAAACCAGACTGTGACACTCAGGCGGGAGATTCGGAAATAACTCTTTCTGTTTGAGTACTCTTCCTGTCAAGTACAGAAAGTTACAATATTCCAGACATCTCGGCCGTTGTCAGGTATGCAAGAGTCAAATATGCAACTGTATATTAAATAGCTGTATTATTGTTAATCGACGCCAGCAAAACGTTTGTACGTATCATTTGTGGTCTATTCAGTTGGGCACAAGTGTGAGACATCGCTTTATAATTATGTTATTGAACACAGAACTGTATCTGTTGCATTGCATTAATGCGCATGCTGCTGTAAAGTCGCTGAAATGATTTCGTGTCGCACTATAGGTCGAATTAATGGAGCCCTTGAACTTTCTAACGAGAACCACTGAAGAGTTGCTGTTTTTTCTCCACCGGAAAAAGACGGAGATTTCGTGCATCGAGCAACCGCACAGACTCCTCACTCAGCTGCGCGACCACGATCTGGTTCCGGAGAAACTTTTTGATGTAGAAACACAACACAACCACCTTACATACAACCACCTTACATCTCTCTCTCTCTCTCTCTCTCTCTCTCTCTCTCTCTCTCTCTCTCTCTCTCTCTCGTCTCTAATTCAATTCATTTAATATTTTATTGGCATGACATTTGTTACAATGTATTGCCAAAGCATAGTGTTTACAATTGAATCTATAAGATTATATATATTTATTATTATTATTAATAAATGTAATTTATTTCTGTGATGGTAAATCTGAATTTTCAGCATCATTATTCCAGTCTTCAGTGTCACATGATCCTTCAGAAATCATTCTGATATGATGATTTGCTGCTCAAGAAACATTTATTTTTATTATCAATGCTGAAAACATTTGTGCTGTTTAATATTTTTTGTGGAAACAGTGATGCAATTTTTCTTTGTTTTTTTTTTCTATTTGATGAATAGAAAGTAAAAAAAAAAAAGAAATTGTGCAAATTTAGGAATGTAGAAATTTAGGCGTAAGTCATCTGATCATACTGTACTTCCATTCATTTATGTCTTCCTCTCTGTTTTTGTCTGTAGAATGTGAAAAAGATGCGTTCTCGTGAGCAGAAGGAGAAGGGCATCTATGAGGTTCTGGACTGGGTGGAGAAAAATAAACCACAGTACATGCATCAGTTCTGGCGCTGTGTGTTTGAAGACCATATCCTGCAGCTCTACCCAACGCTACGCACGCTCAGAAACAGTCTGCTGGACGGTCGGTGGTTTCCACTATTATCAGCTTTATGTTATGTTATCTAGAGGCTCACGCTGCATTACTATGCTATGATAGAGCAAGAATGCATTCATATATATATATATATATACAGTATTGTTTTATTTTTTTCTTTGTACCAGGCACTTTCAAATTTGATGAGAAACGTCCAGATGTTGAGACACCAGCAGAGGAGGAAAAGAGTGAAGGAAAGGCAGAGAAAGGGAAGGAGAAGAACTACAAAAGAAAGAGAAGTAAAGATGATAGAAGTACGGAGGAAAATGTTGATCCTGATCTTTCCTCTGCTTCTACACCCAGTCGGAAGAAACCAGGCAAACAACCCCCATTCTGTGAGTCCCTGAACTAAAGCAGGCCTAAGTTCTCATCAGGGATACAGTTAAATATACACTGAAACCATAAGAACAGATTTTTACTCACAATAAAGTAAACCTTAACTAAAATACTATGAAATTTAAAAAACATTTTATTTCAGATAGTTGCAGAGGAAACATTTCTTATTTTAGTTTAGTTCTACTTGATGTACTAATATAGCAGAAACTGAAATAAGATTTAAAGGAAAGTTTGGCTGAAAATTTTCTGAAAATTTACTCACATTCAGGCCATCCAGGATGTAGATGTGTTTGTTTCTTCATCAGAACAGATTTGGAGAAATTTAGCATTACATCATTTGCTCACCAATGTTTCCTCTGCAGTGAATGGGTGCCGGCAAAATGAAAATCCAAACAGCTGATCAACGCTTGATCTGTGCATATTATTCTCCTGATTTAGACGAGATGACTTTTCACTGGGAAAGCAATATTGTGGATAGAGGACTTTTAGCTGGAAGTAACATTTTGAAGTTAAAAACGTCTTAATCATGGATTTGGTTCTTAAAAACACACAGCTTTTCACTTCACAAGACATTAATTGATAGACTGGAGTCATGTGGATAATTGTGATGTTTTTATTCCTTTAATAAAACTATATAAAAAATGAAACTAACAAAATTACAAAATTTTTAACTAAAATTAAAAAAAAATCAAAATATTAATAAAAACTATAATAGTATCTCAGTGAGTAACAATGTGTTTCCTGTTGTCATGATGTCCTGTTCCAGTATTTTCACTCTCTCCTGATATGTGTTGTGTTCTCTCTCTTTCTCAGCATCTCTTGTGAAGAAAGGAGACAAGCAGGAGATTTGGAAGTGGCCTATTTATAAAACGCATCTGCCTGTAACCTGTGGGGATAAAGAAGGCACTCTCTGTCGGGACAAAATGCCCAGAGGTTCACCATCATTGAGTTTTTGCTATAATTTCTCTTCATTTTATTAGAGTATGAGTTTATAATATTTGCTCAATGCATCCTATCCTTGTCTCCTGTAGGGGAAAAGTGTATTTTGTCTCAAGGACACTGGTTCACCCTAAATGATTTTGAAAAGTTTGCGGGTAAGGAAAAGTGCAAAAACTGGAAACTCAGCATCTGCTGCAGAAACACACCACTTATGAAACTCATTGAGGTAAATAGTTATATATATGTGTGTGTGTGTATGTATATATATATATATATATATATATATATATATATATATATATATATATATATATATATATATATATATATATTCTCTTCATATACAGTATATATACACTTTAAGATATAAATAATTATTGGTTGTTGTATTTATTGGCTAATATTTCATTTTTACTGCCCTAATGTACTATATATATATATATATATATATGCGGGTGTGTACAGTATTTAAGTCCAATAAGCATGCACAAATTAACATTTTAGTGGCATTTTTATTTGATTACTTAATCGGTACACCCACCGCTGTTTTGAAAGAAAACTGCACCTTTTCCTGTTTAAAAAATAGTTGATTGTAAACCTCTAGCAACTTATAGCCTATAGCAGGAATGTGCTTCTAATACAGAGCCTCAGAAGTACAGCACATCTTTTTTATCGACCCTTTATTTTTTACAACGTATGATATAAATTTGTAGTTACATTAAATACAGCAGACCTATTCATATACATGTGTGATCACTTCCTTTCTCATTTTTTTCAGGAGGAGCATCTTCAGTGTCCACCGATGGAGAGAAGAAAGAGAACATGTGTCCAAAAAGTACTTTGTCTCTCTATGTGCACTGTCCGGTTTTGTTTTTCCTCTGTTTTTCTTGTAACATTTATTAAGTGACTTTGTTTATTCCTGCAGAACATGAATAAGCTGTTTACTGTCAGTTCATCTGAGAGCTCCAGTGAAGGTGAGTAACGATCATCCACGCTCATTCACATGCTCTCTGCTGTCTGTCTGAACGCAGCAATGTGTTTTATTCCTCAAGACTCTGAAACAAGCTCCAGTTCGGTGGAAGAAAGTGATGCTGAAAATTTCCAGGAACAGGGATGGAGAGGAGGACGAACAGAGATTAGAGGCAGAGTTGAGGAGGAAGAAGAAGACGTGGCAGATCTGTCTGTTTTCCAGGCTCCTTCTTTACCAGTCACCTGTGTTTCACTTACTGGGACTTTATACAAATACAGGTTTGCAACAGGTATGTTATTGCACTGATTTGTGTGCAGAACTCAGAATGCAGTTTGTGTTGGCTGTGTTGAAGGTTTGAGAGGAAAATGTTCATGTTTATGTTCTGTTGCAGGGATATTTGGGAAGTGTATACGTACTGAGGAAAAATGGTTCTCTCCGGAGGAATTTGTAAAGCAGGAACCGACTCTCACAGATGGGCACTGGAAGAAAGATATTCTGTGCCATGGAAAAATGCTCAACTTTTTAATCAAGGTAGGTGAGAACATAGTATGTTGAAAAAATGGGTGAGAACATAGTATGTTGAAAAAAAGAAAAATAACATTTATTTAATTATTTGTTTGTTTGTTTAATGTCATTTTTAGAAAAAAATCCTGTGCGAACATTTACCTCTGTGTGACTGTCAGAATTGCAGCATTAAAAAGGAAGACCTGGTAAGAAACATGTCTACCTGATACGTTTAATCATAAGTCATGATAAAAATTAATGATATTAACTTGATACTAATACTACTTTCTGATACTAACTTTTTTTTAGTTCTTAACAGCCTCATATTAGTGTATATCATTAGTTGTATATATACAGTATATATATATAATTTTCTGCTTAAAGAAAGCTAAGATTATTTAGATTACTTTTTTTTTTTGCATTGTGACATTAGTTTAAAGACAATTAACTAAATTCTTGCTAATTTCACCAGTTTACCAGTTTGCACAAAAACAACTTATTCTCATTGTTGTAATGTGAAAAAAAAACATAAGATATTATTATTATTATAATTATTTGGTATTCATGTAAGTATTAATGGATCATAGTAATATTTGTAGCACTTTATTCTGATAAAAATAAAAAAAAAGGCATGCAGTGGCAAAAATACTGTATTATTGTGATTAGAATCTAAAACATATTGGCCGCATTTACACTGCATGGTTCAAGTGACCCAATTCTGTTTTTTCCTCGTATGTGGCACAGATTGGATATGGTCCACGAACGTGTAAGCAGGAAAAAAGCACATTAGAGCTGGCTCAATACCACTTTTTTTTTAACCGATCCCGATCCGATACCAGCGCAGGTTTTTTTTTTTTTTATTATAGTAGAATTACTACTATAAAAATACTACTATAAACTAGTTAGTGGATAATATGCTATTATGCTTTTTCAGTTTTTCAACTTTATTTAGTCTGTAATGTTGCTGTTTGAGCATAAAAAAGATCTGCAAAGTTACAAAGCTCAAAGTCCAATTCAAAAGGAGTTATTTTATTTAACAGAAATCACTTTTCAAAAACTACAATGAACGACTTTTGGACTACAACGCATATTTTCAGGGATTTGGGATATCAAAAAATTTGATGAATGGGACGAGACCTGGTTGAGCTGCACTAGAGAAGACAACGAGTGTTATCACTATGCTAGAGACATGCTAACTTTCCCAAGGCAGACGAGCTTAGAGTGGTTACAATCATCCAGGTTTAAATCATGCTCAAATTGATTTGATTTTGATGCAATATTAACAATGAAGCTTGCAGCAGGCAGCCGCAGCTATCTAAAAGGGGCATGACATTTCCCGACCAGGCACCGAGTGCTGCCAGTCACAGCACACACTGGCCCAACCAACCAATCACAGCACAATTCGTATTTCAGAAGGCGGCCCTTCATTTGATACAGGAACTATTCAAGCCATTGATGTCAGACTGGGGAGAGAGGTGTTGTAATAATGTAAAATATGTGAAAAATAATGTGTTTTTCAAACAACCTAGTATAAGAGCCTGTTCTAGTACACCCCCAAAACAAAATCAAGACTTTGTAAAAGAGCATAATAGGACCCCTTTAAACTATGGAACGACTTCAGAACACTTGGAGTATAGTGCAAGGAAACTTTATGGTGATTTATGAGGATTTTGTGCCTTTCGTGGGGCAGATATATCTATTAAAAATGAAACATCTCTAGTTGACTAGCAGAGTATGAATTTTGTTCGTTTGTGTTAAATATGAGGCGATCTAGCACTGAAATGTGTTGCTTGTGAAATCGTGCTCGTTGACGCTGTTATCAGTGATGGCAGCTCGTGCATAGACGAACGCTTCAATCTATTGCTAACTGTTGAGGAGGCTCTCCATTCATTCTGGTGAAATCACAAAAAGTGCACACAAACATGTCCCTGCTCTTGATATACAATCACTGATGAACACATTGGGTTTTAATAAGGGAAAAAATGCTCCGGTTACTGACATAACCTCGGTTCCCTGAGGTAAAGGAATGAGCGTCGTATTTACCGCAGAACAGGGAAACTCCTGTTTACTCTGTTATTGATGCCTGATTTGTTCATGTTTGTGTAGCTGCACAAACCAATTGTGCTTTAGCCCACCAGAAGTGGCAGAGCCGACTCAGAGCACCATTTCATCAGAATCATTAGACTGAAGCAACAGTCATCGATTTATGTGCATCTTATAGCATAGCGAGTGACACAACGCTTGTTCCCTTATCTCATAGAACTGAGGTTACGCCAATAACGGAGTGTTCCCTGTCATACAGTCTCTCCTGTTGTATTTAACACAGTGTGGGAAATGCATCCAATCATGCTGTGCAATGAGCAGAGACAGAGCAACCTGCTCTGCGAGCCCTGTCTTGGACCACTTAAGTTAAGGACTCCTAAAGAACCAAGGCTATAGCGTCCACTATACAGCAAGAAAGTCTCTGCTTCGTAACTGGCAGCCCTTTTGAGCGACCTCCAAAGCAAACAAAGAGCTGTTCTGATTGTCTAAACAGACTAGAGCGCTCAAAGTACACTCTAAGAGCCCTCACTAAGCAGAGTGGATTAGGACCCTGTTCACCATCTGCAGCGGGGAGTTCCAGGAGTGTAATAACCTGGGTTATGAATGGAGTTGAGAATAGAGGGCTGCATTGGGTTTGGGCTCCCGCAGGACCCAATGTAAATCTCACGGGAGGGGGGTTTTTTACCATTTCTGCAGGTGGGAGTGGGCGGTCAATGGTGGAAGTTCAACAAAGAGCGCTTTCCTGTCCTCTTAAAATTTGCGCATTTTATTTTGAGCATTCCCGCATCTGGTGCACCGTCAAAGTGGGCACTTAGTGTGTGTGGAAGGATCTTGGAAGAAAGACGCACAAGTCTGGGGCCGCAGTCAGTCAGCAATATACTTTTCCTTATAGTAATATGATTAAATTAATTGGTTTAAGTAGGCTTTGTTATTTTTTAGAAGACTATTATTTATTTTATTTTTGCAATAGCCTGTTAAGCAAGCTACATAACTGTGGATGTGAAATCTGTGAAATTTTCTTGAGGCATTCTATTTATTTTAATTATTTTGTTTTGTATTTAATTTAAATTAATGGACGTGGCCCAGGGGAGCGGCACATTCAAATCTGAAGCTGTCAGCGATGTGAAATCATTGGTGACACCATTCTCCTCTGATCCACCTAAAAAGACCCCACTGCTCAATGCAGATGAGGGGCGCTGATCCTCTAGTGTAAAACACACTGGCAGATCAAAGTGCTATGGGAAGAGTGAAGCACAAAGGACGTGTGCCAGCATGAAATCACTCAAGCCTGATTGCTCAACCTGTGAGTCCGCCGTTTCTTCCTCCGAGGCAGCTGGGAAGGGAGAAACGTTAGAGCGGGAGGGGCGGGGTCGCATTCCTTTGTTGTCCACGGAGCCTGATAACACCAGAATATAACTTTTCACATGTTGTATGGAAAGAGTCTTGCCCTCTTGATCATGTGATCACGGCCACGTGCAGCACGCACTATTCATACAGTAATCATCCACGTGAGATGCCTGTAAACGCCCATCACCTCCGTAAACAAAACCTAAAGATTCATCAAGTTCATCTATGAAACTTTTTGTTTCTGGAACAAGATGCGCTGAGAGGAATAAGACAGAATTTACCTCAGAAGAAGAACGCGACGCAACGTGCGGCTTAAGCAGCGGAGGAGATTATTTCTGACGAGTAAGTCGTTTTATTACTTGCATTAGTTGTTGTTGTTGTGTTATTGTGACATAACTTGTACACATTAATTAGACTTTTCTCAAACTATAATTGTTAACTAAATATATGAAATCAAGTGAAATATATTTGATTTCATTTAATCTAATATGAAATATTATAAATGTATAAATGTCTCAGGATGCCAGGATGTTTTTTTAATGTTCTATAAAATATAAAACAATACAATATAAAAGTAGTACAAGTGTTTACACCAGGGGTAGGCAACGTCGGTCCTTGAGAGCCGATGTCCTGCAGAGTTCAGCTCCAACCCTGAAAGAAAGCCTCACTTGTCTGTAGCCTTAGTAATCCTGAAGACCTCAATTAGCTTGTTCAGGTGTGTTTGATTAGGGTTAGAGCTAATCTCTGCAGGACAGTGGCACTCCAGGACAGACGTTGCCTATCCCTGTTTTACACTGTAACACTATGAATGTTAGAGTCTTAATAATGTTTAGACCAGTGTACTGTGAAATACTCTGTTCGCGAATGTCAATGTTTAACATGCTTAATATTTTAGTTTCTCAAATAAAATGTTTTTGCATTGTATAACATACAAAGCATGCTTGTGTTTATGACTACAAAATCAAGTTTTTTTTTATTTTTTTATTTATTTTAGTTAAGAGTTAAGTGATTGCTAATGTAATAATATAGTTGCTCATGACAACATGCTAATAGATGTTTTTTTAATAGGCTAATAGACTTTACTTCAAATTGTTTTCCTCTGAGACCGCTGTACAAACATCAGAAGCTGTTCAACTACATTGAGCTGACATTCTACATGAATTTGGTAAAATAAGCTCCATGACTACTGATGATGGGGCTGTTTTTTTCCCTGAATCCATGGGAAAAAGCAGCAAACAGATTGGAAATACCAGGTAAGGTTTGCTTGTTTCAACAGTTTGAACAAGATCTGTTTCCAGGAATGGCATAAAAGTGTGAATGTTCCTAGTCTCTGTGTTAAGATCAGTGTGCTCAATAATGTGTCTTTCACCTTTATTATGTATATTTTGATTATACTGTGTTGTAAATAAAATCTAAATCATCAAAAACCCCATTATTTTACTGTCCTCACATTTTTTCTTACCTGCTTCACAGTCACACTGATGGGCCGTTAGGGGAGGGGCCCTTTGTCTGTCCGGTGTGAATCACTAAATATTCATGGCCATTGTCACTCCCTCACATGTGGCCTTTCTAACACAAAACACATCTTACAAAAGTTAAATCAATATATATTGTTTTCTGTGAATGAGTGAAAAACTCTAGTCTACCACACCCAGTTCTCAAAAGTCTTGTGGACAAATGTTCTGTATGGGTTTCATGGCCTTATTTCAGTGACTTAAAACTTTACTTTTTCACTAACCACAAATAAACGTTGTTTTCTCAAAACCAAACGTGTATTTATGATGCTCACATATTTTGTAGCACAGTTTGTGCTGAATACAGTGTAATCAGACTTTAGCTATTAATGTTTTTAAGATACTGAAAAAAGCACAAATGTCAGGATGTCAAAAATTCTTTAGGGCCCCAAAACCCCCTCAGACCCCAGAGGGTTAAATTCTTTGTGCTCATATTATGGACTCATTTTCTATACAAAGTATGCATTATTAATAGTGTGTGCAGATTTTAGTCTTTTAATATCACTGTCTAATGCATTGAGCCACGTCATGTAGTATAAATGCAGATATCGGATATGGGTCACTTTTAAACAAAAGGTGTAAGCGGGTCATCAAAAAAATTAGATATAGTCAAAAAATCTGATTTGGGCATCTAGATCTGCAATGTAAATACAGCCATTGAAAATAATACAGAATATTCAGGAAGAAATGTGCATTAAAGGACAGTAAAGGGATAGAACTATCCCTTTAATGGTCATGAAAATAATGCTCATGTTAAAATAAAAATAAAAAAATCTTGGACAACTTACTACATTTGACCCTCTAACACTTGAAATCTCTTTTCTGTTTGTCTACTTTACGGAAGAGGATTAGGGCCAAGCAATAATAAAAAAATAAAACCATCTCGAGATTAAAGTCATTATATTGCGAGATTAAACTCGTTAAATTTCGAGAAAAAAAAAGTCGAAATACAATCTTGAGAATAAACTCATTAAATTTCGAGAATAAAGTCGTTGTGTTTCGAGAAAAAAACTCGTTAAATTTCGAGAAAAAAAGTCGAAATACAAACTTGAGAATAAACTCATGATATATCGAGAATAAAGTCATTGTGTTTCGAGAAAAAACTTGTTAAATTTCGAGAATAAAGTCGTTGTGTTTCGAGAAAAAAACGTTAAATTTCGAGAAAAAAAGTCGAAATACAAACTTGAGAATAAACGCATTACATTACACGCCATTAATGGCAATGCCGTACGGTTTTAATTTATCATAGCTGTCCAAGTGCCAGAGTGCATTTGGGTGAAACCAGCGATAACCTTGCATTTGTCCTCTGGTTGTCATTTCATGTTGGACAAAAGCGAGTAGCCTACATCGCGCAAATTGGACTGATTTTTTCTTCTAAAAAGACCTTGCTGCTTGCAAATTCACTTTAAAGTTTGTGTGCTAATTATTATTGTGTCATAATTAGCTAAAGTTGATAGTATTTCTTTGTTACTGAAAGATATAGGCTGTACAATTAACAATGATCGAATGCGTTATTCTCCAAATTTCATTTCGACTTTTTTTCTCGAAACACAACGACTTTATTCTCGAAATTAAATGAGTTTATTCTCACGATTATTTAGACTATTTTTCTCGAAATTTAATGAGTTTTATTCTCGAACCACAACGACTTTATTCTCGAAATTTAATGAGTTTATTCTCAAGATTGTATTTCGACTTTTTTTTCTCAAAATTTAACGAGTTTTTTTCTCGAAACAAAATGACTTTATTCTCGAAATTTAATGAGTTTATTCTCAAGATTGTATTTCGACTTTTTTTTCTCGAAATTTAACGAGTTTAATCTCGCAATATAATGACTTTAATCTCGATATGGTTTTATTTTTTTATTTTTGCTTGGCCCTAATCCTCTTCCGTAACTTGTGTTCTTTTTAATAAAAAAAAAAAAAAAAAAAAAAAAAAAAACTTGCTATATGTACTGCATTAGACTAACTGGGACTTGTCACAACACATATATTGTTGCTCTTTTGTTGGTTTGATTGCTTCTATTGCCCTTATTTGTAAGTCACTTTGCATAAAAAACATCTGCTAAATGATCAAATGTAATCGTAAATGTCGTATTTATCTTTCAAGATATAAATATGAAAATATATTTACTTAAGCAAAATTTTTAATTATAAATGTTTAACCATTACTTTCAGAGAAATATATCAAAATTTAAGATTAGTGCTTTAGAAAAGCAAAAACACCTGCCAGTGGGTTATGAAAATTTCCATAGAGAATAAATTAATAATAATAATCATATTATTATTATTACTATTATCTATATATCTCTTTTCTAGACTGTAATGTTGTAAGAATAAATCGTATATTCTTGCCTTCGAGATCGCAGATATAATTTCTGGTTCAGGTTGGGCTACTGAGCAGAGGAGACCATGTACCCGGGACCAAAGAATGAGACACACAGAGTGCAGTTCATTCTAAGCTCAACTTTATTGTGTCCAGTGTGAAACATATATACAGCATTTTGCAGAAGTGAAACAATAGACCGTCTGGAAAATACAAGCTGACCAAGCATAACTTATCCCATTACGTAATAATCAGATAAACATTTCATATGAGCAAGGATTAAGTTTAGCACATCAACTTTAGGACACAATGTCCCTAGACACAAGATGTTCACGTGGACGAACAGAATCTCACAATGGCCACTTTAAGACAGTCGAAGACATGTCTTACTTAATCATGAACAGTCTTGAGCAACATCTTGATAAACATTACACTTTTTTCATACATCAGATTATATATTGTCATATCCTTTCAGTTAGTAAAGACACTCATATTTGTAAAATGCAATTACAACAAATACAAAATGATTAACATGATTAATCCAGTTAATTATTCATTGTGTTCTTCAGGAGTTAACTCATATGTGTGTACATAATCATCTCCTATAGTATCAGCATCTGATTCAACCTCTTCTGCTGTAATCATATGCATCTCAATTTGCTGATCATCTGTAGCAACGGTCAGTACTGGATTGGTTATTTGCAGCATCGCCTGATAAGTATCTCTGGTGGTGATTGCTGTAATAGAATGCATAATAGAAGTACTAATACATTGCATCACACATGGTGCTATTAGAAATAAAATCAACATCAGTAAGACAATAGGTATAACAGTGTGTAAAATCCATGTTCCTCATCCACCCCATAGGCCATTAAGCCAATCCAACCAAGAGGAATCAGCCCTCTTTGGGTCAGGGATGGATTCTTTCATATGGTCCACAATGTTCATAATGTTTTCTGAATTATTTGGAATATAGAAACAACAAGATACTTCTAACATTTTACAAACTCCTCCTTGTTGCGAGGTCAAAAGGTCGAGGACAAGTCTATTTTGAACAACTGCTTCTCTCATCTCCTTCAATTCTTCTTCAATTCTTTAGTCCAGATTAAAATGCAGAAATATATACATGTAAATGGAAATATTTAAATTAAATACTGTTTATATTTTAAATTCTAAAATTAAAAACTTTTTGACTTTCTCCTCTGTAACAACTAGCAATGCTGCTTTGTGTAGAGGGGTAACTATGGTAACCGCTGTATTTCTGCTGTTCCATAATCGTCACCCCCGTCAGAGAATGAACATGTGTTTTTATTCAGCCCATCTGCTGATTTTGTTCAGATGTGAAAATCAGACTGAATTTTCATGCAGCAAACACACAGTATTGTCAGATTTAACTGGACGCTAATATGAATATTTCAGTAAATATATAAATAAGCTGATATAAGGTCAAAAACTTTTAAACAATTCCAACAATGAGGTATCTAGAATTATTCAGGTATTTTGAAGTGCTGATGATAACACCGTGCACGACACTGACACTGTTGTTACACTGGCACAGCGTCTTCAAAGCACTCGTGAAATGGCAAATTAAATTGACAAAACATAATGCAGCAACCGCCATTTCAACATAATCTTTTTAAAATCTAAATTAAAAACAGACATGGTCATGCTAAATTACAATTTCTTTTTTTTTTTCTTTTTTTTTTTTTAAATTATGACTTTATGTTGTGGTTAGATTCCTATATCAAAACAGCAAAATGCATTTGATTATTCCTGTGATAATGATAAAATATCCTGTCATGTCGTCCTCTGACCAGATGGCACAGAACAATGATGACGAGTGTTACATTTGTGACTCTGAGGAGGCAGATCTTGTGTGTTGTGACGAGTGTCCACGAGCTTTTCATTCACAATGTCACCTGCCTGCTGTACACGGAGACTCACCTGGGTGAGAGAGAGACAAACAGATAGAAAATCAATCAGCAAGTGTGTGTGTCATACATTCATTCTGTATTGTGTGTGTTTGCTTGTAGGGAATGGATTTGTACCTTTTGCGTGTTTAGAAACAGTCAACAGTGGCGTGTCTCCAGTAACATGTCTGAACAAGAGGCTCTCGATGCCCCAGTGTCTCAATACAGATTGGTAAACACACACACACACACACACACACAAACTCAGCACCTTAATATAGAAGATAACCACAAACATTTGAGGTGCTCACATTTAGTAACTTTGATGCCTTAAAGTGCTGCCTACATAGGCTGCTCAGCAGGTTTAGAAACAGAACAATTATTTATGGGCCTAATTGTGGATAAGTGTGTTGTTTGTCATCTTTAGCACTGCCACTACCTCCTGTTATGTGTGTACAGAGAGGACATCCAGAAGGTGTTTGTTGAGGATCCACGGCAAACGGTGAGATTGTCTCTTTATTTCATCTCTCTGTCGTTTACATTTGCTACTCTTTTAATGCCTTGGTTTAATTAAAAATAGTTTACAATTAGAATAAAAGTGATGAAAGATATGAAATGAAATTTTAAATAAATAAAACAAAAATAAAATGATTTCCAGGTGCCCAGATACTCTGAGTTCATATCTCAGCCGATGTGGCTGGACAGAATAAAGCAGAAGTTGGAAAGTGGAGAGTATCAGACGGTACGCGCATTCGTCTCAGACTTTCAGCTCATTTTCAGCAACTGCAGAACGTTCAATAGGGTAAGATTCACGGAAACACGTTACATAATAAAAACATCAACAAAAAACAGATTAAGACCTTGTTTAGTTGTTTTCCAATTTCTTATACGTGGATGCATATCTTGGACATAATTGATGATTATTATTGAGATTATTTACTTTTGGACATGTGATTTTTTGACAGATTTTTTTGTATTTTGTTCTCTTGCTCTCTAAAGGACAATGTTTTTGGCCGAATGGGTGCCAGGCTGAAGAAAATGTTCGAGGAAGAGTTCAAGAAAATCTTCAGTATCCAATAACAACTCTCTTTTACAAGTTTTTTAAAGATACAATTGAGATCTGGATATCTTTGAATATTCATTAGAGTTCATTATAATAATGTTTAAGATGTATAAAATTTTTGATTTTGCAGTCAGTGGTTTGGAGAATGGATTGGTAACTGATGGTAATTTGATTATATCAGTACAGAAGATCTGCTACTATCAGTTTTTTTTCCTACTCCGTACAGATCTTAATCACTGTCAGTGTTCAAGTACCTTAAAAGTGAAGGGTGCCATTTCTGTAATTGCAAGAATAATGATTGTTTTAAATAGGTTCCTAAACAAACCGACCACCCTTTCTGACCTGCCCCGTCTTTTATTGTTCAAAAAACAGGCAGCCCCACAGCCAAACACACAGCATTAGAAACACTACAGAGCCAGATAAGTGCACTCTTTTGGAAATTAATCTAAAAATGCATTTTAAGCTGTTATAAAATTAAAGAATTTTAACGATAAAAATTGCACACTTCACTTTTAAGACCTAAATCAAAATATATTGCAGAATTTTGTTATTTGAATCATTTGGCATTCATTATTCTGTTTTTTTTAACACATTAAAACATATACATTTATACATAAATAATTGATACCTTTATGTAAAACTTTTTTTATGTTTATTATTAGCAGTAGTAGTAGTTTTTGTTTTCTATATTGTTTTGTGTAGTTTCTTTTTGTTCTGTAACCTTTTTTGTATTTTGTTATGTAAATGTTGTGAAGTATAATAGTCTTTGAGTGACTCAGGTATGTAGATATACATATGACAGGTGACGCCAGTGTAGGAGCTAGAGTTTTAAACATGGGGTGGCCAGGGGGTGGCCAAGGCTAAATCAGGGGGTCCATAGACCATGACAGAAAATCTGTGTATAACTCCAACCTGGCATCAAAAAGGCATGGATAAATCCTACGATTGCTGATTACTTCAGATTACCCCACCTTAGCTATACACTCCTACCATAACTTCAAATGTTGTAACTTATTTCTCTTACTTCAATCGTCTCATTAACCAGTGGTTGGAGAAGATCTTTTTATTTTTTATTGCAGTCACATGATCCTTCAGAAATCATTCTAATAATCTGATTTGCTGCTCAAAAAACATTTATTATGTTGAAAACAGCGGAGTAGATTTTTTTCAGGTATCTTTACATTTAGAAGAATAGCATTTATCTGAAATAGACCATTTTTTTATAATAACGTTATATCTATACATTTTTATTTTGTATGTTTGCAAAATTCTCTTCTCTAGTGTAAATTTTTCTCTCGTTTATGTACACTGAATGGCTTTTGGTTTTGTGACCGTGTTTTCAAGCTGCTGTCTTTCCGCAGTTGAAACACTCATTGAGTGTGATTTCAAAGTTGTAGTCTATCTTTCAACATGAATCTGATGTGCACTCATGTTTATTTCATGGTAATTATAGAATGCACTCCTGCCTGCTTGAACTGAGGCATAGCGGGAGCGCGCATGTGAACCGGCACGCCAATAAAGAGCTCCAAAACTGTATTTGTCGTTTAAAATTCTTAATAAAGCTTAAAGAATTTGAATGCTGAGACTTGTTTCCTGTTATCAAAAATGACTTGCTCTGTCGTGTCTGTCAGCTCGTTGTCTGTCTGTGTCCTCTCTGCTCTGCGATGTTTTTCACTCTGTAAGAAAATTAACGTGCGGCTGGAAATGGACGAGATAAAGTGTGATGCGGAACACCAGACGCGTCGCATCTTTGAGTTCGAGGCTAAAATAAACGTTTCTTTCAGTACGATTATACAAAGAAAATGAAAGAGTAGCATCTTAAAGGGATACTCTACCCCAAAATGAAAATTTAGTCATTAATCACTTACCCCCATGTCGTTCCAAACCCGTAAAAGCTTTGTTCGTCTTCGTAACACAATTAAAGATATTTTGGATGAAAACCGGGAGGCCTGTGACTGTCCCATAGACTGCCAAGTAAATAACAGTGTCAAGGTCCAGAAAAGTATGAAAGACATCGTCAGAATACTCCATCTGCCATCAGTGCTTCAACCGTAATGTTATGAAGTGACGAGAATATTTTTTGTAAGCGAAGAAAACAAATTCTATGTATTTAGCTTTGATTTGAAAGAAAACAGCCCATCCTTGTGGCCCGGATGATACAGAAGCACATACGCAGCTTACGGTGATATGGAGAGACACAGAGGAGACTGTTAACAAAGGAATTGCTGAATAAATTTGTTATTTTTGTTTTGTTTTTTCGCTTACAAAAAGTATTCTCTGGACACCCCTCTGGTTCCGCCACTGGGTGACACGTAATCACGTGAGTAAATTTAGCAAATTGTTTGAATTACACCTGGGTTTCCTTTAAGGGATAGTTCACCCAAAAATTACTACCTACAATAGTATGAAAACAAATGCTATGGACGTCAATACTGGCAGCTGTTTGTTTATTAACATTATTAAAAATATCATTGGTTTTTAACAGGGGATTGGGACAACTAGAGGGTGAACTTATGAAGAAAAGATGCGCACACAGGAATACAGTAGATAGGTGGAATCTAAATTTTAATTTTACAAAAAGTATCCAATTCCTGACCTTAAATGTCTGGTTCCGGAATTGGAATCGATTTTCAATACCCAACCCTACTTGCAGTCGAATAGAACAAACGTCTGAAGTGATAAGAGATACATACAAAATGTGCAGAGTGGGAGTCGTGAGGACTGGAACTGAGAACCACTGGTTTACATCACTCCATTAGATGCTTGGCATTGTACTTGGTGATGTGAGGCTTGCATGGAGCTGCTCACCTATGGAAATCCATTCCATCAAGCTCCCGCCGCAGTTTTTGTCCTGATATTAATGCCAGTGGAAGTTTGGAACTCTTCAAGCTATGGAAACAGCAGAACATTGGGGACTTTTATGCACCATGAGCCTCAGCACTCAGTAAACCTGCTGTCTGACTTTACATGGACATCATGGCTGAGTTACTGCTGTTCCTAAATGCTTCCAATTTCCAATATTACAAACCCGATTCCAAAAAAGTTGGGACACTGTACAAATTGTGAATAAAAACAGAATGCAATGATGTGGAAGTTTCAAATTCCAATATCTTATTCAGAATACAACACAGATGACATTTAAACTGAGAAAATGTATTATTTTAAGGGAAAATAAGTTGATTTTAAATTTCATGGCATCAACACATCTCAAAAAAGTTGGGACAAGGTCATGTTTACCACTGTGCAGCATCCCCTCTTCTTTTTATAACAATCTGCAAACGTCTGGGGACTGAGGAGACAAGTTGCTCAAGTTTAGAAATAGGAATGTTGTCCCATTCTTGTCTAATACAGGCTTCTAGTTGCTCAACTGTCTTAGGTCTTTTTTTGTCGCATCTTCCTCTTTATGATGTGCCAAATGTTTTCTATGGGTGAAAGATCTGGACTGCAGGCTGGCCATTTCAGTACCCGGATCCTTCTTCTACGCAGCCATGATGTTGTAATCGATGCAGTATGTGGTCATTGTCATGTTGGGAATTGTCATGTTGGAAAATGCAAGGTCCTCCCTGAAAGAGACGACATCTGGATGGGAGCATATGTTGTTCTAGAACTTGGATATACCTTTCAGCATTGATGGTGCCTTTCCAGATGTGTAATCTGCCCATGCCACACGCACTCATGCAACCCCATACCATCAGAGATGCAGGATTCTGAACTGAGTGCTGATAACAACTTTGGTTGTCCTTGTCCTCTTTAGTCCAGATGACATGGCGTCCCAGTTTTCCAAAAAAAACTTCAAATTTTGATTCGTCTGACCACAGAACAGTTTTCCACTTTGCCACAGTCAATTTTAAATGAGTCAATTGGCCCAGAGAAAACGCCTGCGCTTCTGGATCATGTTTAGATATGGCTTCTTTTTGACCTATAGAGATTTAGCCGGCAACAGCGAATGGCACGGTGGATTGTGTTCACCAACAATGTTTTCTGGAAGTATTCCTGAGCCCATGTTGTGTTTTCCATTACAGTAGCATTCCTGTATGTGATGCAGTGCCGTCTAAGGGGCCGAAGATCACGGGCATCCAGTATGATTTTCTGGCCTTGACCCTTATACACAGAGATTGTTCCAGATTCTCTGAATCTTTGGATGATATTATGCACTGTAGATGATGATAACTTCAAAATCTTTGCAATTTTTCTCTGAGAAACTCCTTTCTGATATTGCTCCACTATTTTTCACCGCAGCATTGGGGGAATTGGTGATCCTCTGCCCATCTTGACTTCTGAGACACTCTGCCACTCTGAGAGGCTCTTTTTATACCCAATCATGTTGCCAATTGACCTAATAAGTTGCAAATTGGTCCTCCAGCTGTTCCTTATATGTACATTTAACTTTTTTGGAATGTGTAGCTCTCATGAAACCCAAAATGAGACAATATTTGGCATGACATTTGAAAATGTCTCACTTTCAACATTTGATATGTTATCTATATTCTATTGTAAATAAAATATAAGTTTATGAGATTTGTAAATTATTCCATTCCATTTTTACTCACAATTTGTACAGTGTCCCAACTTTTTTGCAATCGGGTTTGTACCAGTTGACTATGGAATATCTATCTTTACAAACAGACTTATTGCAAAGGTGGCATCCTATAAGAGTATCATGATTGAATTCACTGAGCTCTATAGAATGACCCATTTTTTTCCACAAATGTTTGTAAATGCAGACTGCATGGCTAGGTGCTTGATTTTATACATTTTTGGCAATGGGTCTGATTAAAACACCTAAATTAAAAAATTAAGAGGTGTCTCCCAATATTTTTGTCCTTATAGTATATACACCAAATTTTATTTTATATAAATATAAAATAAATGTCTTTGTCACCAACATTTGATATTTTATATAGGTAAACCCCATTCATATGTTCTGTATGATGTTTCTCTGTCTTCAGGAGAGGAGTGTATTTCATGTAAAGGGAAATGGTTTGCGCCCAGACCATCTGAGGAGTTTTGAGGAAAAGGGCGTCACAAGAAGTGGAAGAGTAGCATCTATTACAAGCCATCAAATAGCTTTCTACAAGTGGAATTACTGAAACTCATCCAAGTATGTATGTAGCTAGTGTAAGGTCTGGATTTATTTGACATTTTTATGAACACATGTGAACCTCTCCTTATTTAAATGAACTTTTCTTTTCTTTTTTTTTCTAAATTGGGTGTCTTTCAGAATTTGGACAACTGAGGCAGTCAAATAGAGAGGTATTTTGTATATACAGTATCAATGCACATGTTGTAAGTCCATAAGCCATAAAACATAAACCATATTCATATGTTGTAGTTCAGCCTCCCAACAGTGAAAATAGAGCAGACAATTTCAGTTTAAATTTCAGTTTCATTTCTGTGTCAGTGTGTATCTCAGGCAAATACAGCAGATTAAAGTCTCTGTATGTGCACTCTTGTGTAATGAAGGGGAGGAGTTTTGCTAGAGTTTGTTTTTCTGTCACTAGTTTCTAGTTTTCTGTGTCCTACCTCAAATATAAGTCGTTCGAATTCAGAAAATGATTTGTAATTTAAACCACATTCCCAAATTAAATTCTGAATGAATTTAATAAAACTAAATTTTTCTCAGTTACACATTTGATGAAGTGGAATAGTTTCTCAGTGACGCATTAGGTAGGCACACCTGATGCAAGGTGTGGTTAGGTGGAGTGTGTTACAGGAAAAATTACCCTGTGTTTGTGTGTACGTAATAAACTGTGCATAAGAGAGAGAAAACTAGGAAAACAGGGAGCAAGTCTTGAACACAGCAGGGTAAGTACATTAATTAATTAGTAAATTCAAGTTTAATGTTGTGTATATTTTCTGGTCTGTGGTTTCTATTCATCTGTCACGCAGATTTCAAAACAACAGTCCACGAAGCAACTTTCAGTTTTGTTTCAGTGTGAGGGAAACTTTGAAAATTCATTAGATTTCAGTCTCATTATAATTTATGGAGTGTATCTAATTTCTTATATGACTTATGTCATATATAATCATATGTTTTTTTGCAAACAAAACAGAATGAAGAATTCAGTTTGCTTCATGCAGCTACAATAATGCAGAGGATATGATGTCAGCTTTAAATAAGTACAGTATAGTGATTAAAAAAGAGAATAAATGTTACCTTACTGTAAATGTATAAGACTAATACTCTAAAATAATACATTTATATTTTATATTTAACAATATGTTCAGTGTGTAACTATATGTATGTTTGTTTTATTATACATTTTAATGTTAAAATCAGTGCTTTTTACAGTGACCATTAGTCAATTTTCGTATTTTCCCTTATATTGAAATTATATAATTTCAGCATAATCATTTCCTTTATCTGTAAATTACTGTTTATAGACAAGATCATGTTTCATTTCTAATATCATGCTCATCTTTGTAACATATTTTGAGTCATCTTTACATAAACAGAAAGCAAGTTCACATGATCATGTTTAAAAGTGCAATGTATGATGATTTCCTCTGAAAAAAAAAATGTATAATCAATGTTACGTGTTTTTTTTTTTTTTCAGAGAACCACAGGACATGGCTGGAGAGTTAGACATAGACACAACGTCTGACTCAGACTCTGAATCAGAATGGGATACTGAGAGCAGCACAGGATCTGACAGTCTGAGTGAGGACAACAGCGCAGAGGAAGGAAAAAAAAGGGGAACAAAAGGTCAAATGAGAAACGTAAACTGTAAACAGAAAGGAGACTTCTTCCCTTCTGTACAACCAAAAATGAGACAAGCCTCTGTTGTATTGCTTGAATAAATATTTATCCATTTTCAGTGGAGAAGTGCATCTTCAGTGAAGACCAGTGGTTTAAGCCCAATGAATTTGAAAGTCTTCGGAGGAAAGGAGAGAAGCAAAAAATGGAAGACCAGCATCTTTGTGATAATATTCCACTCCAGAACAAACTCATTGAGGTGCATAAAATGGTTTAAGTAATCCACAATCAAGTGTGATTGTATCTAGCATTCAATTATTGCTAAAATGAATAATGTTGGTATTTAACAGAATCTGATTTTATGATTCAGTTATTTGTAAATCTAAATGTTTGAATGTTAATTCAAGTAAAACAATAACATCTATCAGTGTTGATAAGCTGAGCACATCTTCCATCCATAGACCGGACTTCTGTCATCCTTTAAGCAAAGCCGGGTTAAGAATGAACAGGTTTGATTGTTTTTGTAAAACCAACTAGCACAAAAATAAACATATATTTTGTGAAATAAGCAGGCATTATGTTCTCATATATTCACCCAATCTCTGTCTTCTTTTTGCACAGACTGACTCTCCTGAATCCTCACCTTGTGCTGACAGACTCAGAAAAAGAAAGGTTAGATCCTGTTATGATGACTTTACATTAAAAAAAAAAAAAATAATAATAATAATAATCCAGACAGAGATTTAGCTCAGATGTTTAGGACACAGAATCTCAGATAAAAACGGTTGTGGGAGCTTTTCCCACTTCCCCGTCACTGACATGCCTGCATCTCTTAATTTTCACAGCGTCAGAGACTGCTGTTTCCTTCCTGCTCTGGTCAGTATAATAGTGACCTATAACCAGACAATACGCTCAGTTTTCTATTTCATTATTCTTTATATTCTGTTTCCTTAGTGTTTGTGCATTTGTTGTAGAAATGTCAGGAAACGATGAAGACAATGGCAAAGTTGTTAATGAGAGTGATGAAGATATCACTGACATGACCGTGTTTGAAGGTCCAACCCTACCTATAACCTGTGGTTCTAACTCTGGCATCTTACATAAATATCGCTTTGCACAGGTGTGTGAGTGGACATACGTATATTAAAAAAAAATTGCTACAAATATATTCATATATATTATGTTTTGGTTAATTATGTTTTTCAATTATAATATTTGGACACTTTAGGCACAGATAAAAATGCCTGGATGGCATTGCAGAGACAAAATATCAAACTAAGTGTCATTTCTTCTTAAGAAAGTTAGCACACTTATACTTTAAGCAAAGCATGTCACAAAAATCACCAAAACACCAGCTGATTAGAAGTCTCGGAGCAACAGTGAAGAAAAGTGAGGCTCTGGCAGCATTAACTTGCAAGTGCCACTTGGTTTGATATTTAATATCTACTGCAGGACATTTATGTGTGATGTGTGTTGTGATGAATGTCCACGAGCTTTTCATTCACACTGTCACCTACCAGCTGTAAACGGAGGAGACTCACCTGGGTGAGAGAGAGACATCATGCTGGATTAGACAGACTAGACGTATGACTTTGTGTAATACTGTGTGTTTTGTGTGTACAGGAGCCAGTGGAGCTGCACATTTTGTGTGATGAAGAAGATGGAAAGTTCCAGTCAAAGGACCCAACAGGATGTTTTGAGCAGTCCAGTCTCTCAGTACACACTGGTAAAGTTTATGCAAAACTTTTAAGTCAAGTAAATGGGGTGCAAAACGACATTTTATAGACCAAAATTATTTAACACTTACAGTCTGTTTGATTCTCTTCTAGCACTGTCAGTACCTGCTGTTACACCTGCTACACGAGAGCATGAGCGACCCCTGTGCCAAAGTAAATCTCATATTTAAGAGCTTCATCTGGCTCTTGGTCATTATTTGCAGCTCTTATGTGTGGTGTATATGTACAGTATGTGACGGATACACTGCTGGTGTCTAGGTTCCAGGATTCAGTGAGAACATCTGTGGTCCCATGATGCTGGGCAGAGTGAAGCTGAACTTGGAGAATAATGATTATCGAACAGTGCAAGAGTTTGTCTCAGATATTGAATATGTTTTCCACCACTGCACCGCCAAAAGGGTGAGTTCACTTGGGCTTGCAGATGTTACTACTGACAGGAGTCTAAACAATTTCCTATACATGGTCTTTTTTATTGACTGAATTCTACATTTCTCTCTTTCTTCTCTGTAGGATAATGACTTCAGGAGAATGACCTCTAGGCTGACAGAACTGCTTGAAATCATCTTTAAGCTGCTGTAACATCACATCTTAACAAAGATGTCCTTTGTTGGACCTGGTGGTAACATTTGTGAGAATTGTACAAATATAACAGAAAAATAAAGAAAGAATATTTAGATTTAAATTGTGCAGTTGTGAACAATTAGTTATTCCTGAATGAGTTTCTCTCACTTGTGTGCTTATCTGATACTACTTACACAGTTTCCTAACCATGTTATGGAGGCACACCAACAGTACAACAGTGCACGTATTGGATGTCTCCCTTATTTGCATCTCCTTCAGGTTTTGGAGTCTCTATTATCAAGCTGAGAGGTGATTCAGGTGTGTTTGATTAGGAAAAGTTTGAAAGTATAGTCTTGGTGTGCCTCCATGAACAGGGTTGGGAAACATGGCTTGTAACTTGTTTATCCAAGAAGAAAGATATCTGCAGCTATAGTAAATCTAGCAGTTTTTAATATTTTCATAAAAAAAAAATTATAACACTATATATACTGTTATGTGTAACACACTGTTATATTAATTGAAAAGCAGCACAGTGGAATGCAAATATACATTCATTTTAGTACAAAGTCTGATATTTAAATAGAGACATTAAGTAATGTAAGATCAAAACATCGATCTTACATTAAGGTCATACTGGCACATAATATATATAGTTATATATATTCAGTATAAATAATAGTAGTTTTTTTATACCCTTAACAGTAAGATAATAATAATAATTAATAATAATAATAAACAAAGCGCGACCATCAAAACAAAATTTTAGATTTAGTTACGGATATAGTTCCGTTATTTACTTTCATTTTTACCTGTGGGTGTGGTTTCAAGACAGTTGAAAATACAGTGAGACAGCGGATCTAAATTCACTTTGTGGAGAAATCTGAAGCTGTAAGGTAAATCAATGATTTCTACACACAAGAACAAAATACTAGGCTATAGCAACGATTAACATAAATCTAGCAAAGTTTTTAACTTTTTCGTAAAAAAAAAAAAAAAAAAAAAAAAAAAAACACATAGCATAATAGCTTAATGTATGTATTTCTTCTTAAATGCTGGAAAGTCGTGGAAACTTAAGTTTTATTTTGCTGGTCGGGAACGTGCAAAGGATGATTTACTGTGTTCTTCTTTCTATCTTTATAAGGGAGTTACCCGGCTGTATAACTTCCGCTTTCGAAACACATAAATGTGGCGAAATCACTCATTTAAAACACTTATTGTTCATTTGGGGGTCACACTTGTGTAGTTCGCGGTCAAAAGTGACAGAATCCCTGAAATGTAACTTTTTTTTCCCCCAGTAAAATCAATGTCTAATATATTTTTGTTCAATAATATTTGTAAATTTTGTATTTTGAGCGAATTTCATGGTACTAATCAATATTTATATGCAATATTTATGATTCACATTGAAAAGAATGCAAAATGTTTTGGGATTTTTTTTTCTAACATTTTACAGACAATGGCCGTTTCTCAAACGTTTGGTCGTATTTGTAGGCTGCATACGTCATAAAGAAGATCTTAGTTTAAATATTAACAGTTATAAATTTGACCATTATTCTTAGTTAAGCGTAAATTGTTGTAATATGTTAATAACTCGCGAATGTAATTCTCGGTAAACTGGAATAAACCAGGCTTGATGACGTATGCAGCCTGCAAACACGACCTACGGAGAAGACCAACGTAATAAAAATAAAAAATAAAAAAAAAGAGAAGACCAACGTCTCCAATCCAGTTTTTGAAGGAAGATTACTGCCATCTGGTGGGAACAAAACAAAACAAACAAAAAAAAAAAAAACCCCTCTGCAATTTCATAGTTTAACCACTAGATTCATATAGCTCTATAGTGAGGGATCTCCAACCCTGCTCCTGGAGAGCTACCGTCCTGCAGATTTCAGTTCCAACCCTGCTCCAACACACCTGTCTGTAATTATTAAGTAGCCCTCAGGTGTGTTTGATTGGGGTTGGAGCTGAAATCTGCAGGACAGTAGCTCTCCAGGAGCAGGGTTGGAGATTCCTGCTCTATATAAAAATAAAAAGGCTTATAAATTATCTGGTTGTTTTTAGACAGAAATACTCATTTTTATTAAGTTGTGGATTTATATATATATATATATATATATATATATATATACACACACACACAAATTTAGATAAGGGGTCTCCAACCCTCTCCAGGAGCAGATTTTTTTGTAAAGATTTAGATTTTTTATGTTGGCTTGAAATGTAAAATGTGAAATGTTTTTATTATTTTATTTTATTTTATTTTTTTTTTTTTTTTTTTGCATTTACTACAGTCAAACCTGAACACAGAGAAAATCATTTTGCTACACAAAACATCAAAATTCAACACAATAAATGTAACAAAAATGAACAGAACTTTTTTTTTTTGGAGATGAATCAATTTTATCTGATTTTAGCCTCTTATTTGAGTCTTCTGGCTCAATTTAGCCATATTGTTACAACTACATCAGTTAATTTGTGTGTGTGTGTGTGTGTGTGTGTGTGTGTGTGTGTGTAAGTGAGTGCGTGTTAGTGAGTGTGTCTTGTACTCTTGATGTTTTAGAGTGTAACCCCTTCCTTGGTGTCTGTGTTTTTACTGCACTGTGGCTGAATTACAGTGTTGACTGGCTCAAGTGTATAGGCTTTATAAATAAAATGTAAAAGCAGGGTCGTAGCTAAGGTATCCTAGTCCACCTTTCTCCCCCTAGTGACAGACATGTGTAAAAGTAGGCCTATTTGAATTTTGGCAAAATGTCCAGTTTGTTTATTATGTACAATACATACATCTTAAAAAGTACATAAAGAGATTTATTTATTTTCCATTTGATGTTTGAATTATCAAGTTGACTGTTTTGAGTTGTGTGTGTTTGTAATGAAGGCTGGCCTATACTGTGCTGTATGTATAAATATTTTCTTTCTTCAGCAGGTTATCTTTGGGATCACTATCCACCACTTGACTTTGGGCCACAAAACCTCTTTGGCTCAACATATTCATTTCTTTCTAATTCCCATGATTATTCATTAACTGTGCCAAGTAAGTACTTTGTTCACTAGTTGTCTTGGTACTTGGCTATAACTGTTTCTTCTCTGTAATTCTTCTTATTTGACTTTGTTCCTTTCTTTAAGCAATCAGTATTTCCCGGATCAAGGTAGGCCAGTTCTCCTACAGTAGATGAAGCAGGTTCAACTAAATTAACTGGTAACACTTTGCAATAAGGTTCAAGGTTTATTAACATCAGCTAATGCATAAGGTATCGTGAACTAACAATGAGCAATATTTTACAGCATTTAGTCATTTAAATACTGTTAATTTACATATGATAATATATTTTTACATTTCAAAATTGTATATTGAACAAAGTACTGAACAAAAATGAATCAACTATAAACAGTAGTTTTTTTATTTTTTATAAATAGTCATATTTTTCTTGTAAACAGATATACACTATTCGATGGCTGAGCATAAAGACAAAAGTGCAACTAAGATTTGTGGGCAGGAACCTGGAGGAAAGAAAAAAAGTAAGTGCAATTTTTTGATTTGTTGATAAGGCCTACGCTAAGAATATTTTGCATTGTTAAAAGTATCCATTCTGATGTTAAGAGTTGATAACAATTAATAATAAAAAAGATTTTAACCTCAACATTCATGAAAAACAGTGCGTCTGCAACCACACTTTTGATTTCACAAATAAATTGGATTCTGATTCACAAGCTCTTGATTTGATTTAGTTTCGATTTGATACATATTGATACACATTAAGTACATATCATTTTTTCTCAAATAATGCTGTGAACTACATAGGGAACTCTGTCAGTTATTAGTTTGCTGTAACACCTAAAAATGAAAATGAAAATTCTGTCATTATTTACTCAGCTTCTTGCTTCTCATCATTCCAAATCCATAAGACTTTGGTTCCATAAAACATAAATTAAGATATTTATAATGAAACCTGAGAGGTATCTGTCCCTCCATTGAAAGTCCTGGAAACAAAAACTTCATAAGCTCTTTAAAGTAGCTAATTTAATTAATATATATATATATATATATATATATATATATATATATATATATATATATATATATATATATATATATATATATATATATATAAAGATTAAATCATTAAAATTTACAGAAGAAAAAAGGTAAAATGCTGCATGATGTAAATTAATTACTTTATTTATATTTTTAGGCAACAATTTTCAGCTACAACATGATTGTAAGGTAAGGTAATGCATTTCAGTCATAATCTTATCATGATATATGTAAGCAATAAGGTAGGAGATGCCATGCTGTATTGTGAAGCGGCGTACCTGCAACCCCTTCAACCATTCACAACATAGCACGCCTCGAGTAGCTTATTGCTTTTATGAAACAGTTACCACACAATACAAATATTAAAACCAACAATCAATTCATTAAATGCTATTAAATTGATCCTGACAGTGACAGTAAATGACGAGAAAGTTCCTATTAGAGTTGCGGCACTCCCATAGGAACTGAGGAACGCAGAAGTAAACTGTGCCATGGAGCAGCCAATAGTTCCAAACAACCAATAGTTCCTGCATTAAAGGCCATTAATTTCAGTGTTTCTCAAGGACACTCACTGATAAATTGAAGAAATATCTGCATTTTTTAAATATTTTAACGCATTTGTTAACCTCTCAGAAATCAAACCAGTAGTGGGTTTTTATGAAGCGCGTTATAATTAACATTTATCATTAGATGATAGATAGTTAGAGTATAATTGTAGTTAGATAACATGAGCAACACTTCAATATTGACCATAACTATATTCTAGTTGTCATATTTTCAACAGTTTTTAGTCTTTCTGCAATCTTTCTCCTTGTAGGAGGTCAAATGAGTTTCTGTGAAGCCTGCCCATTAGGAATAACCTAGTGCCTCACTGGATATTTTATATAAATTGCTGAATGTTATTGGTTACCTTGTTTTTTTAAACAATATTTGAGACTTCATTCCTGGGTTAAATTCCGTATTTGCTTGCATTCATTAATATTCACTTGTTGTGTTTGTGAATATCATAAAATAACAATAGTACTGTATGTGATAAACCTTTTTAAATGTAACATAAAAAAACAAACTTAGTGTTTGATAATGTCTAAATATATATTCAAATGCAAAACCTAAAAAAAAGTAATCAATTATGACCTGCAATACTCTTTTCAGCAACTAAACTAGAGGTGAATACATGTATATTTATTAAACAGCCATACGGTTATATCATGGCATTACATAAGAATATTATTTTTCCTGTCACTAAATGCCTCTAATTTGTCTTTTGTTGCACTGGAATTTAAAAATGTTTCTCTGTTTTAACCTTAAATGCAACACTAATTGTAATAAATTTAATTATTGCACATATTATTTGATACCAAAAATGCCCTCATAATATTAACTACATATTACTAAACTAAAATATAGTACGTTTATTTTATTGATAAAAAGTGTTACATTTGACTGCCAAGGAGTATGAGAGCATATTAATGCTGTCTCTTTATCACTCCCCAGAATAAAATACTACTGTAAATACTACTGTAGTTAGCACAGTAATCAAGGCACAATCAATGCACATGCGTCAATATTTACTAGAAATGGCTGCAAATACAGTGAAACTGCTGTATATCCTGCTTAAACCAATTTAAAGATATTGACAGCGCAGAGTTGTTTGCAACTATTGAGAGCTCCATGAATCACATGACCACACGGCGGCGAGACCAAAGCATGTCGCAACTCTAGTTTCAAGGGCCCTGGGTGTAACATGCCTCATCTTATGGAGTTCAAATAAAACAGAGAATAGGAACTGTTCTCATCTGCTGTCCTATACAGAAAAAAAATTATATTTTCAAATACAGTATATTTCAGAATTTACAACAAAATGCTTTCAAAAGAGTCTGTTAAAGCAACCCCACTTGCTTTACATGTTACAAGTTATATCACATTTATTCAAAAGTGTATCCACTTAGAAAAGTATTCCCATCCTTAAAAAGAATGCACCTCCGCACCTCCACCTATGTACATCTTATGTTTAAATGATGGTTTACCAGTGCCCTTTTTTTGGAGTGCTTTTAAAAGTTTGTCAATGCTGTCATCAGAGCCTAATGTGCATTGAATCCTTAACATTCCTTTAATTAGTGTCTTATATTAAAAATATCTAAACATTCTCAAATATAAATGTAATTTACTCAAGACAATTAAAATGGTTTTTAATAATTCAGCAGAGAAAAGATGTCAAAAAAGGAGAACTGGAAAAAGAACCACCCCAATATGAAGACAAGGATCCGATCAATTTGGAAAACATCAATAAGCTTTTCAATAGACTCAAACTCAGTGAAAAAAGCTCTTACAAACTGAGGTCAAGAGACTTTCTGCAGGTAGCTCCATCAATACAAAGGCACAAACCTTGTAATGAGAAGAATTTGGTTCAAACTTATATACAAGGACTTCTGATGGCAGATTACAAAGCAAGATACATTCCAATAGAAGAAGACAAAAGTGAGGCACTTAAAACAAAAACCATGGTTTCTGATACGGTAGGGGGTAATGCCTTCGAAAAAATTTTCAAGAGGCCTGCACATGTTGCAGGCAAAATACAGCCCATTCACCCAATGGACATTCAGATGGCAGTGTTTCACTGTGCAGATAGTTTCCTTCGTCAACTTATGGTAACAAAACTTTCACAATGTCAGTATGCTCTTCCTCTGCTTGTACCTGATCTGTTTACCCAAGAGATTGGATTTCCCCTGTGGACCTTCAGGCAGTTTAAGAAAAGCTGGAAGTCACACAATGAAAACATAATTAAAAACCAGACAATCTACAAGGCTGAGACACCTATGATTGCCTTTTTCAGGTTTTCAGCCGTTTCTTCATCCAAGTCCGAATTAATGAACAACTTGATCAATGAACGGCATGACACATTCTTTCACAGACACTGCCGTGGAAGCACAAAATCCCGTCTGCTGATGGATGGAGTGGTTGAGATCGCCTGGTACTGCCCATCTGGAGAGAAAACTGATAAATTCCCAGATTGTATTGCCTTCTGTAATCTTCATGGCAATGCACAAGATAATGAGACACAGCTGCAAATTCTGACTGAAGAGTCCTCAATAAATGTAGTGCTTCTGCCAAATCTTGAGGAGAGAGACAAAAGTATGACAATAGTAGAAAAGCTCTACAATAGTACAAAGCCTCTCATTTGCCTTCTGACTGAAGAAGACTCAGTGGTTTCCAAGGTACAGGAAGGCAAATATACAATTGGCTTGAATAAGAGAAGCAGATCAGATGTATCAGAGGAACTTAGAGAAACCATCAATGAGTGCCTCTCAAAATCACTGAAAGTTTTCAAACTTGAGAATATGGGCGAACGTTCAGAAATCATAGTGGATGAGAGAGATGACTCCTGCAGAAGAGGAAAAGAGGCAGCAGTGCAGATGATAAGACTACTGAAGACAAAGGAAATGTCCAAAATCAAAGAAACATTTCTGCCTTGTCAGGGAAAACTGTGGCATGACTGGTGTCTAAAGAGCAAAGAACTACATCGACCTCAAGGGGATAACATTGAAATGCACACTAGCCAAAAACAAACAGAAATGCACAAAATCCGTGAGCAGCAGAAAGAATTTGGCCTCAGTGAATTCTCGAAGATGTTTATTGAAAAACTGAATACCATAAATGCAGATGAGAAGATGTATTTTCTTAAATGGCTGGGGATCCTCCTTGATGAGTACACTTCGAAAGATCTCTGCAAGCTTCATCATGAATATTATGAAAAATGGTCAAAAGTGCTGGATTTGAAAAAGGAACATGATAAATCTGAGCAACTGACAGTAGAACAGATACATCTAGAAATGCTATTAGAGAAGCTGAATGCAGCCACATTTGGCTTGGAGCACATACTAAGAGAGATTGGCCAGATATATGAATCAAATATATCTGTGAACAAGAAGAATAAAGGATCTGGACGTGAACTAGATGTCAGGCCTCTTCCGCAGTTTGCTGCAGAGCTCATGATCTCCGGATACCCACTGGAGCTGATGGATGGTGATGCAGCTCATGTGCCTCTCATTTGGGTTCAGGCGGTTCTAGGTGAACTTATTAAAATGCTGGGAGACCCGAGAGTATTTGTGTTGTCAATTTTAGGGATTCAGAGCACTGGGAAATCCACCATGCTGAATGCCATGTTTGGACTGCAGTTTGCAGTCAGCGCTGGTAGATGCACCAAAGGAGCCTTCATGCAGCTGGTCAAGGTGTCTGAGGAACTTAAAAAACAGTTAAACTTTGACTACATTCTTGTTGTAGACACTGAGGGTCTTCATGCTCTAGAGTTGCCTTGCAGGTCATCAAGACATCATGATAATGAAATGGCAACGTTTGTGGTCGGTCTTGGAAACATGACTTTGATCAACATTTTTGGTGAGAATCCAGCTGAGATGCAAGACATCCTTCAGATTGTTGTTCAAGCCTTCCTGAGGATGAAGAAGGTACGACTGAACCCCAGCTGCATGTTTGTACATCAGAACGTTGGAGACATCACAGCGGGCGAGAAGAACATGGTAGGGAAAAAACACTTGCAGGAGAAACTAGATGAGATGACTCAACTAGCTGCTAAAGAAGAAGTCTGTGGTGCAGAATGTTTTAGTGACGTCATTGAATTTAATATAAAGACTGACGTGAGGTACTTTGCCCAGCTCTGGGAAGGCAGCCCACCCATGGCACCACCCAATCCATGTTACAGTGAAAATGTGCAGGAGCTTAAGAGCACTATTCTTTCCCGTGCCTCACAATATAAAGGTTTGACACTGAAACAATTCAAGGAACGTATTGGAGACCTCTGGAATGCTCTTCTGAATGAAAACTTTGTTTTCAGCTTCAAGAATACTTTGGAGATTGCAACATACAGAAAATTAGAAGAGGAGTACACAAAGTGGACCTGGAGTCTCAGAAGTGCCATGCTGGAGATTGAAGACAAATTGCACAACAGAATCAACAACAAGCAACTTCATAAAGTTGAGAGTAGAGACTTGGAAAAGGAGATGGCAGAGACCAATGAAGAGGTGAAAACGTCCATGAAACATTACTTTGAAGAACACAAAGAAAGGGATACGCTGATTCAATGGGAATTGAAATTTCAAGAAAAAATCAAGCACCTGCATTGGGAGCTTGTGAGGGATGCCAAAGTAAAACTAGAGAACATCATCTATCAAAGGAAAGCTCTCATTAAACTGGATGGAGAGAAAACTCAGCATGAGCGAAAACTCCTTGAGAAAAGCAAAGAACTTGCATTAAGACTTAAACAAAAAGGTCTGGATGGGAAAGGGTTGAAGACACAGTTTGATTCTGTGTGGGAAACGTGGGTCTCTAAGTTGACAGGGGATGCTAAACCTTTTGATGATCTTAACTTAGAAAGTGACATAATTACAATAATATCTGAAATTCACGAAAAAGCACTTGTGCGACACATAAAAAAAAAATAAAAACACACACAAAAAAACACATATTACAACAAAATAAAAAAACACCATAAAAAAATCCTGGATAAGCAAAGCATTTGGCCTTCCACCAGAAGAACAAGAGTCAATAAAACATCTGTTGAAAAGTATTTTTCATAAAACTGTGGACCAGGTGAGGTCAAAACCAGTTGCAAAGATGGGATACAACAAAAGCTACATTCAAGAAATTGCTAAGCTTGTAAAAATGAACGTAGGAAACCACAAGTGCATAAACGCACAATATGAATTCAAGAAAGAGTTCACAGTTGACCTGACAATCAGTGCTTGTAAGTGGGCAGGTGAGAGGTTTGCCGAGCTCCATCAAGAGTTCAGAAACACCAATGATCCCTTGATTTATTTAGAGAGAAAGAAACCAGAATACTACAGTGTGTTCCAGGGATTCTGCAAAGGTGCAAAATCTGTTACAGTATTTGGAGCCTTGATTTGTAGTGAGCTGAAAACCCCCATTCTCCAGAGTGCCTACAACAAGACTGCAAATGATCTAGCAGGAGAGATGCGGACAAATATTCCAGCTTTCAAAGGCAACAGGTCCAACCTGGAGAAACACATTCTGAAAGCACTGGCAGAGGAGGAGAACTTTGCAAAGTTTATTCAGTACATACATTATCCAAGGAAACACTTTGAAGATTTCATCAAAGCTGAAGTGAAATCATATATAACAGGCCAGAACTCCTCAGCTCTTGCAATGATTAATGGGAACATCAAGCACAAGGGGCAATGTGTCATCACAGCTGCTGAAACTGCAACAGCTGAAGTCGTGAACAAAAGTGGAGATGCCAATATGTGGCTGGAGATCTTCTCAGACTGTCTGAAAGACGAGCTTGAATACAGTAAAGAACATCTCACTGGCAACTGCTGTCAGGACATCACTGATTTTGAACTTCTAGTGGAGGTTGTGAAAAGTGAACTTCATCCCATAATAGCAGAGTTGAACAGAGACTTAACAAAGCCCTCTGATATTAAAATGGAAATTTTCAGGGAACCACCAGATGAGTTTTTGATTAAACATTTCTGCCAGTGCTGCTGGGTCCAGTGTCCCTTCTGTAAAGTTGTTTGTGTTAACACAATGGAAGACCATCTTGGAGATCATATTGCTCCCTTCCATCGTAACTGTGGGATGAGAGGAATGATTTACAAAGGAACAAATAATCTTTGCTTGGAGTTCTGCACATCTTCAGTGGCAAGTGACAAATACTTTTACCCGGATATTCAAAAAGATGACACAGTTTTATGGAAGGAGTACAGAACAGCAGGTCCAGAGTTTGAGAACTGGTCCATCACGCCTGATCTCTCAGAGCTGCCATACTGGAAGTGGTTTGTGTGTCGATTCCAGGCTGATTTGGAAAAGTATTATAACAAAACTTTCAGTGGCTCTGGTAAGATTCCACATGTATGGAGATCCTACACAAAAGAGCAAGCTATAGAGAGTTTGGAGAAATACCTGTAAGTTTAATCGCTGCCTTAAATTTTTAAATAAACTGTGAAACCACAGTGTCCTATAAAGCCTGGAGTTATTAAGTTTTATAATTCTCACCACTTTCTAAAGGCCTTTTTATGAAGAGATGCCATTATAATTACAATTATAGCAGATTTGTAATTATTTTATGAAGACATTGTGTGTACCATTAGTTTCCTTTAACTTTCCAGAGTGTAAGGTGTTTTAGTGTTTTTTTGTTGTTGCTGTTGTTTTAGTTTTTTTCAGTTAAATAATTTAAAAAAAGTTTTTTTCTACTTTATGTAGTTTGTACCAACATTGTTACTTGTAACATCATATTATTAGTATTCCAATGAAATTACTGTGTACTGTGCTGTTTACTTTAATGATTGCAATAAATGTTTTTTTTTTTCTTTAACTTTTTATTATTGTAAATAATGTTTCTTAGAGTAAATTATTAACAGGACAAAAAAATTAAGATAAGATTTAATTTTGTTTGCACGCCATTGTTTTTCTAAGGACTTTGCAATATTTTTTATTTTATTTTATTTATTTATTTTTACTATGAGGGGTATGCTCAAAAACTCTTGAAAATTTGCACATGTTGGAATCGTCGGCCATCAAGGCCGGGCAGAAAGTCTCTCTCCAAACTCAGTTAACATTATCTCAAGGCAATGAGGATCCAAAAATGCTAAGGTATTTTTTATATCTTGAACGGTTTGGCTGTGGTGAAAAATGAGAAACAGGAAGTGTGTTATAACTTTGGCATACATTGGCTGATATTGATCAAACTTCAGCAGTTGGTTCATGGCATGAGGGCAATGACATAGATGTGACTATTAGGATTCAAAGTTATAGCACCACCAGCTGGCAGCAGGAAGTTTGTCATTTTCAAAATGCTTTTTAATCAGCCTCTCATTTTTTCCTGATTTGCTTCAAACTTCATCTTTTTCAAAACACGACAGATGTAAAACTGCACAGGGATTTTTGATATCTGAAATACCGTTGCCATGGCAACACTTCAAACTTTAAAATTCTTCTATATATATTCTTCTTATATATAGTCCTTTAATTGCTGTGATATGATTTGTACCAGATTTTGTCAACATGAGGTACCAAAACAGTGTGGCCATGGCGTTTTATTAAAATAACTACAAATAAGTAAACAGGAGTTACAGTCTATCTTTAGGATATGATAAGAAATATTTAAGCCTAATCTTGTTTCTTTCAGTTTCCATCAGTTAGAATGACAAATACATACAATTAGTTAATATGTTCTGTACTAGTAATATAGTTTTACATAATTATTTCACATATTCCTTTTTAATTAAATGTTTTGCTTACACTTAATTAATTCTTATTTGTTAATTATAAGGTCTCATTTGTTAATTTAATTGTTAGTTAATTAGCTAACTAACACTTAACAATATAGTTTTAGAGCATATTTTAACCTTTGTTAATGTCAGTTTTTTTTTTTTTTTTTTTTTTGGATAAAATAATTGCACTACAAAACATCATCTTGACAACATCTAAAAAAAAATTAAGTAATCCGAGTCCATTTGTCATAACCAGTCATTAACAGTCATTACCAGAAGAGGACAGCATTAAATCATGAAAATAAATGAGAGTGAAGAAGGTCAGTAACAGAATTGTAGCGCACAGACTACATTTTTATAGCATTAGAGGTAAATGACAATTGAACAATTGTTTCATAATTAAATTCTCCTCATTTCCCAATATGACCCCAAACATTTACTGAATAAAAAAAAAAAAAATTAACAATACATATTTTTGATATGTTTTTGTTTACTTCTCGTATATACCTTTCTGCTGTGATTTGGGAGATATGAAGTACTTGAAGTTCTAACCTATTTACCAGGTTATCACATACCTATACATTACCTATTTAGGTTTTTACATACCTTCAGAACATCTGAATCAAGCCCAGTTTTTTGTGTGTGTACAGACAGATAATGTAGAAAAAGTCACAAAACCTTATGCCACTGAGATGAAGGGGAACCGTGTTTTTTAACTAAGGAAATTTTAAGAGGAGGTTATATTGACCCCTAATGCCATAGTAGGGTTAAAATTTTCCATAATAGTATCATGGGAACATAGTGGTATTTTCAGTTTAATTAAACTTCTGTGGCAAGTTAAATGTTTACATTTTATATACAGTATGTTATTCAGTGACGAGAAAGAATTATTACCTACATACACAATTAACGGTGTACTTAATTAAAACAACACAACAATAATAAACAGGCACAAAGTAAAGCCTGAACAGTGCAAAATGTATAGATCATCACCTACAGGGGATATTTAATCTCCATTATTCATGAGAAAGGTCCTGAACTGCTCATAAAATGGTTTGATTAGTGGATGCTCTGTGATCTTATAGATGAGTGGGCTCTGGTGAGATTTATAGCTAGAGTTTTGCGTCTTGGTGGATTCTCGGCTAGTCTCCGTGCATCTTCCTCTTCCACTCTCCAGAGCTCACGCTTTTTCCTCTCTAACTCCTCCCTATCTTCATAATTCTCCTCCAGCTCTCTCTCCTTTCGTGCAATCTCTTCCTGTTTCTCCTCCAGAATCTTCTCTTGTTTTTCACGTATCTTTCTCTCTGAGCTCGGGTAAAATGACGATTTGTAGCAGCTTCTGCCATTGATGGCCACCAAGGCATCAATCTTCTCCAGTAGTTTGGTCACTTGCTCAAAGTTTCCCATGTTCTTGTTATTGAAGAACACAAATCCTCCACTGCATGTGCGGATAAAGTCTCTAAGGTCTTTGTCTGAGCTGGCAATCACATCATTTGGCATTTTCCCCTCTAGTCGATCTCCGTGTGTGAACAGAACAACTGTGTAATTCCAAACGTTCTTCCCAAACATGTTCTGGATTAATTTATGTATGTTCTTGTCCTCATTAGTTAAGTTTCCCACCGGCTGAACCAGCAGAAAAGAAGACACGTTCCGTCCTCTCATAAAACAAGAAAGATATACATCATCACCCCCATCACCACCTTCCCCATCCAATCTAATGATCTTTCACACCCCCGGCGTGTCGATTATAGCCACGGGTCGGCCGTTGATGTTTCCAGAAGCTCTTTCACAGAACTGTGTGACTCTGCTCAGCTGCATGTCCGTGTTGAAGGCGTTACAGCCGAGGATGGTGTTTCCAGATGAACTTTTTCCAGGACCTCTTAGCACACCCAGTAACATGATGCGCAATTCCTCTGCCCTCAGCCTCAAGCTGGGAAAAAAGATCATGCACAGTAACAGTATGTTTGAAATTTTTAACTTGGTAACAGAAGATATTAAGAGATAATTCACCCACAAATTTAAAATCCTCCCCTGCTTCACTTGTTTTCACGTATCTTTCTCTTTTCCTCCTGAGCTCGGGTAAAAATGATGATTGTAGCAGCTTCTGCCATTGATGGCCACCAAGGCCATCAAATATCTCAGGTAGTTTGGTCACTTGCTCAAAGTTCCCATGTTCTTGTTATTGAAGAACACAAATCCTCCACTGCATGTGCGGATAAAGTCTCTAAGGTCTTTGTCTGAGCTGGCAATCACATCATTTGGCATTTTCCCCTCTAGTCGATCTCCGTGTGTGAACAGAACAACTGTGTAATTCCAAACGTTCTTCCCAAACATGTTCTGGATTAATTTATGTATGTTCTTGTCCTCATTAGTTAAGTTTCCCACCGGCTGAACCAGCAGAAACACGTGTGGTCCTGGCTTATAGAGCAAGATAGATTTCATGATCTCCCTGATCACCTCCTTTTCCATTCGATTGATCTTGTTCAGTCCCGGCGTGTCGATTATAGCCACATGATGCACATGATGTTTCCAGAAGCTCTTTCACAGAACTGTGTGACTCTGCTCAGCTGCATGTCCGTGTTGAAGGCGTTACAGCCGAGGATGGTGTTTCCAGATGAACTTTTTCCAGACCCTCTAGCACCCAGTAACATGATGCACAATTCCTCTGCCTCAGCCTCAGCTGGAAAAATATCATGCACAGTACAGTATGTTGAAATTTTTAACTTGGTAACAGAAGATATTAAGAGATAATTCACCCACAAATTTAAAATCAGCATCATCATCATCATCACCATCATTTACTCACCCTCATATGTTTACAAACCTGTTTGATCCCCCCCCATGGAACACAAAGTATATATATATAATATATATATATAATATATATATATATATAACTTTTTTTTTTTTTTTTTTTTTTTTTTTTTTGTGAGTGTGTTCCATGGGAGAAAGTCATACAGGTTGAAATGACATAAATATTCCTTTAAATGGGCATTTCACCCCAAAATTAAAATTCTATCATCATTTTCTGGCCCACATACAGTTCCAAACCTGTAGGTCTGTGAAACACAAATAAGGAAATTTTTAAGAATGTTGGTAACCAAACAGTTTTGTGGACCTTTGCCTTCCATAGTATTTTTGTCCATACAATGGAAGTCATAAGATACAGTTTTGAAACTAATCGAGGTTATATGATTTAATGATCGACAGTTAAACCACCTTTCAACCACTAGAGGTCTTTTTCAAGAATACTGACTGAAATCCTCATTATTCAGACTTGAGTAGTTCACATTGTTTCCTACTCATTCCATTCCAAACATCATCTCTGCACCCAAATATATGTATTATTGTACTCATAGGCCCGAGCCCCTGAGCACCCATGGGAAACACTGCATTCAGTGGTTGGCCCATGCTCACGCTGAAGTAGCCCTTGTGGATGGTTCATGTTCCACTTGCCAGGACATGGCCATAGACACGTTGCACTCACGGCTTGTGTTCTTTTCTAAAAGACCCTGAACTGCTTCCAAAGCCACTAGAAGGCAAGCCTGCAACCATCAGCCAAAAAGGCGTAATGGCTAAGGCTTACACTTCTGCTGTGGCAGTATGTGCGAAAGGAGACCAGAGGCCATTTTTTTTTTTTTTTTTTTTTTTTATGGATGTCAATGAAGGAGAGGCTTCACTATGCTGAATAAACATCTTTTTAGAGGAAACAGCTTATCATTTAATGATTCGAGAGCCTATTGGCTAATCTTCAACATGTTTTACACTAAACAATACTTTTGGATTAACTATTTTTAGAGTTTACACTAAAAAAATGCAGTTTTATAAGAGAAGTCACAGACTTTTTGCGACAGGTGGGATTCAGCTTACGGCACTTCTCATTTATTTCTATGGTATCCATAAACGACGATTGAGTGTTGCACAACTCTGACTTCAAGTCTGTAATGTGATTGCTTATTAAGGCACACGTCATCACTCTGGTTGATCTTCCGGATGAGTTTGAGGGCTCGTCTCAGGGCGAGTTCAATTTCTCATTCGGGGCTTGTGATGAGGATGAGCTGTCAATCACAGCATCAGAGGATGGGCTGGAATCATTGGAAGCTGATGACTCGGCTGAACCAGCTCCTCCAGGGGATGAGTTTCAGTCTGAGGTGGATGCTGAGAGAGCGGCCTTTCTTGCCCAGAAACATAAGTGTGTAGAGCATGCACTTAGCACCATCCCCTCTCTGAGGTGATAATATGCGTTCATTGAGTCCAGTGGGGTTCTTTTTTATGAATCCTGGACTACCCTTCCATCACTCAAGCACTATCACGTACAGTAGATGAATTCAGTGGAGGAACCTGCTACAAGAATCCATTACCAGCAAGTTCAGCAGCTGTGACGTTTACTATAGGGACCCCTAGTGTCAGAACTTCGACAGTGGAAGAGCAGTTTGAACTGATCACCTGAAAGGGAACATCTCGGTCACGTATGGTAACCATCATTTCCCGATGGAGGGAATGGAGATGTTGTGTCCCTTATGCCACAACTCTGAACTGCCTCTGAGTGGGTTGAGACGCTTCTCGAATAAACGACGTGATATATTTACCCCATTTGCGTCTGCGAGGCATCCGTTACACATTTTCCCTGTGTGTTAACATCAGTATTTATGACTATCGAATGTCTGACCACTTGACTCTTGGTAATGTATTTTGCAGTATTTTTGTTCATGAACTGAATTCTTCATCAAGCACACCATCACTAGAAAAAAAAAGACTGGAAAACGAAAACCAGGTGTAGGCCTAGTTATGGACACTTTTTGCTTCCGTCGGAATTAATTCATTCTCATTGACGAATCTGAACGTAGTGTTTAAATGAAACCTAAATAAAGCGATCTGGTTGATGTGTGCATTTATATGTCACAAGCTTCTGATTGGATTTAATCTTTTGACATGTGCACACTGCATGAATATGTTGCATACTGTTTTATTTTATCTCCTAATTAGGCGACAACCATCACATGCACTGTTTCCCTGCACCCACCGGCAGAAACATAAATCAGCACCTATGATTGTACTTCTTTTAAATAAATCAAGTAAAACATAAACGTTAAAGGACTGGAAATTGCATAACTTGCTGGTTAAGCACTTAATCAGTTTATCAATATTCAATATACTAAGAGAGAACATGAATTCTGTTTTGAGTTTTGTTGCGTCAGGAATGTTCTTATGCCTAAAAAGTCGTCCTTATATTCTTATGTCCAAAAACAGTTTGGAAAAGCACATATGACTTTGCAAAACCCTGTTAGTATCAGTTCTGAGCATTCTTGGTATTCTGATCTGATGTGTTTGGTTCTTTATCTTGTTTCTGTTTTCTTGGCATTTTGTGTTTTGTATTTACAGCTCAGATTGGAGTGATTGCATGTGCAATGGCTATTGTCTGCTTCTTTAGACTCAAACAACTAAAGGACTAAAAGACAATAGACCAGCTGAACCTGCTTAGTACATTAAATCACTCATATTTAGTTCCAGTGGTAATTAATATCACACTTACCATTCAAGGAGGGTGATTTTGAATATTCTTTTAAGTCTTGAATATCTAAACCAGATAAAACCAGATAATTAATTGATTTATTAATAATAATATATACTACTACTACTAAGAAGAATAAAAATGCTAATACATTTAATTCATATAAATCTCACAATTTATTTAGTTTACCTTGCAAAGTTGGTGATCCTGAATTTGCTCTTACATTTTCATATAGTTCATCAATCTCAGCTATGGAAGATATTGAAGACACTGAATTTCACCTTAATGTCTTTCTATAAAAGACCAGATGTTTATAATGATTTGATTTTAATGAATTGATTCAGATTTATATAAAGAATCGGTAACTCACAGCCCAGTGATGAGTCCAGTTCAAAGGTTTCTTTCTCTGTTTCAGCCCACTGGCTCTCTTCTGAAGTCATCGCTCTGTTTTGTAGAAAAGAACCTTAGGAATGAGATATTTGAGACTCAACTCCTTACTTAATCAGTCTATCTCTAATTTTCCATCCTAAAACTGCCTACCGCTAATACAGACTCAGAAAGTCTTCCAGTTTTTTGGATATACACACAGAGATCAGTCATTAGTAAGGTGGCTGGATTTACAAAAATCATTTCAGGTTTAAGAAGCATTTCAAACATTAAAATGCACTCATTTTTATGTTAATATGGTACCAAATTTTCCTATTATAACGAGTTAGGTAAATCGAAAAGTAGTCTGTTTATATTACCTAAAATCTGTAATGTAATGGATTACGCTACTAACTACAATTTTTGTCATGTAATTTGGAATCAGTAATGGTTAAGTAATCTACCCTACCATTTGTAAGCAATCTAGAAGATGTATTAAAAGATGTATTAAAGAAAAACTCACAGTGGTCAGAGCTGGTGTTTATGATTCTGGATCCACAGACAGAGAGTAGAGTTCTTGAATCTGAGTTCCTTCACCACTGAATGACTGAGAATCCTGTTTAACCAGTGTCTTTTAAGGGTTGCACAAGCCCAATGAGACGTCTTCTCTCTGTCTTCTAACAGGCATTTAGGTAATAAAAAGAGGACTAAAAATCTTTCAGATATGCAAACAATTTCAGCAGTTTCAAGCATGAAGACACATACTGAGTTAAACAGAAGGGTTACTCATAGAGTTTGTTCTTAAGTGTCCAGTCAGACACTTCCGCTGTTATCTGACACCTTTCTCAGGTATGCTGGGCAAACATGAGTGGTATGAGCTGTGTTTTTTTTTTGTTTTTGTTTTTTTTATGTGTGTGTGTGTGTGTGTTTGTGTGTGTGTGTGTGTGTGTGTGTGTATGTTTATATATCCATATATAGATATATATATATATACACACACACACACACACACACACACACAAAAACACACACACATAATTGTAGAAATTACACTGTCAATTTAAAAAAAAAAGTTTTCTGCTTATGGAAATATGGTTATAATAAAAAAAATATTGTGGTAAAAAAAGTGACAACAAATCCTATTTGGAGTTATATATATGACTCGGTCAGATTGTGATATGTTACTGTTTTCAGGAAGTGCATACTGAGATAACACCTGTGAGCTCAAAAGCCAAGAACAAAACAAACAAACAAAAAAAAAAACATCACATGGTGTTATCTCTGATTGCCATCTGTTGCTATTTTCAAAATGTGTTTTTCATTCAAATTCAACTAGATTTTTTTTTGTTCTGTATAGTAAATAGAAAAATAATGCAACACTAACAATTTCTACTCCCAATATTGCCATTAAGTGAATCAAATGTAAGACTGCGAGTTACTTTGGATGAATAAGGGATTGGTAAAAAGACAGGTTGACAAACTGTTGAATGCTTCTTTGAGGACATTTGTGTCTTTTTCATGACCCTCTGAATAGTACGGTACATTACAGTAGATACTTTACTTGCAGTTCAGTGTATTCCTGTTGACCAGTGGAGGGGAATGGTGAGACAGGAAGAGACTCGTGATGGGGAAATAACCAGAGCATGTAGTCAAACCACTGTGTTTCTCTAGTACTAAACATCAAACTCAAGAGGCTCGAAAGAAAGAAAGAAAGGCTCGAAAGGAGTCATTTAAATGAAACAGAGGGAGGAGAAAGACACGCCATAGTTGTAAACAGTCAGTAAATATAGTCCCCAATCAGTAAAAATCAGCAGATAAGTAGCAAATATTTATTTGAGCAAATAAGTTCAGATAATAATACCTGAGTGAATTTGAAGAGGCTTTTCCTTTTACTTTCATTCTTTTGTCACTTAATAATAGTGACCTTTAAATTTATATCACATTGAATAGTTTTTTGTATTTTTATTGATGCTGGATTTGTGGTGCGGTAATTCATCTAGACTGCAGGGTAAATTTACCTCTCACAATCATATAAAAACTTTGTTGTGTGAATATTTAAAAACTCCAAAATTTTACTCAATAACCCAATTTTTGAGCAATATTCATAGTTGCAAAGAGAAATGATTAAATGCAGTAGCTGAACTTTTGGCTGCCTCCACAATATTTTTTGAATACAGTTAACAAATTTTCAAATGTAAAAGTTTATTTTTCAGATGTATTTCTACTCTGATTCAACATTTTTTTTTTTTCACGCATTATAGTAATATAATTTGAATGAACGAAATTGATCAGACTTCATTTAGTATTTGACATTAATGACAGTATTTGTGGAAAAGACACAACCTCTAAAGTGGACTAAATGATATTGGGCATGTTGATTTAAAAAATAATCCCTAAGCAAAGTCTCATGGTCATTGGGTAGATGTTCTGCACATATTTTCATACATTAGCCTACAATAAAAAAATAATAATATTTTACTCTATGGAAGAAAAACAAAAAAATACATCAGTAGAAAGCATTAGTAGCCTAGTCCATTTTTAACTTTATACTGTACGTAGAAGGAATTATATATACATCACACAAGAATCACATAAGTTTTGTCAAATAATTGTTTCTAGGTGGAAGACTTTTGGCATGACGTGTGCCGTTTGGCTAGACTGATAGATATTTTTGGTATGGCTGAATTCTCAGCCTTTTTTCTTGCATCATCTTCTTCCATTCTCCTGAGTTCCTGCTTTTTTCTCTCAACCTCTTGCTCAGTTTTGCAGTGCATCACCAGCTCTCTCTCCTTCTGTGCAATGCTTTCCTTTCTATTCTCTAAAATCCTCTCCATTTTCTTCCTGATCTTCCTCTCTGAGGCTGGGTAAAAAGACAAAGCGTAGCAGCTCTTTCCATTGATGGCCATGAGGGTCTCGACTTTCTTCAAGAGTTCTGTCTCGGGCTCATAGTTTGTCGTGTCCTTGTTATTGAAGAACAGGAACCCACCGCTGCACTTATGGATGAAACTGCGGAGCTCCTTGTCTAGTCACTTGGCCACGGATCGGCCGTTGATGTTTCCAGTCGCTCTTTCACAGAACTGTGTGACTCTGCTCAGCTGCATATCCGATTTAAAAGTGTTGCACCTGAGGATGGTGTTTCCGGTGGAGCTTTTTCCAGACCCTCTCGCACCCAGTAACATGATGCGCAATTCACCTGCAGCCACAATCATTAAATAAGTTTTAATCACAAGAGAATAGTTTAATATAGCTGTCTAATCCTCATAGTCTGTCCATGGTCATTTTAATAATTTGAAAAATTTAAATTTTAATTTAAGTGTAAATATCTGCATGACACTACATGATGTTTCCTAATCTGATTATGACAAATGCTTGTTTTTTCCCCCACACAGAATCTGAAATGCAAAAGTTCACATCACTGAGGCATATGACCAATCATATCTAAAAATAAACATAAAACCTGTGCTAATTAAAAGAAAACAAGTTGAAAAAAATAAAAAAATAAATAAATAAAAAAATCAATGAGAGATTTATAAAAGTTTATAATTTTTTTTTTTTTTTTAAAAAGTCTGGTCATTTTTGAACCTTAAACACCAAATTAGTTACAGGATTTTCAGCACAGCACAAGGGTTAAAAAGTTTAGATTTGTAAGCAAAGATGCCATCTCACCATGTATATTTGTTTATACAGTTAAATTGGTTTCCTCTTCATTCGGAAAATTTTCATACAATATTTCATGCATTGCATCTGTGAATTAAATTACTGCTCAAATCTAAATAAGACATGATTTTAGGCCAATTGTTACTAATAGTTTGGCCTTTCAGATGTCATTTGTGTAATTCATTGTGACTCACAGCTGGTTGATGAATCCAATGCAGAATCATCCTCATCTTCCTCAGAGTCATCTATCTCTTCATCTGAATTCTTACTGTCCATCTTATCATGAAGAGTTGTTATTTTCTCATGTAAAAAGAAAAGAATTTCAAGCTTCACACTGCATAATATCATCATTTTCCTATTCAGTATTTTTGTCTTGTTTTCCAGTAAAAATTACACAAATCTCATTTTAAGCATAAACCTCATTACTTTTGTATGATTTATGCTTAAAACAAGCAAGTCTGTTATTTATGAAAAGTTTAGTTTCACTCTGCATCATCAAAGTATAACATCAAAGAGAAAAGAAAGAAAGAAAAAAAACTTAGCACAGTTGATGAAGTTTAGAGTTTTTAAACCTGTTCATTGATAATGCATAGATGCACCGATCAGCAACACACTTGAGTCTCTTGGAAATATGCTGTTTTCATCTGTGCAATGAAGAGTTTGAAGGTAGACATCGAGGCATCGAGGGCTGGTCTTGTTGAAAGATGCATTCACTTAATTTGACAGGGGTTTCATTGAGGCCCAGGACTAGTTCAACATGTTAGTCAAGAATATAGACTCTATAGAGTGTGTTGGCATCTGCTTTTCTATTCCAAAGAAAAATGACCCTCCAGCTTTGAAAGTGGGGGTTAGTTTTCAAACTGAGAAATGGAGTAGATAAAGACGTCAACATCTGAAAACACATCTGGAAATAATGCTACATGTGAACCAGTCAATATACTTTATTTCACTGTAGTCTGAGACATGACTTTTGCAGTATCTGTTATTTAATTTCTACTTAATTTTTTTAAAAACACACAAATTATTATTATTTTTTTGAAAAATCTTGCATTTATTTTTCGTTAATATGATTATTTATTTATGCATTTTCATTTTAGCTCTGGCAGATTGTACAGGAATCTGATTGTCAGCTGCTTTAGTCCATAAAATGAACTTCATAACGCATATTCCAATAAATAAGACCAGTCTGAGTATTTTTGTATTATTGTTTTATAAGGATTTGAAAAAAAGAAACCCCTATTTACTTCCCCTATTAAGTGTCCATTCAGCGTAAATAAACTACATTTTCGCTTACAGTTCCCACTTACTGAAAGTGGGGGATGCGATTTAAGTTTCTGATTGGCTGCAGAACGCGAGGTCAAGTGCAACTTTTGTCCAATCATCGTCGAGGAAATTTCTACAAGCATTTCCATTGGCTAGATCTTACCCGGAAGCTTGACGCTGACGGGGAAATCTCTTCTCTTGAGCTGTGTATAATTCACAAACCTGAACTCAGAAATAACATTATTTGTTTTTATCTAAATAAAATAAAAAAGAAAGTCACTTTGCGACTGCATCCTAGAGTTTCCGAGGATGGGATCTAAAGATCTGAAACTCCTCGATGTTTTTTCATACGAGAGTCTGGTGCACGCAGTCGCCGGTGCTATGGTAAAAACACAGCTTTTCATTACTAAATATAAGTTATTATAAACTATATATACTCTATCTATCTATCTATCTATCTATCTATCTATCTATCTATCTATCTATCTATCTATCTATCTCTCTGTCTGTCTGTCTGTCTGTCTGTCTGTCTGTCTGTCTGTCTGTCTGTCTGTCTGTCTGTCTGTCCGTCCCTCCATCCCTCCATCTATCTATCTATCCACAAGGTGTATTTGTTTGTTTGTAGGGCAGTGTTACAGCAATGACTGTTTTCTTTCCTCTTGACACAGCTCGGCTCAGGCTGCAAGGTAAAAATGAAAACACATGAGTTTATATTCCCTTCTTCTTTGCTGCTGAGATTTCTTTTGTTAGTGTTTTAAAACATGTGACCTCATTCCTTTCTTTTTCTGCACACTGTGCACAGTTGATGACAAGCGGAAAACTAAATCTACTCCAGCCATTCTGTCAGAGATCATCAAGGAGGAGGGTCTGTAAGTTATTTCACATGTATGGCTTTGTTTTGTGTCAGTGTTTGTGTTGTAAAGATTGTTCTTTCTTTCTCATTTCAGGTTGCAGTCATAACCATGTTTCTCTCTCTCTCTCTCTCTCTCTCTCTCTCTCTCTCTCTCTCTCTCTCTCTCTCTCTCTCTCTCTCTCTCTCTCTGCAGGTTAGCTCCATATAGAGGCTGGTTTCCAGTGATCTGCAGCCTCTGTTGCTCAAACTTTGTCTACTTCTATTGTTTCCATACTCTGAAGGCCACCTGGCTGCAGGGTCAGAGGTCAACACCAGGGCGAGACCTAATAATTGGCATTGCTGCAGGTTTGCTTGTTTGAAAAATATTAAATGTCAAAAATAAAAAAGGTTTCTGTAACTATTTTGTGATTACAGTAGTAATGGAGTTAAAACATTAATACTGTGAAATGTTCAAAGTTTATGCTGCTTTTTTTCTTGTGAAAATCATGATATGCTACCATTCACAAGTTTGGGGTAAGTAGGTTTTAGAAACTAATACTTTTATTCAACAATGATGCACTGAATTGATAAAAAGTGAATCATTAAAAATGCATCATGGTTTCCACAAAAATATTAAGTTGCAAAAACTGTTTTCAACATTAATAATAATAATAATAAAAATCATTATTAAAGGGATAATTGACCCAAAAATGAAAATTCTGTCATAATTTACTCACGCTCAAGTTGTCCCAAACCTGTATTAATTTCTTTCATCTGTTAAACACATGTACCCCCTGCTTGTAGCCATTGATTTCAATAGTATTTTCCCATGCTATGGAAGTCAGTGGCTACCAGCAACTGTCCGGTTACCTAAATTCTTCAAAATATCTTATTTTATATATGGTAAGACTAAAATAACTGAAAAAACTGTCTATCTTTAGGTGTAGTGAATGTTCTTGTGACCACTCCACTCTGGGTAGTCAATACCAGACTGAAACTGCAAGGGGCGAGATTCAGAAATGAAGACATACGGCCCACACACTACAAAGGGATTACTGGTAATTATAAAAGACGTGAACCTCATTTCATTCCCTTTAATTTAGATGTGTGTCCAGTGATGATATGATCTGTGATCTGTCTCTCTTTAGATGCATTTGTACAGATCATGCAGCAGGAAGGAGTGGGGGCGTTATGGAACGGGACGTTTCCCTCCCTGCTGCTGGTGCTCAATCCAGCTGTGCAGTTCATGATCTACGAGGGTCTGAAGAGGCAGCTCATGAGGGGCGTCCACAGAGAGGTCAGAGCAGGCTACCGATCCAAAAACAGTTTTTAGGGTTTCAATTGGACTAAAATTCACAGTGAGTAACTTTAACGGTATTAAAGCTAATGCGGTAATGTAACAAAATTGAATTATCTTCATTTAGAGGCTTTTCTCTGCATACTCAATTATGACAGCATATGAATAAACAGACAGGTCTATTCACAAGTGCTCCGTTGCCTGGGAAACAGTAACTACAGCATTTCTGATACTGAAGAGCATGCAGATGATGATTCATGTGCAAGCGTCTAGCGAGTATGAGTAAACCACCCGACATGTGACTGTATATGTGCATTGTTACCATAGCAACAAGATTATGTAACCCCTTGGCAACCACGGATGATGTCACAGTCCATTGAAGTTTAAATAAGAACATATCATTTTTTTTTTGGTTTGACTTTTAACGTGCTGCTGCTTCTGTGTTAACAGCGTGAATGAGTTTTCAATGTGCTAATTTATCTACATATCCCAGTTTCTTCACCCAAAAACCATTGGGTGTCATTTCAAACTAATATGATTTTCTTTTTACTGTGGAAACAACAACAACAAAAAAAAAATAGAATAATGCACTGGGAGCACTTTACCAAGTAACAAAAGCAAATGTAATCTCTGTAATCTAGAATTGTACACTATATTTAAAATCTAAAAATGTGATAGCTTTATGTGAGGAACTGACCAAAAATCTTATGTGCACTTTGCACATATTCACACTTGACAAGACACATAAGAATGATGTTTGGTGCCACTGACATCAGGCGTAAGAAAGTAAAGACACACTTTTTATTGTTTGGGTGAACTAACCCCTAACTTGACTGTTTTTCACTATATTTCTGTCTGATTGTTAATAGCTCTCCTCAGTGGAGGTGTTTCTTATTGGAGCCATTGCCAAGGCCATTGCAACCACCATGACCTACCCACTACAGACAGTTCAGTCTGTTCTACGGGTAAGACCAGGATACATTTGCTTTATATTTATATTCACAGGCGTTCTCAGCTGGTTTTGTTTCAGGACCCTAATATTTCAGGACCCTGATTTTATATATAAAATTGTTCAGAAGTTTGGGGTCAGTAAGACATTTTGAAAAAAATAATACTTTATTTGAAAGGAACTAATATATAACCATTCAAATGTTTAGGGCCAGTAAGAAAAATTGGAGTAATGAGTTGTGTATTGATAATATTTTAACTGTCGTTCTCATTTGTGTTCAGTTTGGACAGCATGGACAGCCTGCAGATCAGTCCAGACTCCTGAACAGCCTGAGATCTGTCATGTACCTGCTGACCAACAGAGTCAGGTACAATAACACACACATTTCACTTGAAATATCAGGAAGCAATACGCATATACAAATATCAGTTCTGTAGCTGTCACACAAGTTATTTTCTAGTGAGTCATTGGCTTCTGGTAACATCTGCACTCCTCTACTCAACCTGAGATGTTTGTCGGTTGATTTTTTTTTTGCAGGAAGTGGGGCATGCTGGGATTGTTTAAAGGCCTGGAGGCGAAGCTGCTTCAGACGGTCCTCACCGCTGCACTCATGTTCTTACTGTACGAGAAGATCGCCAGCACCACCTTCAGGGTCATGGGGGTCAAACGCACAATGTCATCCCACTGACCTCTCACAGGATGATTATTAGCTCGCTGATGTCATAGGAACTGAGTATACCTGTGTTATGAAAAAATGGTTAGTTGATATGGTTTTTTTTTATTTTTATAAATGGATGAAATAGACAGGAAACATTTAAAACATTTTGATCTATAGGCTTATGCTAAAAAAAATATATATATATACTGTTTGCCCCAAAAAAATAATATAAAAAACTTAAACGAAAATTAGAAATGTTGCTTTGGCAGCTTACTGAAGTTAATAATTAAGTTGTAAGTACAAAAAGGACTAAAACTGAAAAAAATAAATAAAAAAGAATTAAAGAAATAAAAATACTTTAATACACTAATATTAGAATGAAACTAATAGCTAATTCAAAATACTAAGAATGCTTTATTAATATATACATAATACTAAAACAACACTGATTCAGAGATTACAAGCTTTAAAGCATAAACTAGATATAAAACGTGGCTACTTCAAGGAAGATAAAATAGAGAACATTTTTGATTTGTGAACCTTTTTTTTTTTCTCACTTCCATTTGGGTTATTTCATAGTTTAATGACTTTACTATTATTCAGAAATGTGTCCAAATATTTGATAGTGTATCAATATAAGGTCAGTACCTTGGACAGTATTTTATTTAGGTTTCTAAAGAGCATTTCATTTTAAATACGAACTTGTTTTGTTTATGAATACCAACAGATCTGGACTGGTTTACATAGTGTCAAAAACAAAATAATGCATGTGACAGATTTGTTTGGTAAAGATTATTGCTGTTGACAGTGGAACCTGATCTTAGATCAGCCTTCCTGCACCGATACACCATACGAAAACAACTTCCAGGCTGGTTTTTCTGGTTCTGTGTAGGTGATACTTGATTTTACTTGACAACACAAAGACACTGATACTGTAATGGGCCTTTAACCTAAAATGTTTACAGTCTGGACAAAAAAATTAAACCAGCAAGTGTTTCAACTTCACGAGAAACACAATATCTGCATTGTGAATGTTGTTCTCAGAAAGTTTAAGACACTGAGGCTCAAGTGCAAGTTTTATATAGAGACTCATGGGAATCCATACTGAAATTTAGATAAAAACATAAAAAAGTAGTAAAAGCATTTCCCTCTCAGCTCTGATCTTCACACTGTGCTGGAGTGTAAGTTGAGTCTTACAGTTTCAGTTATGAATGAATGTAAAAGGTTTATGTTTATTCTTGAATGTCAATGATTCTATTAACATTGATTCATATATGTATTAATAATCACACATCCAGGGTCAGTCAGATGATTCACAATCTAAATAATTTAGATTATTTATTTATGAATAAGTAGATTTTATAATTGATGTCATATAAAAGTTGTGTAATATGTTTCTACAATAAAATAATTGATCAATGATAATGTGGTATAAAATTGAGTTGAGTTTTATCTTTGCTTTCAATGGAAACAACCTACATTTTAATAGGGTCAGAAAAACAGACAATTGCACAAACTGGCCTCCTGGAGGCAGTAAGATCACTCTTTTTGTGCTGTACTTCAACTAAAAAACTCAAAGGGAAGATTTAATTTTCCATGACTTGATTATTTATTTATAATGATTTATTAATTAATTAATTTTAATTAACATAATTACAATGTTTTAGTTATAAAATGTTTTTACTTATTACACACTTATTGTTTTTATTGCTAATGCTGGTAGGCAATACATTGTCTTCCTTCAGGGGTGGCTTAAGTGCTCAGAAAGCCGAATTCTCCATTTTGAGAAAATTTAAATAAATAAAAAAATAAAATGTAAATAAGATATTTATGCACTTTAAAACATAGTTTTTAAATATTAGCTGAATTAAAACTATTTAAATTAAATTAATGTTTAATGTTTATTGCATCAATAATAATGTACTTGCTAATTACCATGTTACACATTTATATATCCCCGATTCTATTTATCTAAATCTCAACGCTTAGTGTTCCACCACAACCGGTGAGCATTCTGATTGGCCCACTTATTCCACCGAGAACATCGAGCAGCAACTTGATTGGCTCAGTTGGTTGTCGTTCAGACCTCGTCCGTCCCTGTCATCAGAATGAGCCTATTGGCTATCCGCAATGCCATCCTTCAGAGTACTCGCCCACTATTGGATGAGTCCTAAAAACAGGCGGGGTTCCGGTTGAAGTTTACTGTATATCGGAAACGTTTAGTGGAGTGCAGACCAGTGTAATGCCAATAGATGGGATGGATCAAGCACTGTAAAGTAAGACAGCTGTTAAACGTATTATTTTTAAGACTTAGTTTGACACGCAGCCGCTGTGCATGCGCAGTCGTTTCTTCGAACACTTTCAGGGTGTTTAATAATCGCATTAGAAGCTTGCTGGAAGTTGTGCTGTGTAGTTGGGAGCAGCACATGGCCTGAGTTTGCTTGTCAGGTTACTGTGCCATATGTTTACAGGGTGAAACAGCATCTTATTTGGGCTGTCAAACGTCTGACTGAAGGTTGTAAGGGATACAGGTCACCTTGGCCACAGTGGGCAAGGGAGGGTGCTTGTGGTCCTGATGCTGTGAAGGTGGGACTGTTATGCAACATGCATCATGACATGCTGTCTTTATTCTTTTATTGCATGCATCTGTCAATAGGTGGGTTGGCATGTTATGACAGCTCTGAACATATGCTATTTAGGGCTTTTTAGGTGTGTTATTTTGCCTTTGGGTCAAAATTACTGTGATATTGCTGTAGTATCTTGGCTGTGGTAATACCATGATTTCTGTATTTTTACATCTTAGTATTGTCCTACCATGTAAATACCACAGTGTATGACACTGTATACCACATTTGATCTACATAACTGCATTATAGCTTTAGAAACAATAGTGTGATGTCCTGTTTTGCATTAACGTTAATGGTGTAAGTCAAATGCTTTTTTAAGCTTGTTAGCGTTATGTTGTAAGTGTGTTGAGATGTATTGCATGATGCAGGATACTTATTGATCGCTCTTTCTGTCACATCAGCATTTTAACTGCAGGATGGAAACATGAGTGCATGATATTCCACAGATACACACCAAGTCAGCTTATGAGTCATAGTGACAATATAAAGTGGGACAAAAGGAACTCAGACTTCTTTGAGACTTTGAGATGAACCAGCTCCAATTTATAAAAACGACAGTCCCCTGTATTTCTGTCAGTGTGTCTCTTATGCCTGCGTTCTTTTATGTCACTCTCACTTTCATGCTTTTCGTCTCAGGTTTCAAAGGAATGTTCCGGGTTAAAAACAAGTTCAGTTTTATCAACAGCGGAAATGTGCAACTTGTACTTTTGATAAAGCACTTAATTCTTCCACATGAAAGTATGTGTTGTTTAAGTCTTCTACAGTAAATGGCCCTAAATGGCCTAGAACTGCTGTTCTAGGTGGATAAACTTCTGGTTAGATTTGCTAACATAATTCTAGTGTGTGGATTTCTGTCTATGTTAATAGTCCTGTTCTGGTATCTTCGTGCATACTGAAGGATGAGTCAAAATTATTTTCTGTGGCATGCTGTTGATAGAGCTTTTATTGAGCCCAAAACATTCCTCTGTGCAACAAAAACTTATAGGGCTCGGCAAGGCCCAGTGTGAAAGGGTTTCGGCCTTTGGATACCAATGTTGTTATTGTTAACTAAAACTTTAAGAAATTGTTTCTAAAAAAGGAAAAATCTTCAGGTAATAAGAATAAAGCTGATATTAAAACTTTAAAAGCAAAAAAAAAAAAAAAAAAAAACAAAAAATTAAAAAATAAATTAAAAAAATAAAAGTAATTCAAAATATTAATAAATACTTTAATAGTAGATAAATAAATAATGCTAAAATACCGTTGGTTGATACTGAACATTTTTAGATTCATGGTCTTGTGCATGCATTTCTATTCCTTGCAAATTTGAATATTAAGCTTTCTGTGATGTATTTCACATAATCTTAGTGACGGTCTTAGAAACATAATTTTCATGAAGTGTTGAAAACTGAGCAGTCAGTATTGTTTTGCACTGTGCAAGTATGTACTGTTTTCCAGCAGAAGTTCAGGAAATGATGAAGTTAGATTATAGCTGTATCATTACCAGCTTCTAGTTTAAAAGAAAAATGAAGAAGAAGAAAAGTAAAGAAAACTTGACATGGAATGAAATGTATCAAATAGTAGTATTTATTAAAATAAAATACAATACAAATTTAAATACTTCAAACAAAATAAAAATACTTTTAGATGTCTTTTTATTAGCTAATTTTGTGCTTTTTCTTTTCCTGTTTTTCTTTCTTTCAGTTAGTGGTGCCCCACACCTGGCATGGAATTACAAGGGACTTTTTTGAGCAGGAAATAAATCAGGTAACCGAATCACAGGCAGCTACACATAAACACCTTTGGGTACCCCCCACCCCCCCACACACACCACATCTGCTCGTTTTAATTTTGCTGCTGCATATGCAGTTCCCAAAACCCTGATCTTCTCTGCACTTCTCAGAAGCTCTGTTTTAAACATTCCTCAAGATCCTCTGATCGTAAGACGTTCACTTCATGCTGTGTTACACTACTAAGAAAAGTACTGTCCACTATGGCTGCGAACTTGGTGTCCATATAGCCTAATAGTTAAAGTCGATATGAAATGCCATTCAGAACCCAATTTGTTTCTGTAAGCTGATGTATCTCAGAGAGAAAACAGTATTAGCCTGTTTGAATGTGGGATTGAAAGTCAGTTGGCAATGTGTGCCACTTGGGTGAGTACCAAGTAGGGTTGGCCTGGCTGCACCTGGTATGGATTAGCCAGCTGCCACTTTGCAAAGGCACCAGGCACACGGCATGATATTCTGACCTCATCTGTTGGGTGAAGTGTGTCTTAAACTGTTGCCTTGTCTATGAGTCACTTGTTTCGCTTGGTAAACAGAAAAACCATCAAACTGCCCGCTGTTGAAGCCGATAGTACCGCCGTAGAGCATTTGTAGAGAGACGATTCATCCCAGAGGGAATGATGTTTTGCATTCTGACCCAGATAAAAGCAAACGGACTGACCACAAAAGCCAAAATAAGAAACTTGCCCACAGTTTTACAATTCAAAGACCTGAGGGAAACCACATTTGAAAAGATGAGGCAAAATGCAAGACATGTCGAGGCATGGTGCTTATGCTGGAGGCTTGGGTTTAAGTCATACCTAAATGGCCAAAACCGTAGATAAAACCCCAAAATGTGTGACTTTAATTGGACATTAAAGATACCTTGGCTGGGAGGTAATAAAACAGTGTATTGGAAAGGCTGTAATGTCTGCCTAGAGTTAGCACTGATGTACGAATAGTGATGTCAGTAAGTGCAATATGTTCCCAGCACTGGAGCATCAGTTTCCCGTAATGATCAATAAATTACATACATTTCGTCTAAGTGTGTAGCAAACTCTGTGTCGTCATCCGTGATTAGCGTGAGCGAGTGTTCAACAGCCAGGATGTCAGAGAGAATGTTTTAAAGGGGTGATATGATGCTGCTAAAAAGAACATTATGTTGTGTTTTTGGTGTAATGCAATGTTTTTATGCGGATTAAGGTTAAAAAAATACATTATTTTCCACATAATGTACATTATAGTTTCTCCTCTATGCCCCACCTTTCTGAAACGCGTTGTTTTTTACAAAAAAAACTATTCTTAAAATCAATGTCCACCCATACAGTCCATCTATACAGTCCATCTTTAATGTACATCTTGAGGTATTTGTGATTGGCCAAATACCTCAAGCATGTGACGGAAATGCTACCCCCCTTTAACATACTGTGAGGCCATATCCCAGCACGACGAGACAAAACCAATAAAACCCATTACAAAGGAGGCATTTGTTGCATCCAGTGTGGACATAATTATTAATTATAATGACTTATACTGTATTTTTACATGTTGCGTATCGCACCGTGTAAACATAAAACCATGTCTGCATTTGTGATCGGAGAAACGACAAACAACAGGCGCTACCCTACACTGCTCAAAACTCGCGTTTGAATCATCAGTGGCAAATCCTTAAAATATGAAAACGTACTAACAGGCTGTGAGTCAGAAGCGCCAGACTGTCCTTGCAAAGTTGGAAACATGTTAGCAAACATGCTAGTAATTTACTAATCATACTAGCAACATGCTACAAAAATGCTAATCATGTTAGCACCATGCTAGTAACTTGCTAATCATGCACACAACATGCTAAAAAAAACTTTAATCAAGATAGCAACATGCTAGGAACTAGTAACCATGCTATTAACTTTTTAATTATGCTAACAACATGCTAGTAGCATGTTAATTATACTATCAACATGCTAGTAACATGCTACTCTTGCTAAAACATTAACAGCATGCTAATCATGCTTTCAAACTTCAAGCTTTTACTACTATTTCAAACTCTCAGGCTAGGCTTTCTCAAGCCAACTTCAAAGTTTGTCTACAAACTTTACTATCTGGTTCCGCTTGATATTCTGTCCCCATCTTTGCATGTGAGAATTTTGCAGTCCCTGTTCCCAACACTTCCCTCTTTTCATCATCGCTCTCAGCACATTTTACGTACCACAAATTGCTCCCACTCTTATTTTTAGTAGTACTACCCAGAAATGTTCTGTAAACCAAACAAAAGGGAAGAAAAACAAGGAAATTAGAGGAGAAATAAAAGACTTTGCAAAGCAGTTGTGGTGTGAATCCGAGTTGTAAACAGAATACGCCTGTCAATCATGTTTTCCCAATTGTGACATCATTCATCACTATGGTGATACTGTAGATTCCAGCAGCACTGTTTTGCTCAGGTGGCATGTTGACTAAGCTGTTATCTACTCTTATCTCTGTACTCAAATCCTGTAGAGAGAAATGCGTTTTTGAAAACACCTGACACTCTTTCTTAGGCCTGGGCGATAAAACGGTATCAATATTTATCAAGGGTACATCTTCTTCGATATTGATATAAAAAATGTTCGATATAGCAGACGATAGATGCACGTGCTGTGAGTGACGCAGACAGCTCACACAAACATGAACACATGCTGAAATGAGTGCTGTTCCTGTCTGTGATGAGGAGATTGTGAAGAAAGAATGCATTTGAATGTTAGGTGTGCATCAGGGAGCGTCATCAGTGGCGTGCGAGATGCGGTGATAATGTAAGTGACATTGTTGCATTTTAATAGACGTGCCACTGCTGCATTATTCATTCAAAATAATAGAGAAATATAAAAGCTCAATGGGGAGAAGATCTTGATTAGGTGAAAACCGAAACCAAGCCATTCACACAGAACACATACTCAGCGCATTTACTTTTCACTGCATCTCATATGTTTTTAAATGCAATGCAATGCAATGCAATGCAATGCAATTTGTGTTTGATTGTTAAAACAAAAACTATTTGTTGTTTGTCGCAATAAATTGTTAATTAAAAAATACAGTGGTTAAATTTAAACATTTTTTTCTATTGCTTTTTATTTTAAAAAAGTTTATAGAAATGTCAATAATTATAGATACCGAACGATATATTGTTGATAATTTTGTTGATAATTTTTTTGCTGTATCCCCCAGTCCTGCTCTTTCTATTAAAACCGATTCTCTTGTTCTGCAACAAAGTGTTCATTTTCTGCTAACTTTCTGTTGTTGAGGGATAGTTTGATTTGTATGACTTTTTTCTGTTCAACAATATGAGACAAATACTGTAAGATAATCAAATCATCAAGAGTTCAGCAAAAAGCTCCACTGAAGCAATAGAATTTTCTAACATTTGTGATTCAGAAATATAGTAGGTTGTTTTTTTTAGGCTCAAATTAAGAAAAATCTTAAAATATTGCTCAAATATAATTAGGTTATACCAAGTAAATGAGCTGAACTTCTTCACATCTCCTGTGCTTGAGTTTGCAGCTTTGTTGAAGTGTGCAGCTTCTCAGTAAACAAGCTGAATTAACTATTGAATTTCCCTGTTATTCAAAGCAAGGTAATAGGATCTGACACTGATCTTTTTTTCCTGAACGGGGATTTTTGTAACTTGAGATCAGTTCTGATGGAAGCAGACTCCGTTTTACTGAGAAAGTTGAGATGTATTCATAGAAATTATTTGAACAAGAGAAATCTGTGATGCAGTGGTTAGATTATGTTAATAGTGAGTTATGTGTTAAATATTCTTTTATGCTTCCTGGATGTTACAAACACACTCATGCATTGTGAACATGTAAAATTAACCTCATTCTAAATTTATTGTTATTATTATTATTTTTTTTTTGGAAAATGTAAACACTCTAGATCAGCGGTTCTCAATTCCAGTCCTCGTGCCCCCTGCTCTGCATATTTTGCATGTTTCTCTTATGGCTTCAGATGTTTGTTCTATTCGAATGTAAGTGCCCTGCGAAGTGGACATCACAGGATATTCCGCCATGATTCCAGTTCAGAGCGAACGTATATGTTCCATTCAAAGTGCATTGAAGTGTGCATGACGTGAATTTAAAAATTCTAAAAAAGTTTTTTTGAACATTCAAATGTTCTAGTTTTTCCGACATTCTGTAATTCTCATATTCCTGAACATTCAAATGTTAGTTGTAGCAGATATTCAAAAAAACTCTTGTTTGAACATTCAAATGTTACAGATACTGCAAACATTCTAAAGTGGAAGTTGATCGTTGGAAATGGTGAACCTCATTAGCAGATGTTGCCATGACTGAATTTGTGACTCAGTGTTGGGATGATGGCATGTCAGCTTCCTTCACAATCTGTCACTGTAGAGATGCTGCTTGTGTTTTTCTTTCTGTATGTGAAGTGTTATAACGTTACCATGGTGATGGTGTTTGTCATCTGCTTAAAATGCTTGCAGCAGAGTTTGTTAGCGCTGTTTTTTTGTTTGTTTGTTTTTTTTTTCCTGTTGCATCATATAACCCTACACCACACACACATTTTCTCTCCAAGTAGAATGCCCCTTTTTTTGTTATGTAACTAAAGGTCATATTCACAGTGTTGTACATTTTCCTGAAAAATGTCCTTGTACATATTCTGGAAAACTGTTGTCAAAATTACACTTTACACAAGCCTACTAAATACTAACTTTAAGTAGTTTAACAATGAATGACTAATGTAATTACTTTTAATAATGTTTTCTCTTTTTCTTTGAGGGCTCTTTTTGACAATGGCGACTATGGGGGAGGATTCAGGTCCCAGTGCCCCTACTGATACCACAGGCTCCGCCTCCAGTCCACAGAGTGACGCTGTAACCAATGAGCTGCAAGAACTGTCTCTTCAGCCCGCCCCCAACTTACTTCCTATTCATGAGAGGAAAAATGGTGAGCTTATTGTAGTGCAAAAATTATTACATATAATAATCTAGAGCCAAATTTTTTACTAGGCAGAGAGTGCCTAATCTGTACAATCATATAACTATGGTAAAATCACAGTAATATGCAGCTTATAATGAGTTGCTTATTGCTTTTATAAATTTACCTTTAGTAATAATTTCTTGTTCAAAATTAGATAAACATACTGTACGCTGTTTATTGTTACCAGTCAACTTGCATATACTGTAGAGTTGAGCTGATGGCACAACATTAACTTTTTGCCACACTACTGTACCTAATGAAGGTGAATTGAGAACTTATTTGCTGTAAATATATCTCGTCACGCTCCAATTATTTAGCTGTTTTTCCTTATATATTTCTGACAATCAGTGCAGGTCATCGTGTCGCGAGCTGCATAATACAGTACATGAGATGAGTCAGTCTCCTTTGCTCTGTGAAATGCCGCCTGTCAGAACAACGTCTGGACTGATTTCATTCCTCATATTTTTGTCTGGGTGGCTTAATGAGAAGAATTTCACCACATGGAGTTTTGGAGGAAATAAAACTTAAAGGTCCCCTGAAGTGCCTTGAAACACGCAGCATTATTCTATGTGGTAATGTAATTTAAACTGAAACAGGAATAAAGGGCGGGACATATCGAGCAGCCCCGCCCCCTTTTTAAAATAGCCAATAGCGTTTTGTTTATATCTGCTCCGGCCAGAGGTGTTGAGCTCAGTAAAGCCGCATTTGACATCCACGGTCTAATAGATTACCCCATAGATTCAATATGAAACTCTTAGTGGACATAATCATGCTGAGGCTGTGTAGTTGTCAAAGTTTTTAATATATGCTAACTCACACATATGATCTGCTGCGTGCGATCGCGTCTCTTGACCGGAGCAAAAGTCTGCATCAGACTGTGTGTGCTGGCGTGGTTCATGTGAAGCAGCGTGAAACCAGACCTCATTTGCACCAATCGAAAGCTTATTTACACTTTCTGAATCGTTCCCTATCACCTACATTGTGCACTAGGACTAGGCACTCCATCAGTAGGTTATTCTAAATGAAAGTAGAAAGTGCATTTACTTGAATTAGCGTTTGGTTCTGCAGACTAATTAGCAAGAGGCTTTTTTTTTTTTATAATATTTGTTGTTGTTGGTCATTGTCTGTCTGAAAGTTAATACTGTGTAATTATAAACAAAAAAAAATACACCAAAATTTTAAATAAAAACTTCTTAAAACTGTGCTTTATAAATAAATAAACAGAAACAGAAACTAGGGGCTATTTACTGTACAGGAAATACTACACTGTGAACAAGTGAGTGATCTCAGCCGGCGCTTCAGCGTATATTAATAGTGCAGGGGGCGGGCGCTTCGGATTCTAGAGAGCATTTGATTGGTCAGAAGATTTGATGAGAAGATGAAGTACGATGTGACGTCAAAAAAACTGCAAGCTTTATACGCTTATATCTTATAAATGCGAATTTTGTCACTGTTTTGGAGCACACTGCCTTATATATATATATATATATATAACCTTAAGACTAACATATTGATATTAATATTGATACTAGTGTTCTTCTGAGACCGTTCTATAGTTTAATGTGAAGTACAGATGAATATTTAAGTCGTTAAATTCAAGTTGACGTAAACTCTTCTCTCTGCTGTGGCTATCATCCTCCATTCAGCATTCAAACTGCGTGTTGCGTTCGGTTACGACAGTTTATACTAAAACGGTAATACTAGTTTAGTGCTAATTCTAAATCATGTGGGTGTCTGTTAGAGATCACTACACTCGCACAGTAACTGAAATTTAAAACTGTTTCACACAGATATAAACTAATCATCAATCACACTTCACACAAAGAATAAATATCTCTTACTCTTGTGACTCCATCTTGCTTCAAGCGCATCATTCTGCACACGGGATACACATAAGAGCTTTGTGCTACTCTGTGCCTTTCATATTATAATACTTTTGCGCAATGAAAGATTGTTATTAGCCTTTCTTGTACTGTCTTATCTATCGTATGTCACTTAATATTATTTAAAGAACCTGAGCTAACATGAACTAATAATGAACAGCTGTAGTTTTATGAATAAACGCTGTAACAAATGTATTGCTCGTTTCAATGTTAGTTAATTGCATCAAGGCAGAGTTCATCAAAAAATGAAAAATGTGTCATCATTTGTTGAACGGTTACCAACATTCTTCAAAGTATTTTCATTTGTGTTCAACAGAAGAAAGAAACTCATACAGATTTGAAACAACTTGGGGTGAGTAAATGATGACAGAATTTTCATTTTTGGGTAAATTATCCCTTTAAGCAATGGACCTGATTGTAAAGTGTTACCATAATTAGACCAAATTAAATTACTTTCACTAACATGCACATTTGGGCGTAGACACAATGTTATGATTTGATATGACAGGCTAAATGTAATACGATCTGAGAACTTGCACGTCCGCACATGGTTAAGCTGTTTAGTGTATGGTGATCAGCCCCTGGCTAATAATGGTTTCTAGGTATATTTTGTTTCACTAATCTTTGTAAACACCCACACTCACATCCCACAAGCTCTAAATATGAAAGACTGAAATTCAGATTGAAAATCTATCTACTGTATCTATCTATCTATCTGTGAGGTGCCACTGCTGCCACCCAGTGGATCTTATCAGCACTTTGGTCCTTTTTTTATTTATTTATTTGTTTATCCTGGAAAAGTATCCACCTTTTTCTTCAACGTGAAAGTAAGCCTATGGGCGAGACTTCCGGTTCATTAGCTGCTATAGATAATAACGAGAAGAATAACAACATGCACTAAATGATAAAACAGTTTGCACTACAAACCAGTGTGTTCATAATTAATACATTAAAATAATATGGTAGGACACACAAATTTTCAATATCAAGCAGCAAAACAAACTGTTTTGTACAACTAAAAATAGCTGAATGCGGATGAGACTGGAAGCCAGACCCATAGAATTTACAAATGGCCGCACCCATTTTTATGGCAAGAAAAATGAGGATCGGGCTGCCTGAAATCACTTACACTATCTACACACTCTGGCAAGTGAGTAGTCATTTAGCAGATGCTTTTAACCAACCGCGAGCGACCTGATTTTAAGTGCCTCGTTCAGGCTAATGGATTGGCCCTGTTGAGATGGGTTTGGCTGCAGACATGCACTCTACTCTGTCTGCAGTGTCACTTGCACTTTCTGTACTGGAATTGGAAATGAGTTGCATAATGTTGTATAAGAGTTTGGTGTTTATTGCTCTATTATATGTATGACTTAGACTTCTTTAAAATTATTTTGAAATAAATGAAAAGCAATGAAACTCACAGGGATATGTGTGTTTACAGAAGGCATGGTGTATGCTCTGTCCATATGCTGTACAGTCAAGACAAAAATAATATTCAGACAATTTTATATATTTGTTATCTTATGCAGTGCCATTCATTTTCAGTGGGTGTACATTTCTGTTGATGTATGAATAATTTTTGGTGGCGACTGTATGTTTGTTTGGCATTATTGCATTGCTGCCATTGTGGTGGTTGTTTTGGACCTCAGATGGCACAAGAGACAGTTATTGTAGTATTATTTATATTTTATTGTAGTATTTATTAAGATTTTGTTATTTTTATATTTTCAGTTTTCATTTTAATTGTAGTTTTTGTTTAAGATTTAGTAATTTGTCCTTTATGTGCTTTTTATATGTGTTTATCAGTATTTTATCAATATTATTATTTTATTTTTAGATTTCTATTTAGCTTTAAAGGAACAGTTCACCCAAAAATTAACATTTACATTTTTTTTACTGGTGAATTATTGGTGGATTATTGTGATTTTTTTTTATTATTATTATTATTTTTTTTTTTATCAGCTGTTTGGACTTACTTTCTGACGGCACCCATTCACTGCAGATGATCAGTTTTTTTTCCATATAATGTTTATATTTTATTCCCTGCATTATTTCAATTAAATGAAATGAATTTAATGGATTTAGTTTTTGTTTTAGTTAACAGTAACAACACTGATGGTAGGCTCCATTTGTAACTCATGATGCAGGAGACAGAATTGTGTTCACATATACACACATATTATTCATTAAAATGCAGTTTGTTATTTCTGTCACCCTTGAGCTGTCACATTTTCTTAAGTGTTAGTTTATCTATAAAATGCATGCTTCTTTCTTGATTTGTCTATTTTACACCCTCACACTTCGGCATGTAAAACCAAATGTGCTACAGGAATAAGTCTGCTCTGCTTATATATATATATAAAAAAACCTCCTAAAGCACCTGCTGAATGGAGCGATTTTACACCTTAGCGGTGAGGTGTGGTTTTCAGACTTTGGACGCATTTCCATAAATTCAGCAGCTTTAAATAGCTGCACTAGACAATTGTGATGTTCTCCATACAGCCACCAGAAAGTATGCACAGTTTTAGGAGATCATATTTCACAGATTTTAATTTCAGTCAAATAGTCATACTAAGAAACACACTTCTGTGACTCTGAATGTGCTTTTGTGTTTGTCATTCTGTTGGCAGAAAGAGGGGTTATTGAGTGCAGAGTGGGCTGCTTTAATAAAACACACACTACTCAGCACAAATGTGTGTGTGTGTGTGTGTGTGTGGACTGAATGACTTGAGGAACAGCTGCGGTTGTGCGGTAGTGCTGTCACACATAGACACGCACACACACACACACACCTTTCCCTGCGGATAACTTCAGTCTCCATGCTGCTTCTGCAACAGCAGGAGCTCTGGATCTTTGATGTGGCTGTTTCTTCTCATCAGAAATCTTCCTTCTTTATTTCTTATTTATTTATTTTCCGTCATCTTCTGCTCATCTCTTCATCCGGATTCCTGTTAGCAGATCAGCAGTTCTAAGTGAATGACTGAAACAGGTGAAATATGAAAGACACAAAGGCTGAAGGAAGTTTTTGGAGTTAGAAACTAAACAAAGCGTCTCTTTGAAGGAAAAGCGGTGTAGCACTTATTTTTGACCTTTTGAAACCTTTTAAAAAACATGACCACCATGCTGGACACCAGCTCGTGGCTCCACGCCAGCCCCGCCTCTTTTGGATCTGCTCCAGTCAGCCACAGCGTGAAGAAACAAGCCGTCCGATTGGACCGTGAGCGGCGTGCCTGCCTGAGTCTGAGAGAAGGTGTGGAGTCGTGTTGCATGTATGCATTCAAACCAATAAACATTGTTAAAGCCTCTTTGGGCTTTGAGGCTTTTTCAAAGCCTTTGTGAGGTGTGCTATAACTGTTTTAAGATTTTAGACTTACAATATTGGCTTAGCAGATGATTAGAATTGGGGGAAAAAAATCACATAAACCTATGGGCCAGCAAACAACCACACAAAACACACAGAACACTACAGCAACTGCTTGGCAACACCCTGGCAACCGACTTAGCATAGTGTTGTTGAGTTTTGCAGTATACATTTATTAATATTTATGTATTGTTAAAGTATTTTATTTAATTTTATAGTATATTATTTATTTATTTATTTTTTTTACTTTTTTTTAGATTAGTTTAAGGTTAATTTTTAGTTGTCGTGATTTAAATAATTAATTTTTAAAATTAAAATAAAAATTAATTAATATATACAGCTTGAACTAATTTTTTTTTCAGTTTTAATAAGTTTAGTACTTTAGATTAAACTTATTTCAGTTAAAAGCTACTTTTCTACTTTTAATTAAGTTTTTTACGTTTAATTTTTAATCTAATATTTCTATTTTATTTTATTTCAGCTTTATTTCAATTACCAAGAAAAAAAAAGTATATAGTATTAGTTAACAATAGCAACACTGCAATATAGTTTCATTATGGTACACCGTTTTGTGTAAACTATACTTGTGACACCAATTAAGTCTTGCTTAAGAGTTTGTTCACCCCAAAATAAAAACTCTGGCATCATTTACTCTTCTACTAAATACAAAAGAAGATATTTTGAAGAATGTGTGCAAGCAAACAGTTGATGGACCCCACTGACTTCCATAGCATGATAAAAATCCTATGGATGTCAATGGGGACCGTCAACTCTTTGGTTACACACATTCTTCAAAATATCTTTTTGTGTTCAGCAGAAGAAAGAAATTCATACAGATTTGGAACAACTTGAGGGTGAGAAAATGATGACAGAATTAAAAATTTTGTGATGCACTCGTGTGTTGGAAGAGTTTAAATTTGCTGTGGATAAGCAGTCAAATGTAATTAGATCAAATGTGAGCAGTGATGTTGTATTATTGAATATTTTATAGTTAGTGAAACCTGTAAACAGCAGGCATAGTCCACTGAGCTGTTTGCACGTGTTTGTGTGATTGTATGTGCTGTGCGTGGTATGCCATGGGTGATAAGGGAACCAGAGCGGTGACATTCCCACAGTCCAGGATAAAGAAGCATCGGCTCATGCACACACACAGATGCTTTATCAGCACATTTAAGTGTCCTGCAGGTCGCAATTTGAGACATGAGGCATAACTTAGTAATATCCTCAATAACTCAGCAGCAGCTCAGCGGCCTGCCACACAGATTGAGTGTCGGGTACAGTATGACGGTGAGGACTCAAATAGAAACAGGGAGAACAAGCTACGGAGAAAGATGGAGGGATTCCAACACAGCATAAGTTGTGCATTGTGAGCTTACTTTAACTGTGAGATCTGTAGTGAGAACATAGAAACCGCAAGTGAAACAACTCATTTACAAGGGTCATTCTGCATGACCATATTTTAGGTCCCTTAATCCTACCCCAAACCTACATTTAACAACTACCTTACTATTAATAAGCAGCAAATAGAGAGTTTATTGAGGCAAAAGTTGTAGATAAACTAAAAGTGTGACCCTAAAGTGTGTAAACTAAGTGTGACCCTACACAGCTATAAAGTAGTTCCATGTTTGAATCCTGGTTGTAGATCAGTGGTTCTCCATTCCAGTCCTCGCGACCCCCCGCTCTGCATATTTAGCATGCCTCTCTTACTTAATACACCTGATTCAGTTAACCAGCTCGTTAGAAGTGAGCTCCGTGCATGAACATGGTCCCTACACAGTGTTCATTGCTCCCTACTCCCTGAGCGCGGGAAATACATTGAAGTTTACTTCACTTCGGAACATCCATTCATGGATTTGCACAACGCCACGGCCTGCAGCATCTTCACACACAGACGAAACTTACTAGAGAAATGTAACACAATATACCTCTGTATATTAGTACAATTTAGATTCACGTCTTGCACACTTTTGATGCCCTTTGAATGGATCATATACACTTCAAATATACTTCATCATATACTTCAAATATCCTGTGATGTCAACTTTGCAGAAGTGGATAGAACAAATGTCTGAAGTGATAAGAGATACATGCAAAATGTGCAGCGTGGGGGGTTGTGAGGACTGGAACTGAGAACTACTGTTCTAGATTTTAAGAATCAAAACAAGAAACGAAAAGGAGGAGCAAAACTAAGGAAGGAAAAATAAATATATATGTATATATTATATTACATAAGAAATAGTGACTATATAGTGATATATTTATATTATATATCATTTTTTTTTAAATAAATCTATGCTACTGTTTACATATTACCTGTGGGATATTTCTTTAATATTTACAAATAAAATAAATATTTTATATGTAAATGTGTAAAAAAATTAGTTCTACACAGTTTTCTACATTGATAAAAGCCATAAAACTTTGTTAGTCTATAGCAAACATGCCTTAATGGATTATTTAGCAGCAACTTGCAGTTCTTTTCAACACTATTTGGGGAAATGACAAACCCATGAAGTGAGGACCTGATAGAGCCTAGTAAGCATGTGCTTCCCTTTATTTTCTTCTTTTGTTCACACTCTTCAGGTCTCTGAGGATTAAATTGCATTGCTTTATCAATGTGGATGATGTGTTTTGGCAATAGTTTGTCCTAGAGTTACTCACTCTGACACTGAAGGAAAACTCTAGTGCTGTTAAACGATTAATCGCGATTAATCACATACAAAATAAAAGTTTTTGTTTACACAGTATATGTGTGTGTACTGTGTATATTTGTTATGTAAATATAAACACACACACACACACACATGCATGTATATATTTACGAAAAATATGCTGTTTATATTTTAAATACATTTATATATAATATAAATTATATGAATATGAATATATACATGTAAATATTTTTGAAATATATGCTGTACATGTGTGTATTAATTATATACATAATAAATGTGCACAGTACACACATATATATTATGTAAACAAAAACTTTTATTTTTGGATGTGATTAATCGCGATTAATCGTTTGACAGCACTAGAAAACTAGAATCACATCGTACACACACACACACACAATTTTCCCAGACCAACTTTAGATCCCTAATACTGTATTAATGAGTCATCTGCCTCAATTCTCTTGCTTACAGTGAGTGTGACAATCATTAACTCACAACGTTGAGCTTTAGCGTGTCTGTTGGCACCGTTGTCCTCCTGCCAGCCATCTCGATTTATCCTCCCGATCATCTTTAGTGACCTCATGCCAGATCAGAATTTAACAGCCCATCAGCTGTGCAACAGGTGTGGCACTGGCTCTGTTCCACAACACAAACAGCAAATGAGCAGGTGCTATAGGCACTCAGTTAATAAATTTAACTCTGCTGACAGGGTCAGACCTCAGCAACATCAGCCATGTTCAAAAACACATCTTCTGGCTTTTATAGTTGTCAGAAGAGATAAATATAAATATAAATAGAGATAAATAGGGGTGGGAATCACAGGGTACCTCACGATACATGGCTCACGATACAATAATATCACGAATACAGCGATTCTGCGATAATCAATATATATTGCTAGACAATCCTATAACGATACATCATAATATCTGTCTAACTATGAAAACAAAATGCCTGTGAAATGCACGTTTTCTCTCTTTATTCAAGTTCAAACTGATAGAAAACAGCACAAAAAGTTCTGTAAATCAAATTTTACATGTCAAGTTAATAATTTTATTCTTTGACTTATTAAAAGCTTACACATTTCTTTGTGTGTAAACCAACACATTTAACTGCTTATCAACTTTATATGGGCTATATATATATATATATATATGTATGTATAACGGTGCCCATAAGGTGACATGTTCGGTTCACTTAGTTTTGTCGTGGTCACGACATAATAAACTTTTGGAAATTTAATAAAATTCTTTGCCAACAAAAAATAAATTTAAGGAAAAACATACAAATTAACTCATGGAAATGTGATATTATGTCATAGCCATGAGATAATTTTGTCGAGGAAAATACATACATTACTACTTTTACAAAAGCTTAAACAAACCTGCGTGACCATAGCAACCCGGGATTATCAAAAATAAAAAAAACATTAAAAAATAACAATAAACATTAAACATAAAATTTAAAAATTATAATATTATAATAATTTATCTATTATTATTACATAATTATTACATTATATTATTATTATTACATTAACTTAATAGGGCTTTATTTTTATATTTATTGTTATATATGTTTATTTCCCCTTTCAATTTGTGTATCACTTTACCTAGTTAACGTTTTGTAAAGAGATCGGACCAGTAAGATGTCGTCATCTGAAAAAATACAAAAACATAACCAAAAATAAAATACTAAAAATAATAATAATAATTGCTATACAAATATTACGGGAAAAAGATGGTCAGTTAATGGACTTACAAGACTGTAGTATGGATAAAAATGTTTTATTGTAGGCCTGTTTTATATTATGCATTTCAGGTAACATTTATTCAAGATAAACTTCATTTGAATGGTGACTATGGCACGTAATACAGCCCGGTAGCCAAGCCCTATGGTTAATATAATAATTTAATAATGTAATAATTTCTATAAGAAATAATATAATAATGTCCTAATTCAAAATAAAATATTAATGAATCCATATCTCTGATAATCCCGGGTTAATGTGGTCACGCAGGTTTGTTTACGCATTAAACTCGTGGCCACGAGAAATGGATGTCGTTCCCTCAACATAACATCTAGAGGTAATGACATAAGGATGATTGTTACCTCGACAAAATGATCTTGTGGTCACGACATAATATCACGTTCCCACGAGTTAATATGATGTGGCCACAACAAAATTAAGTGAGCCGGACATGTCACCTTACGGGCACCGTAGTAATATATATACCTGCCACATTTCAAAATTTACTTGGATTGTTTTCTCAACCTATCCTCTCCTCTCATCGTAAAAATGGAGCCCCGCACATGACATAGACGTACACATCGCGTCTTTTGCGCGCTCAGTTTCGTTATTTCAAATGTAGACACACAGCAAGCACACACACTGCACACCTTTGCGCCGCATTACGGCTCTGACGAGGCTTGTTTCGTCGTCCATGCCATAGGTGCAGATGTGTGTTTCTGCCGTCGGTGCCCACTGCATAATAACTGCGCACTTACAATCCATAAAAATATAAACATAATAAAGCATACTATAACAAAAAAAATAATAACATATCAACAACAATACATATAATTTACTACTGATACTTACATTTCACTGCTGGTCATATGCTCTCCATATAACCATGTAGGCCTATGTGACAAATAGAAATCTTAAATCTTGAATCTTGAATTTAGGACAGTCCGTTTCACAAAGTCGCATTTTATTTGTTACTCTGACACAAATTCCCGCGCAAGCGGTGTAACTAAGAAAGCAGCACTACTGAGTAAGCTATGATGAAATATTTTTCTCATGATTAATAGAGGGCTAGATGATCGTAGTTTGTTAATTATTTCGCTGTATTGTTATTGTTTGTTGCTGTTCAACTTAAAATGATGCATCTGTCGCAATGAAAGTATTATGTCAGGGAATCGGTCGAAATGAGCTTGTGTTTCATTGTAAAGGAGACACAATTAAGTAATTCTGGTGGTTGTGGTGGAATCACTTGTCTACATTTTTATTTCCTGGATGTCAGATTTTTGAATTTGGTGGCTATGCGATTTTGTTTTATTCAGTATTCTGCCATCTATATTTGCTAAGTAGCTTTTAATAGGTTAATTTACTCAGAACGCATTTTTCATTCCACTGATGTTCTTTTACATTGTATTTCAATGTAAATACGCTACTCCACGTTTTGAATGCTGCGCTCTCGTCTCAGGTCTTTAGCAGCTTCTCGCGCATAATTCTCGTGCATAATAGTCTACATCATTCTTAAACACGGCGATCAAGATCAAAGAAATTCAGCTTCTAAAACACAACTCTAGACCTTTGGGGGCGATGACAGTAGCACAGAGCAAAAGTAAAGAAAAGTAAAGAAAAAAAAAAACCTTCCACTGACCTGCCTCGCGACCAAATCTCTATCTGTGTGAAGCCTGTATTCTAATAGTTGTAGTAATATCGGTCCGACAAATACGTGAATGGGCCTCAAAAGGGTTTTATTTTTGTTTTGTTTGTACTTTTACTTCCGCCCCTCATCAGTGCTGCGCTCGCGGCTATAGCGCACATTTATCTAGGTTTAACGTTTAAACATTGTTATATGCTTGAACTGTTTTATATCTGTAGATTTTATTTTAGGCGAGTCGTGATGATTTGAGAAGGCTAAATTGATCAAACACTGACTGCCGCTGGCCGCTTGGTCGTGTTTAAGAAACTAAAACTTAGGATAGCTATATTTAACAAACAAAAAAATGCTCCAAACGTTTTTCTAAATTAAAAAAAAAAAAAAAAAACTAAATATAATCACTTTGTTATTGCATACAAAACTGAACTATTTTAATAGCTGAAACAGTAGTATAAGCTGTTTCTGGAGAAGGGGGGGAAAAGACGGGCTCGTTCGATTTAACTGGTTCTTCTTACTGAACCGGTTGAACCAGTTCACCAAATCGGACTGAATCGTTTGTAACGGTTCGAGTCTCTAGTAAGCATTAATCCACAATTTACTTAAATTAAGTTATTCACTTTTTTAACGTGGCTGACACTCCCTCGGAGTCGAAATATCCCAGAGTAATTAATTTACTCAAATAGTACACTGACTGAACTGCTGTGAAGAGAGAACTGAAGACGAACACGAGCAGAGCAGCACGTGTGCATCGAGCCGGATAACGAACGTACACGTCCACTGCTGGACCGGTTCTCGTTCTCAAGAACCGGTTGCATCGGTTTTCGTATCACCACCAGTACACTGAACCGAGAACCGTTTCTTTTAGACACGTCCGAGTTGAGAACCATTGCGCATGCGTGATTCAGCGTGAAGCTACCGAACAGACTGCCTACTATGACTGACACAGCACTGAACCGAGCTTGTTCTTTTGGACAGCTGACAGCTGCTAATGTTATGAGCGCGGATAAACCGAACACTTGAATGAAGGGCAGTCTGGCGAAACGTGAGTTTATTTAATAACAAATAAATCGCAATGGATTATGTATAGTAAGTGGAATATGGTTTCTTCGCTGATGACAACTAATTTATTTATATCTTAAAGACTTAAATCCTAGTGTGCACATCACTGTATTTGGGTGCTTAGTTGCAAAACTTAATTGTAAACCTTTCAGATCATGATTATGATATTTTAACTGACTGAAGTTATGATTACTGACTTTATATATTTGAATGTGTATTTTCATCCCGGTCCTGGACGATACTTGATATCATAACAAAATAACATCAGGTCTTAAAACAAACTACGATCCGAAATAATAATACATACTAATTGAAACTAACTGTCCGAAAGAACCGGTTCGCGGTTCGCTCCCCTTCCCTTCACTACATTCCACGCTGATAGCTGTTTTGCAGTTTTTTAGTTCTCATCTCCATAAACAAAACATAAGGTGCGTCTCTGATTTGTTGTTGGTCTACCATTACGCTCCTATTTCTTCTAAGCTGTGAATTACAATTTCCGTTCATCTGACCAATCTGAGAAGTGCCACAACATTAAATCTGGAGGTACTGCCGCTCCGGTAAGCCAAAGTGGTAAACAGCCACAAGTTAGGTCTTTTGTATGTTAAAAACAATATAGATACTTGGTGCCATAGTATCGATAATGTCTCGCAGCTGGAAATATCGCGATAAATCGGCACATCGATTTATTGTCCCACCCCTAGTGATAAAATGCTTTTGTGTGGAGATTTTATCTCAAACTATGCTACTATTTGACGTCATACAGTACATATCCCTACCATCAAAATGTTTTACAGAAGCCATAATGAGTTTTTCTCATCCAAATGAATGGGCAAATGTGTGGAAATATGTATTGATATAATATTGAAATGTTAATATTAAGAGTATTCTGAATTATTGGGTGTGTGTTCTTATCGATACTATGTATTTTATATATATTACATATTTTGTATCTATCAATTATTGTTAACATTTCTTGACTAACTTGTTTAAATCTGTTTCTGTGTTTGACAGTTTGTTTCTGCATGTTCTAACAGCTCTAATTGTGATTCCTCTAACGTCTCGATTCGTACATGTTGACTCTGTGCCACATGGTTAATGGTGACGCCAGGGAGCAAATGTGTCAAAAAGTTAGATGCGAGAACTAAAACCACAGCGAGAGATGGCTCGATTTAGCCTTGTATCAGGTTGTTAATCTAACAGAGAGGAGCCCGTTCCCCCCGCGGTGGTGTTTAGTTTCATGTTTGTTACATGAACGGCCTGGTTTTGCATTCTCGTAGATGTTTGAAATCTGCAGTGGGATGATACCAAAATACGACTTTATGCGACTGTAATATCCACTGTACACACAGCAAGCGTTGTTTCATTTTTTTGCTAGTGTTGGCATTTCTTCTAATGAATGAGATGGTTGCTTGACTTCCTGTTTTGTGGGCCTTGATACAACGGACATTTGTTCGCATAATGACAATTATGTAGGTTAGTCTAAATGTGAGCCAGTAAGCAAGATCTTTGTGCTGTCATTTATTTTACCTCATCTCTTGTGGCTTTACTGATAAATCACTTGATCCAGCAAATATGATGTTGTGACTTTATCTTTGAGGTTAAGTCCAACCCCAGATAACCTGTAAAGCTGTTTGCTTGAAGTAGTATAAACGTCCAAACCTCTAGCTTCTAATATTATATATTTCACGGTAGATGTGCCAGGATCTTTTTATACACGTTTCTTGGTTTTAATCACTAATTTAGATATAAACACACGTTCAAAGCAATTTAATAGATTTGACAGTCTTTCTTCCTGTGGTAAGCCGTGGAAACATCTCGTACACTTCTGTTTTAAACTGAATGCAGAAACAGGAAGAGGAAGTTGTAGTCTGCACTTTCTCCTCTCTGACTGATAAGCTCTCAGCCGGCTGTCAGGAAGAGCTTGTTCGAGGGGAGGATGAAGGAGACGGATCAAGCTGCTCGCCGGGTATTTTATCAACTTGTGTGTCTTCTGTCATGCTGTATTTCCTTAAGCTTCCAGAACATGCAAATGTTGAGGCATTAGGATAGTAATGAACTGCAGTGAAGTATTTTCTACACAGTAACTTTCAGTTGTGTTTCTGTTTTGAGAGATTAATGTTTTCATTGCACAAGACCTGTCTGTTAGCATCATACTAGCAATCTTATTTTTTTATCTTTTTTACTGGGTTTGAACTTTATAAAATGTTTAATATGTATGGTTGTGTATTTGTGCACATTTGATGTGCACAGTTGATGTTGCTATATCCATCATTCAACCAAACAATCGATCTATCGTTGTGCAACATTATGTCGCAAGAATGAGTATTTGTTAACCTGTTGTCCATTCAGAGTTGAATTAGTCGTTTTGTCAAATTTTCATCATTGATAATTGACTATATGTCTTCATCTTTGACTTGGTTTCTCATTTTCTTCTAGTGCTCCAACTAAAACTTCAGCAGAGACGGACTCGAGAAGAACTGGTTAACCAAGGGATCATGCCACGTAAGAAGAACTCACCCTCTCCTACTAGTACTAGTTAATAATATGTTATTACTACGCAGTTCTATTAGTTTTCGGCTTTAGATTTGAGGATCTCAGACGTTCTGTAGTACATCCCAAATGTTCCTTTAGTCTGATTTTGAAGATATTTTTCTTCCCTTGAACAAGATTCGTCCCACACCTGGTTCACAATTTTCATCTTTATGTGATTCTGGGTAGAATGTCTTGTGGTTAAACTTAGTAGGTATAGCTAGTCTGTCTCGTCCTGTCTAAGTTGCTCATTTGGTTTGGTAAACATAAGATAGTTAAACTCACTTCCTTTGCGTTGTGGTTTTTTGCTGAATGTGAAAGGTTGGCCCATTCATCTCAAAACTACAACATTTCGAGCTCAACTGTCAGGTCATCACTATTCTGATGGTGTCTTCGTGTTTAATTTTAACAAAAAGGTTTCCATCTCGCGTTGACTGGAGATGTATGGTTTGCTTTAAGTTAGTTCAAATGAAAAGATAGTTTGCTTGATTTGAATGCTTAATGATGAGCAAAACAAGCACCAAGAGGTCTCACTCAAACATGGACTCTAGTGTAATTTGAACATGATTTTTTGAAGTCAAAAGTAGCTTAGCCCAAATAACTCAACAGATTTCTTACTCTTTTCCTTTTATACATGTGTCCTTCTTCACCAGGTGTCTTATAGAAGAATTACCGAATTATATTTAATAACCTCAAGGTATCTCAAGTTTTAGGTGACTGCTGGTCATAGCTAAGATGATGTGTGAGCAGAATATTTAATTCAGTCCATTTAAATGTGGCGTTTTGGTGTTTTGTTGATGTTGTTTGCATCTAGGTTAATTGGAAGCCATTTTTGTATTAGTGCAAATGGGCAGCAAGGTTCAGGACAGTTCTTGCAAGAGTTTTGTTGTGGTTGTTAAGTTTAGCCAGGCGAGAAGTTTGAGTGACGTCATTCTAGATTGGAGGTGTTTCTAAGGCATTTATGCTAAGCATATTGTTCACACATAACTGAGACTTTAACACTACACTAGCCTCACACAGGATGCATGGTTTTAAACAATGCAACACTTTAGACACTTAAAAAAAAGTTCATGATTAATTTAGCAGCCTTTGAGAACATTTTAGGTACTGTTTCATGTACTGTTAATGGGTTATTCCAAAGTACTCCAATAATAGTTACACGGCAATGAAAGTTTTTCATATTATAGGTCACGATTAATTTGTCATTAGCTGTATTTCCTTCCAGGTTATAAATTTAATTTATGCTAATAACTGCCTGGAATATCGTGAACAAAATAAAAAGAGTAGCATCAGTGTTTCCATGTAAGACAACGAAATTGGAGAAGTTATTGTAAAGTTGCTGTAAATTATTTTATTTTATTTTATTTTTAAATCAGTGGGATTAACAGCAGTTATTAATCCCGTATGCAAGTGGAGGCAGCATTGCAAATAGAATCGTGTCCTGTTTTGTTTCCAAGTTACCAACACAGCTAGTCATGTACGGCAGAAACATATAACCAGTAAGTTGCAATCGTGTGCCATCCTCCGATCTCAGGCTTTACTCCTACACAAAACATTAGATTTAACCTTTTGAGGATATCTGGTGGAGAACCACGTAATCCAAATGATCAGGTTGATGTGATGCTCGAAGCTGTAGAGCTTAAAACAGACCTTTGCTCTGACCATTCATCTGCATCTGAATATAAGTTTGCATTTGAAGTATTTAGAGACTTAAAGGTCTTTCCTTACATTCTCTCAAATATGCAGATACCCTGTCACTTTTTGTCTCCAGAGATCCAGACTAGCTAATCAAAGATCTAATTGTTTGCAAAACTTTGCATTTCTTTTTTCCCGTTTTAATTTACAGTAGTGAAGTTTAATCATATCTGTTTCCAATGCTTTATGTGCCAGTTTCATCTACAAAAATTGTTATATGATTTTAGATATACTTGCATCCCTTTTTAAAGCACGCACACGGCGCCTACCAATAAATTTGATATTAATTTATGTATGATTTGTATTAAATGTTGATTGTGTGACTGGCCCTTTAAGGAGGCGTGCCAATAATGGAAGCACTGATTGCTTGCTTAAGATCTCTTCTTAGAATCATCTTAAAAAGAAAAAGAAATGAAAGCCGGAAAAGCAGAAGGAGAGAGTTTGAATGAGTTGATGGTTCCCCTGAGTAGTTTTATGTAATGCTTCATACTAGACCCATAATATCTTCCAGCATTTGTGATCCAATTTGAACCCAGTGTCTGCTGATATCAGCATCTCGATTGGCACACTGACTGGATTGTCAACACTGTGCAACCATCAGCGATGATGCCATAGAAATTATTGTTTTCATAGAAGAAATTTCTTAGAGAATTCCTTTATTGTCATATGTCATTTAGAAATTTTGTTTTAGCTTTCTATACTACCCGTCTGTCATGTTGATTCATAAAAGTTTGTCCTGACGATTTAAGGATGTAGTTACAGGGACATTCTCAAATTCAGATTTTTGTCTTATTGATTGATTTATTCATTTGTTTATTTGTATTTATTTTATATAGTTTCTTTTATTCTGCATTTCTTCTCATTTTTTTATTTTACTCCTTTCTTTTATTTTAATATATATATATTTTCATTTATTTATTTTTAAATGCAATGCACAAAATGGCATTGCTACTTAACCAATATCACTTACATAGGTGTCCTGAGAAATTCTGGGACAAAGGATTCATGGCATGTGTGCGTTATCCAATCAGTAGGTTTGGGAAACTTGTTTGAAAACAGTCATTATTCTTACAATTCTGTTTGATGACTAAAGGCATAAATGTAAATGTGAATGACTCTAATGGTGCAGAAAATGCTCACTGCAGCTTTAAGTTTCAAGAATTAAAATTTAAATAAAAATGTTTCAATTGCTTTAGATCCAATATCTATACATTTGCATGCTAAAACATGAGTTTAAGATGGAGATATTTAGTGCACTCTTACTCATAGTGAGTACATGACTAGCCATGCTCTTCATTTGTGTGGTTTGCACACACACACAAACACACACACACACACACACACACACACACACACACACACACACACACACACACACACACAGTGTATTTAAATATATGCCATGGTTCCCATTATATATTTTAGTAAAAGGTCAGACGCCTGCTATAATTATCAAAGCAATTTGCGTTCCAAACCCTTTTGATTATATGAAGCAAACTAGATACTCTGAAGAGAGAATATAGAAAGTCGTTTGATTAGAAAGGGTCTGTCCAGAATAGAAATAAACAGCAATGACAGCAGATGGCAATCTAAGGGATCTTACAGCGCTCTCCCAGTAACTGTCTGGATCTAAATATGGATCCCAACAGGAGGGAAGGGCCACCAGCAAATGTACAAATGCTTATCTGCTCTTTTAGAATATCCCTGAGCCCCGCTTTCACTGTCTTCTCCCTTTCACTTCCTGTGTATGCTGGTTTACACTTCCTGTCAACTTGAATGCACTCTTTCACTCTTATCTGCAATGTCTGATCGCCCCTTGACTGAGATGACATCTTCTACTCAAATTAATGCTTCCCCCATTAAAAACCCATCATTACAGCCTTCAGAATAAGTACAGTTTGCGCTTTGGAGCATCAGAACTCAGAACCACTAGGTTAGATTGTACATTTTTCCTGAATTGAATTTAATGTACCTATGTATATACATACATATATATATCTACAGTGGTGTGAAAAAGTGTTGCCCCCCTTCCTGATTTCTTATTTATTTGCATGTTTGTCACACCTTAATGTTTCAGATCATCAAACAAATTTAAATATTAGTGAAAAATAACACAAGTAAACACAGCATGCAGTTTTTAAATTAAGGTTTTTATTATTAAGGGAAAACAAAATCAAAAACTACATGGCCCTGTGTGAAGAAGTGTTTGCCCCCCTGTTAAAACTGTGGTTTATCACACCTGAGTTCAATTTCTCTAGCCACACCCAGGACTGATTACTTCCACACCTGTTCGCAATCAAGAAATCTCTTAAACATGACCTGCCTGACAAAGTGAAGTAGACCAAAAGATCCTTAAAAACTAGACATCATGCCGAGACCCAAAGAAATTCAGAAACAAATGAGAAAGTAACTGAGATCTATCAGTCTGGAAAAGGTTATAAAGCCATTTCTAAAGCTTTGGGACTCCAGCGAACCACAGTGAGAGACATTATTCACAAAATTACCCCAAGAGCACAGCGACGACTCATCCAAGAGGTCACAAAAGACCCCACAACAACATCCAAAGAACTGCAGGCCTCACTTGCCTCAGTTAAGGTCAGTGTTCATGACACCACCATAAGAAAGAGACTGAGCAAAAATGGTCTGCATGGCAGAGTTCCAAGATGAAAACCACTGCTGAGCAAAAAGAACATAAAGGCTCGTCTCAGTTTTGTCAGAAAACATCTTGATGATCCCCAAGACTTTTGGGAAAATACTCTGTCGACTGACGAGACAAAAGTTGAGCTTTTTGGAAGGTGTGTGTTCCATTACGTCTGCTGTAAAAGTAACACTGCATTTCAGAAAAAGAACATCATACTGTATCAACAGTAAAATATGGTGATGGTAGTGTGATGGTCTGGGGCTGTTTTGCTGCTTCAGGACCTGGAAGACTTGCTGTGATAAATAGAACCATGAATTCTGCTGTTTACCAAAATATGCTGAAGGAGAATGTCCGGCCATCTGTTCGTGACCTCAAGCTGAAGCGAACTTGGGTTCTGCAGCAGAATGATATCAGAAGACTTTGGAGTGGCCTAGTCAAAGTCCTGACCTGAATCCTATTGAGATGCTGTGGCATGACCTTAAAAAGGCGGTTCATGCTCGAAAACCCTCTAATGTGGCTGAATTACAACAATTCTGCATAGATGAGTGGACCAAAATTTCTCCACAGTGCTGTAACAGACTCATTGCAAGTTATCGCAAACACTTGATTGCAGTGGTTGTTGCTAAGGGTGGTCCAGCCAGTTATTAGGTTTAGGGGGCAAACACTTTTTCACACAGGGCCATGTAGGTTTGGATTTTGATTTCTCTTTATTATAAAAACCTTCATTTAAAAACTGCATGTTGTGTTCACTTGTGTTATCTTTGACTAATATTTGAATTTGTTTGATGATCTGAAACATTAAAGTGTGACAAACATGCAAAAAAAAAAAGAGAAATCAGGAAGGGGACCAACAATTTTTCACACCACTTTTTTTTTTTTTTCACATGCTGTCATTACATTTATCCCATAAATTATATATTTGTTTTTCTGTATTTGTGGCTTTGTAATACTTTATTGTAGGCAGGGAGTAATGTATCATGGGCCTGAAAAGGAAAAATTAAAGGAGTCTTAAAATGTACAAAAAGAATGTCTTGTAGTATGCAATAGAAAAGTAGGAACAACAATAGTTTTTGCCCTAGATATAGGCCATTTTTCAGGGTTGCAATTTAAGTAAAAGTAATTTTAAATATGACAATATATTATACGTATGTGGACAATATATTCTGCATCAAAAATGAAATATAATACAAATTTGTATATATTTTTTATAATTATATGTCATGACATTTTATTGTTTAGTATTTTAGTGTAGTTTGTTTTTTAATTTACATTAGTTTTTATTTCAGGAAAAGTTCATGATTTTTGCATGCATTTTCAGTAAACGTGGATGCTGATCACACTGTTTTGTAAGTGATTGTGTTACTCAAAGGAAACGTGTTCTGTTTTAGCCACATTTAAGTTTGCGATGAATCACATATCCAGGATGCAGTTCACAAAGAAAATCTGAAGATTTGAGCCTGAATCTTGATGGGGATGTGGTTACAGGGACTTTCTGCTCAAGTTCTGCTTACATAACCAAAAACAACATGAAATGTCATGGCATAATGCAGAAAGCCTCCAGACGTCTACAAATGCAGTTATAAGAGCTTTTACAGCACAAACTGCCTGTGCCCTAGTTTTCACCCTTTCTGCCTCAGTGATTTCTCTGATAAACGACAAACATCACCACGTCTTTGATGGTGGAGGACCATTGTGAATGTAGGATCCTCATTTAACACATAATCAGCTTTAGTAATTGGCCTGTTCGAGATTTTATGTCAGATGCAAGAAAATGCATGATTTATTTCAGTGATTTAATGAATTCCTAGCTCCAAGATGGCGGTTGGGTGACGTGGCGTTTAATGGGTTGTTAGAGCTGAAAATGATGAGAGATCACACACAGATCAAGTGGTTTTTCACACTAACCTTACAATTTCTCGCTTTTGCACACTTTTCTCTCTCTCTCTCTCTCTCTCTCTCTTCAGGCGCATAACTACATTTTGTGTTTTTGCTGGTCAGGGTTAAAGGGCACTGTGTGTGAATGCAGTGATGTGAGAGGAGCTTGTGCATTGCTGTGGGCAGTATATAAACCACTCTGAAACAGACCCAAGAATCTCCAAAAAAAACAAAAAACATCTACTCATCTTTTTCATCTTGCTTTTTTACAGGCCGCTCTTTTTTTAATTTCCACTCGCTGCAGTTGCATTTATCTGTTAAATAATATATTTGTCTGTTTTTCTGTATTTGTGGCTTTGTAATTCTTCAAATGTACATATACTGTACATAGCTTAACTGATTTGACTTAATATTTAAATGATTTTACATTATTTCTAGTGTTATTAGTAAAACATTATAAAAAGGAACTAATGAAAACCAAGATGAACTTGCAGTACGCAATAGAAAAGTAAGAACAAAAACCCTTTCAGTTGTCAAAAATGTAATTTAAAAAAATTGTTTTCCTAGATACAAGCCTCTCTATATCAATAACCATCAAGCTTTTATTTAAATTTATGAATTATTTAAAATAATGTTTTTCAATCTGGAACTACTGAAAGTGATCTGTCGTGTTAGTAATATATATATATGTGTGCGTGTGCGTGTGTGTGTGTGTGTGTTTGTGTTGGTTACTGCCCTGCTTCCCGAGTCCTCCCTGGTCGCTGATTCTCCTCACCTGACAGACATGTGTGTGTTTGTGTCTAATAAATATATAAAATATAATACATTAAATATAATAATATATTTGTCAGTGCAGAAGTAAGCTGTTTTCTGTGAATGTGTGAGACTTCCGAACATTAGCCGCTGTAGGGAAATAACGAGAAGAATATCAACGTGCAGTAAACTGTAAAACTGCTTGCACTACATATGCATAAATAATATAATAAATTAAAATAATATGGTAAGACACACCAGTTTGCAATATCAAGCAGCAAGACAAGCTGTTTTGTGCAGCTAAAAATAGCTGGAAAGTATATTTAACATATATATATATATATATATACACACACTACCGTTCAAAAGTTTGGGATCAGTAAGGTTTGTAATGTTTTTTAAAGAAGTCTCTTCTGCTCATCAAGGATGCATTTATTTGATCCAAAATACAGAAAAAAATAATCTTGCAAAATGTTATTACAATATAAAATAATGGTTTCTATTTTAATATACTTTAAAATATAATTTATTTCTGTGATGCAAAGCTGAATTTCCAGCATCATGACTACAGTATAAAGTGAAACATGATCCTTTAGAAATCATTCTAATATGATGATTTATTATTAGAATTATCAACAGTTGTGCTGCCAAATATTTTTTTGGAAGCTGCGATACTTTTTTCAGGATTCTTTGATGAATAAAAAGTTAAAAGGAACAGCATATTTTCAAAATATGAATCTTTTCTAACAATATAAATCTTTGCTATCACTTCTTAACAATTTAACACATCCTTGCTGAATAAAAGTTTTAATTTCTTTCAAAAAAAGAAAATAGAAATTTACTGACCCCAAACATTTGAACTGTAGTGTATATTCTTAGAAAAGATTTCTATTTTAAATAAATGCTGTTCTTTTTAACTTTTTATTCATCAAAGAATCCTGAAAAAAGTATCACAGTTTCCAAAAAAACATTTGGCTGTTGCCAACATTGATAATTCTAATAATAAATCATCATATTAGAATGATTTCAGAAGGATCACATGATACTTTATACTGGAGTCATGATGATGGAAATTCAGCTTTGCATCACAGAAATAAATTATATTTTAAAGGATATTTAAATAGAAACCATTATTTTATATTCTGATAACATTTTGCAAGATTTCTTTTTTTTCTGTATTCTTGATCAAATAAATTCAGCCTTGATGAGCAAAAGAGACTTCTTTAAAAAACATTACAAGTCTTACTGATCCCAAACTTTTGAACGGTAGTGTGTGTGTGTGTGTGTGTGTGTGTGTGTGTGTTTGTTGTGTGTGTGTTGTGTGTGTTTGGTTTTTGTGTGTGTGTGTGTGTGTGTGTGTGTGTGTGTGTGTGTGTGTGTGTGTGTACATATAAATGTGTATGTGTGTGTTAAATGAATGTTTATGAAATAAATATAGGTAAATTCAACTGAGTGTATATATTATATATATATATATATAGATATATATATATATATATATATAATATATATATATATATTATATTACACACACACACACACACACACACACACACACACACACACACACACACACACACACACACACACACAACACACACATACACAATATTTAAATGAAATTTGCTGTATTTCTGTATATTTGCTATATTTCTGTATTTATTTATTTATCAATTTTATATTAAACTTTAATTTATTATATTGTAGTACAATATAATTGAATTAATTAGTTATTTAGAGAGGGGATCATTTTGCAGACTGTCAAGAAAACCAGCCAGACTTTTGCATGGCCAAGCACTGTTCACAAATTTCCATAAATCTCTAGTTGTCTCTGTCACCAGCAGACTTTGCTTTCAGTCTCTGGAGACGCAGTGTGCTGACAACTGTGAACCAGATAGAGAAGCTGTGTTTCAAGGTGTATTAAATATGGGGCAGAAACACACACTCTAGATTGTGAACCTGCTGGATTAAACTGTCTCTTGGATGTGCCTGTTGCGATATTATTTTTAGATTTTGCGTTTACCAGTGCGTGTGTGTGCCTGGAGTAAGGAGATGCAGTTTAACATGTTGTTCCTGTATCAAGGTCTTTTGACACGCATTTTTTTTTCTTCTCTCTGAATATTTCTTTTTTAATACAAAAATACAATTTTAATCTGTTCCAAAATAAGCTGACACGTATTTGCACCACACTGCAACAAAGATGTTTCCTGTAATCTGCATGATGCTGATAACAAGTTTGCTATTTATGATTTTTCTCATTTACCGAAAAATGTTTTCCATTCTCACAGCTCTTTTTTAAAACGAAGAAACTTTATACATTTATATATCATCTTTGGATTTAATAGTCTTATCTCTTCATATCTTTTTCCTTCCAGCACTGAAAAGTTCTGCATCCTTTCATGAGCAGCGACGAAGTTTAGAACGAGCTCGGGTTAGTCCTTCACTACGGATACTCATCTCTTCCTAACGAAGCCCAAATAAACTCACTTTATTTCTCGTGCTTTTCTCGTGTATCTCAGACCGAGGACTACCTGAAGAGAAAGATCCGCAGTCGTCCAGAGAGGTCAGAGCTGGTCAGGATGCACATTCTTGAAGGTGAGTATTTTGATAACGCCCCCTGCAGTTCACACACTGACACACACCTCAGAGAGAGACTATGATTGAAGACTATGGCTGTGTCTGAAATCGCACACTCTCTGAGTAGACACTTCTTTGGAACAAGCAATTACTTAGAGACTGTTAAAACCTATGTTCTGTATAGTATGAATGTGTGTAGTATGACTGTAATCTGGATGCACTACATTCATCATGTTGTCTTTTTCATGTGACCTTCTGTCACTGTTGTTTATGAATCCTAGCAGTTAAGCGTCTATTGTACTGTATGCATATTTCAAAATGGGTTGTTTTTCGCCCACTACATAGTGTAGAAGTATGCAATTTCAGATGCAGCCTGTGCTTTAAATTAATTAATTTAAAGTGTGGTCCAAATGTTTATTTTAAAAGAAGTACAATATAAACTGAGGTACATGAAATGAACAAAGTGATCAGGCTCATGATACCTGTGGTTTTCGTTAACTGTATGTATTTCCTTTTTACAGAGACTTCAGCAGAGCCGTCTCTTCAGGCCAAGCAGCTTCTGCTGAAACGAGCTCGACTAGCCGACGGTCTGAACGACAAAATCTCCCAGCGGCCCGGTCCGATGGAGCTCATTCACAAAAACATCCTGCCAGTGCACAGCAGCCTCAAACAAGCCATCATAGGTACTAAATTAAAGCAAGAAGCATGGTGTAGTATACACACTACAGTAAAATTTTCTCCACAGTTTAACAGGAGTAGTAGTTCCCCCTTGTGTCGGTACAGTTTAATTAGTGTTTCTTATTAACTTGCTTTAATTTTAGCTACTGTCTATATATTGTGTGTCAAATTCCATTGAATTTTTTATAACAACAATTAGGTTGATAATATAATTTATTGTAAATATTTAAATTTATTATAAAGAAAAAACAAAAGCACAAACTCATTATCAATTTCACTGATTAGTTGTTGCAGTCTTAAATATAGTAGCATTATATCAGTCTCAAAAATTGAGCATTAAGAAGATATATCTGCCCACAAGTCAGTTCTGATTATAAGTTTAACAAAACTTTAAGATAATTGAAGTCATAACTTACTGAACTTTCACACTTCATTTTATACTCAACATACGCAACTCATCTAAATTTTTATCCATATATATATATATATATATATATACTGTATATGTTCCTCAAATCGTCCTATTTGTCTCTTTATCAACGTTTGGTTGATTCTAAGCTCTATTTTAACTCCTATGTTAATACTCCTATGGCTGCTAACATTTGCATGTATATTTCCTCTGGATCATTCCCTTTTCCATAAGCAGGGTGCTCCAGTGCTCATTCCAGTGATCATTAGCAGTGGTGTGTGCATTAATCTTCATATTTTATATTCTGCCACGTTCCTGCAGCAGTGCAGTGGGTGATCATTTAATGCAGAGTTATGGTAATGAGATTGTTGTGCGTCAGACATCAAGTTAAATTAATTAGAGGGGAATTTACATTCGTGTTCATACAGAATACGCCACTCTGTGGTGGCATGAGTTGATTAACCGAGAAGTTTATGCAGCGTCACACAATGCAGCACAGTGAAAGAATGCTGAAAGCACAGAATGACTTAAACCCGTTTTAATCACTAAATAAACCTAATTAGAGAGTAATGATTATCGGGCATAATGCCATGCTCTCAGAACTTACTCAAATTAAATATAAATACCATGCACTGTAGTTTAAAAGTGTTATTATTCACTCTGGGGACAATATTAGTGCCGTGTAAGTGAAATAGAGAAGCAGAGTGTGCACTAAAGATCAGAGGGTTCTTTCATGTGTTGTTGATTTTTTCTTATTTTTTCTAAGAGAAGACTGACTATAACTCTTGCCACCACCTTTTTTTATACAATCGTTCATTCATTTTATTCATTCATATTTTTTTATTGTTAATTATTTATTTATATTTAGGCAGTATTAGAAGTCCTATATGTTTGAGCTGTGGGCAAAAATTTTATTTTCATTTCAAGCAGTTTGTTACGGAGAGGTGGGCTATTACTGACTAGGTAATCACCCGGCAGAAAATAAAGCAAAAACACAATGCTGGAAAATAAAAAAAATAATAAAATAAAATAAAACCTGAAAAAATGAACAAAACTTGAGCCTGTAACCAAGCACATATGCGAATAAAAACCACTCAGAATACCTTAGCAATTGCCGTCAGCAACACCTTGACATTGTTGTGCAGCAGCGAGGTTGCATAGGTAAACATAAATACATCTTATGGCTTCTGAGAAATGAAATCTTGGGGATGCTTGTATTTCAACCATCTATTATTTTTTTTTTACAATTTCTCTCCCTCAGAGACGGAGTTTCCAAAAGTGGATAACAAGTAAGCGGAGAGAACTATTGTGTGTCAAATTCCATTGAATTTTTTATAACAACAATTAGGTTGATAATATAATTTATTGTAAATATTTAAATTTATTATAAAGAAAAAACAAAAGCACAAACTCATTATCAATTTCACTGATTAGTTGTTGCAGTCTTAATATAGTAGCATTATATCAGTCTCAAAAATTGAGCATTAAGAAGATATATCTGCCCACAAGTCAGTTCTGATTATAAGTTTAACAAAACTTTAAGATAATTGAAGTCATAACTTACTGAAATTTCACACTTCATTTTTTATACTCAACATACGCAACTCATCTAAATTTTTATCCATATATATATATATATAGATATATACTGTATATGTCTCCTCAATCGTCCTATTTGTCTCTTTATCAACGTTTGTTCTAAGCTCTATTTTAACTCCTATGTTAATACTCCTATGGCTGCTAACATTTGCATGTATATTTCCTCTGGATCATTCCCTTTTCCATAAGCAGGTGCTCCAGTGCTCATTCCAGTGCATCATTAGCAGTGTGTGTGCATTAATCTTCATATTTATATTCTGCCACGTTCCTGCAGCAGTGCAGTGGGTGATCATTTAATGCAGAGTTATGGTAATGAGATTGTTGTGCGTCAGACATCAAGTTAAATTAATTAGAGGGGAATTTACATTCGTGTGTTCATACAGAATACGCCACTCTGTGGTGGCATGAGTTGATTAACCGAGAAGTTTATGCAGCGTCACACAATGCAGCACAGTGAAAGAATGCTGAAAGCACAGAATGACTTAAACCGTTTTAATCCCTAAATAACCTAATTAGAGAGTTAATGATTATCGGCATAATGCCATGCTCTCAGAACTTACTCAAATTAAATATAAATACCATGCACTGTAGTTTAAAAGTGTTATTATTCACTCTGGGACAATATTAGTGCCGTGTAAGTGAAATAGAGAAGCAGTGCACTAAAGATCAGAGGTTTCTTTCATGTTGTTTTATTTTTTCTTATTTAAGAAGACTGACTATAACTCTTGCCACCACATTTTTTTATACAATCGTTCATTCATTTTATTCATTCATATTTTTTTTATTTTAATTATTTATTTATATTTAGGCAGTATTAGAAGTCCTATATGTTTGAGCTGTGGGCAAAAATTTTATTTTAATTCAAGCAGTTTGTTACGGAGAGGTGGGCTATTACTTGACTAGGTAATCACCCGGCAGAAAATAAAGCAAAACACAATGCTGAAAATAAAAAAATAAATAAAATAAAATTGAAAATGAACAAAACTTGAGCCTGTAACCAATCACATATGCTAAAAACCACTCAGAATACCTTAGCAATTGCGTAGCAACACCTTGACATTGTGGCAGCGAGGTTTGCATAGGTAAACATAAATACATCTTATGCTTTCTTGAGAAAATGAAAATCTTGGATGCTGTATTTCAACCATCCTATTGTTTTTTTACAATTTCTCTCCCTCAGAGACGGAGTTTCCAAAAGTGGAAGCGGAGAACTCTTCATTCGACGAGGAAAGCAGTGATTCGTTATCACCAGAGCAGACACTCCATCAGGACTCTCCCCTCGGCCAAGGACACTTACCTTCCCCACCTGAGATACTGGCCAGTGAAACCACACCAAAACAGGTGCCGTATGTCAATTTGCGTACTTAAAAAACGTTTGTAAAAAAAAATAAAAAAATTATATGATAATCTTTAGATCTCAAAGTCATAGAAATTTATTTAGTTAATGCAAGATGTTCAATTCAGATTAACTTCCCAGTTAAAGATAAGTCTTAAAATGTATTTTGAGGCAATTAATTTTCATAATTTTTATCTAATATTTATAGTTGATTTTTAACTAACTTATTTTAGATGCCAATGCAACTTTTCAAATTTTCATTTAAGTACTAAAATTGCTAAAACTGAAATAAAAATAAAGCTAAATAGAAATATCGAAAATCAAGAGCACATAACAATATTACTAAACCTTAAACTAAAATACAATTTTCAAAATGAAAACTAAAAATATAAAAATAAAAGAAAATGTCATTTAAATATATGAATTATATAGAATTATCATCATCCCTGCACCCTGAATTTTTTTCTTGTTAAAGGTGCTGTATGTAAGTTTTTGGCTCTACTAAAGCATAAAAAAACCATGATATGTTTGCAGATATTTAAGAAACATGCTAAGTTAACAGTTTATCTGAAAAACAATGCTACAGTCAGTTATTCTCCTTTTTAAAATGTGCGTTCTGGCCCTGAATATAGGTGTCTGTGTTGGTTTGTGAAACCCGCCCACTGCCAGTTTACCCAGTATTTCAGCACCCCGGGTTGCCAGTTGGCAAAAACAGCGTATTTCATTTCATTCATCGTCAAGTGCGCTCGTTCCTGTTTGTGTTTTCAATCTGGCAACCTGCGTGTGCATCAAGTCTGAGGAGGAGAGGCCGGATGAAAAACCCTCTCCTATATTTTGAATTTGGACTGCAATACCTAGTTCAACCACTCGGTGTCAATCCTACATACAGCACCTTTAATATACATATGTTAATATAAAATTTAACTAACAATCCAGTTATTATGAACAACTAAGGTGATGAATTTAGCTACCTTTGAACACAAACATGCAAACAGTCAGTATCGTTTTTGTTAACTAAATCTAAAACCATTGGAAGTAGTTTTCGTTATTTAAAAAAAAAAATTAAATAAAGTTAAATAGAAGTCTCCAAAAATCGAGAGTACAGTACATAATAAAATGACTAAACCTTAAACAAAAAATAAAAGCTAATTCAAAATAATGATATTAATAAAATACTTCAAACAGTATTAGTGTCATGTCGAACGTATGTTTTTTTTTCTATCAATAATAACATTATATAATTTTAACTTTTGTATCTGCCATGTAATATGAATTGAGTGTCTCAAACGGTGGTCTCTACTTTTAACTAAACCTGTACAAATCTTGGCAGCTTCAGTAAATCCCCTCTAAGGTTAATAAAGAAACAGTCTTCATCAGAATATCACACACTATGAAGTCTTCGTGTAGCTCCTTATGCTCAGTCGGCTCTCGAGAGCCCTGAATTATTTGCAGATCTTCATTCATCTCATTCCACATGCACACAGACAAGTTCAGATGCGCTTGTGCTAACAAGCATCGTACTTGATCATCTGCACACATTAATGTTTTGGTCCTGTAGTCACGTTTACACACACATGCCTGTGCTCTCTAAATGCAGTCATGCAAACATGATGGAGTTCCTCAAGTTCATGTGCTTCTCCGGATTTTCTTAGGTCCCGCCTCCTCCTCCACCTCCTCCTCCTCCTCCACCGCTGCCAAACACAGCTGGTCCTGCCCCTCCGCAGAAACTAGCCAATGGAACAACAGGCCACAAGCAAGCTCCTGCACTACAAAAGGTGAGAGTTCCTTATTTAACCCAGGACAGCTGGGATTGCAATTTTTTCACACATGAAATAATGCCACAAGATAAACCCTCTTCCATGCTAATGTCTTTCTGTCTCCTTTAGGGTGGTAAAGTGGGTAGTGAGCGCCCTATTCAGCGCTCTAAGAAGGTGAGAGACAACAAACCAAAAGTGAAGAAGCTGAAGTATCACCAGTATATTCCTCCGGACCAGAAAGCTGAGCGTGAGCCTCCACCTCTGCTCGACTCCTCCTACACCAAACTCCTCTATCAGCAGCAGCTCTTCCTCCAGCTGCAGATCATCAACCAACAGCAGCAAAACTACAACTACCACACCATCCTGCCTGCTCCACCCAAGTCAGACATGCCAGATATCAACTGCAACTACACACACACACACACATATATATATTTATTTATTTATTTATTTATATTTATTTATTTTTTCAAGAAAGCATACAAAAACTTACCTGACAAATTACTGTATTGTGTATTATATACAATAGAGTTATACAATTATATCTTAAGTTTTAATACACACACACACACACACATATATATATATATATATATATATATATATATATATTAACAAATACATACATTTTTATTATATTTTTTCCATGTTTTTGAAAGAAATCTTTTATTGTCACCACAGCTGCATTTATTTGACCAAAATAAATTTATTTAAAATTATTATTTTCTATTTTAATATGACATATGATCCTTCAGAAATCATTCTAATATGTTGATTTGATGCTCAAGAAGCATTTCTTATTATTACCAATGTTTAAAACAGCTGTTCTACTTATTATTTGAGGAAACCATGATACATGTTTTCAGGATTCTTTGATGAAAAGAAAATTATAATTTACATTTAAAAAATCTTTTATAGAATTGTATATACAAAATCTTGTCTTTTTTGTCCAAGCTGAGTTTTATTAAATGCTTTTATTATATTGCATACATGTGGAATGTTTACTTTGTACTTTGGTGAAGCTGATATGGCAATACATTGAAATATTTTCTTTTACACTTTTCTTAGGCCTCCTGGTGATCAGCAGCCTGCCTCAGCCAATGGCTCGTCGCCATCCAAAAATGACACGCCTCCTCATTCAGCATCAACTAATCTGACTGGCCAGAATCAGCAGATCACTGCAATTAAAATAGGACCTCTGCCTCCCAACCTGGATGAGCTAAAGGTTGAATCCCCTGCTATGATGCTAATTCTGAATTTCAGTACTGATCACTGACTGAGAGTCAAATGAGCTCCTCTCACATCCTGTCATTCTCTTCATTTTCTGCAGGTGGCAGAGCTGAAGCAGGAGTTAAAAGTGCGGGGCTTAACCGTCTCAGGCACCAAAAATGACCTAATTGAGCGGCTGAAGAATTTTCACGAGCAGAACGGTGGCACCAGTGCACCAGCGTCTTCTAAAACCAACACACCATCACCCCCTGTAGTGGGAGGAGTCTCTTCCTCCACCCAGTCATCAGGCAGGAGCGTGGTGGTTGCTTCCTTCCCATTCGTCGCGACTGCAGAAAGGGGTGGAGCTCAGATGACAGTGCCTCAGATAATGCAGTTTGGCAGCACTAGCTCCTCCCCTCCGGTTTCTCCCGCCCACTCAGAGCGCTCATCGACTGGAATGAGCCCAGATGAAATGAGCTGTAATGGGGATGCTTTTGGGGAAATGGTAAATGTCTCCCTCAATGCTTTCTTATTGCAAGGTTAACTGAAGGATAAGCAATTGTGAACCATTCTCAAGTGTGTAAAAAGTAGCATTTACAGATAAGCTTACCCTGTGTCTACTGTGGAAGCGACCAGTGAAGCAGTCAGAGGCTGTTGCATGTGTGAAAGCTGCTTGTCACCTCTGCATGTGTACTCACCAAAAACCATTCAGATGGGAGCTTCAGGCTTTAGGCTGTTTTTAATTACATTTTGTTAGTCTAACAATTGAAAACATTTCATAAAACATTTCAGAAATTTCATAATAATAATTGTGCCAAACGTCAGCTTCAGTAAAATGCAAATAAAATCCTCCTTTAGTTTTGATGAAAATCTGTTAGTCTAATAATTGATAAATAAAAAATATTTTATGTAATTCATTATTAATGAAATCAGTTTTATCAAATAATAGTTAGGTTACATTTCAGCAACAGTAAAATAAAAATAAAATATTTTATACTTTATTTATAATGAAAATCCTTGATTTTTAGTAAAACGATTATTTAATTGATATTATTAATTAGAATTTAAATACATTTATTTTAAAATAATATTTAATCTGGACTTCAGCAACAGTAACATTAAAAGAAAATCTTACTTTGTTTTTAATTAAAATCAGCTATAATAATATTTTACGTATTTTATTAATAAAAATTAAAGCAGTTTGCTTCAAAATAATAATTAGGCTAGACGTAACCAACAGCAAAATAAAAGTAAAATCCCACTTTATTTTTAATGAAAATCTAATTATTGATAACAATTGATTTTATTAATAATATCGCATCCATCAACTAACTGCTCATTGGAGTTTGTCAGCCACTTCCAGTGTACACTGTTGAATTTGTTGTAGTTTTTATGTGCTGTACCACTTGTGTCTAGTGACATGGTATTCCCAAAGTACGGAGTTATTACATTTATACAATTATATACTGTAGCTGTTTTCTCAAAGACTTTCAAGTATTCTGAATACCTCTTAATATGTATGTATTTCCCATTCCTGTCCCTTTCAGGTGACCTCTCCTCTTACCCAGCTCTCCTTGCAACCTTCTCCTCCTCTCCCCTCCACGATCTGCATTAAAGAGGAGCCCGGCAGCTGGACGTCTCCGTCCTCCTGCTGTCTGGTGTCCCAGTCTGCAGCGCCCGCTATAGACAAGGACCAGATGCTGCAGGAGAAGGACCGGCGCATTCAGGAACTCACACGCATGTTGCTGCAGAAGCAGCAGGTGGTCGAATCTCTGCGCTCGCAGCTGGAGGGCAAACAGGTGGGTCTGCCGGTCCGAGTGAAAGATGAACTTCCTGGTGTCACTATGGAAGCGGTCAGGGCGACCATAAAGGAAGAGGTCATAGAGGTGATTGAAGACAGCGAGATGGTGACAGAGCCGCCGGTATTCCCACAGGCAGGGCAGACGCAGACGCAGCTGCAGCAGCAAAGGATGGTGGCTGCAATAGAGGTGGAGCAGGACCAGCAGCAGCAGCTCATAATGCAACAGAATCAGCGCAACCTGCAGCGACAAGCACATCAGAGAAAGAGGAAATCACAAAAACAACAGCACAACCAACAAAAACAAGTCAGTATGAAGTTTCCATGGCATACAGTTTCCTTTTTGAGATCAATCGAATGATTAATTTCCATCTAATAAGAGTAATTAAAAGAATTATTTATGTGATTCTGCTTTGAGTCATGATCCCTTTACAAAGGACCCAACTTCTCAAAGTATGAACTAAAGAAACTACTGCTAACAAAAACTAAACATTTAAATTAAAATCAATTAAAGAAAAAACTTAAACAAGTTTCCTTGGCAACTAAATTTTACACATGAAAACTACTGGAAATAAATAAAAACTAAACAAAAAAAAATTACAGAATTTTTTTAATGAATTAATTTTAGAGATATTTTAAAAAATTAAGTAAAAAGTGAAGACACCAGTGTTTCCAAGTTTGTGGTGTTTATACTGATGCCACGGGTTGTTGTTTTTTAGGAGGATTATGGTGCATTTTGTCATTTTCTCCAGAAAGATTGGGCTAGTTTGGGTACAAGTTGAGCTGGTTTTGTAACGCAGACCTGGCAACCCTGGTTGACACTGTATTTTCCGAGTACTTTTAGGAGGAAAATGATTTTTTACACTGTTTTCCCTGAACTTTTCCCCTGACACCAAGCACTGTATTGCAGCCTCCTGGGGTTATGTTTGTGGCACAGCAGCAGTCAGACATTGAACTTTTATTGTAATTTATTGTATTTCTTCTTTTCCATTTTTCCAGCAGTTGCCTCAAGCACTTACCAACCAGCAGTCAAGTCCTGTTTCTTCATTCCCAGTGGATGTACTGAAATCAACATCCACCCCCACCATAGTGACCGACAGAAATGGCAACCAGTTCCTGCTAACACTGTCGAATCAAAACACAGAGGCACCTGCCAGAGGCCGCCGCGCCCAGAGCAAAGTAACCAAACATTAAACTTGTGCCTTAGTTCTTAGAGTTGTCAGAATCTATACAATTATTATGTAATCATTGATGTTTGTGTCATTTCCAGAGACTGCAGTCTACACCCACCATGTTACCCAACAAGTCAGTGACTGAAGTGCTTAACAATAACAACCAATCCGAACAGCCCATACAAACCGTCATTTTGAAACAGCCAATCAAAAAGGTTAGAACAAATCCACTTTTTTTTGACATTTTGGTGTTTTGAATGAAATAACTGCTGCATACTGCACATTTATAATACAGAATGCATTGATGACCATATGATTTTGGGTAAAAATGTCTTAAATTTTGTCTGATCAAAAAATGAAAGGAGAACAAGATTACTCACGGCTGATATTACTTCTAATTCAATCGCCACATTCATTCTTTAAGCTCCTAATGTTAATTGAGACTCTATGATAGCTAATAGGAAAGGACTTTTGGAGAAAGCGGCCATCTTTCCTCCATATAAATTAATGATATGTATAAAGCTACATCACTTATTCCTGACAAGTCATAGAACACAATTATGAGGCTTTTAAACCCACTTATTAAAATGTTAATGACTAATCACTGTCACTGGTGTTCAGAGGGCTGCAGGCATGAGCTATTAGCCCATTAACACAGGGACTAATTGAGATGCATGTTTTTACTTTGACAGGCACTAAAGCCAGACCTAAATATGACGACCAATTACAAATCATCAAGCTGTACCTCCATCTCATCACCAGCCAATATCCAACCATTCTTCTCTCAAGTGGAATCCATGAACGACACCGAGGCCTTCCCCTCATCTCCCAACAACAACAACAACGTAAGTGTTTTGTTTGTGTTCATACTAAAAATCAATTCCAAAACCTGGCGTGCTAGACTTTATTTACATTATTGTACCTTGTAATGTAAATCGTTGTAAACAAATTCTAATGTAGCATTGCATGGACGGTTGCAGAAAACCCTTAATATTCCCTTAACTGAATTTTTGCAATAAATCGGCTCTTAGAATAATTTCTGAAGGATCACGTAACACTGAGTACTGGAGCAATGATGCTGAAAATTCTGCTATTTCATCACATTAAATGTATTAATATTTCAAATAATATTAATATGATATTATATTATTAAATTACATTCAAATTAGAAGAAAAACTGTTATTTTAAATTGTAATAATATTTAATAAAATTACTATTTTTACTGTATTTTTGATCAAATAAATGTGAGCATAGGAGACTTTTTTTCAAAAACATTTTTTTTTTTTTAATCATATCGACCCCTAATGGTACTGTATTTAAACGGTAGTGTATTTAAGTAAAGATAGGCTTTATTGAACACAGCAAACCTTGTAAACATTCGCAGTGCAGACTAGAACTGGAGTCATGAATAATCTGGAGTCCGTTCAAAAAACACTCACAAATTTGGAGTTTGCTCTTCACAAGGAGCAGTGCCTGATGTGAAGCGCGCCTCGAGCAAAAGAGATCTCAGAACACCTAAGATTAAGAACAGTTGACTGTGTAAAGCTGGAAAGAGTTACAAAAAAATATAAAGACTGTCTTGGGGCCAGCAAGAATCTTTTCTAAAGCTAAATGGCAAAATCTATGTCATACGATGCAAGATTTTTAATAGTTGTTGTGTCTAGACTGCTATATGGCACAGATTCTGTTAGTGGAGTACGGATTTATAGGTCTGTGATATTAATAGAGCACACCTCGTTTGTGCTAACATCTTTAAGACCTTTATTGCGACATGCATTGTTAAACCGTTTAGATATTTGGGCATGGTATCACGATCCTCACCAACCCTGCTTAAACTGACTCTATAACCTCTCCTCTTTTTTTCTTTTTAACCACATTATGTGATTTTATCTCACCAGCCTCTTTTTTTATACCTCTGTTTCTTCCCATCACGTTCTAGTTGTTATTTTTTCATGTGGAGCACAAAAGGAGTACTTTCATGCAGTTTTTTCCCCATATAGTTCAATGGTGACCATGTCCGTCAATTTCCAAAGACATCAAATAAGCACCACAAAAAAAAAAAAACAGGTCAAATGACTACTACTGTTCAGGAGTTCAGGAGACTTGGAATATAGTGTATGAACAACATGGGCTACTCTTATGGTGCATATGTTGCATTCTGGTGTATTTTTGTCCTGTCAGCCATTGTTTATTGTAGATTAACTGCATGAAAATTCATCAGAATTCATCTGTTAGTGTTCCATGAAAATAATGACAGAACAAATCCTTTAATATGCATCCATATCTGTCTGTCAGGAGGAGATGTGTTTGAATTCGGACCAGCATGCTTTGCTCTCTCCTTCCACCTTGTGTTCACCCATAGCTCTTTGTCATCAGGTACTGTCTCGTCCTCCACCTCTCTTCCATCTGCTGTTGAATTTCTCTGCGAGATTAACTTGTTTTCTTTTCATATTAATGTCTGTGACCATTCATTTGAGTTGAAATCCTTGATTTGTCAGCACTGGGGGCTGATTTAGGATTGGTTTTCCCATTTGATTTGTTTATTGAATGATTTCCTGGATTTCGGGGAGCGGATACAAGATTATTGAATGAGACCCAGTAGCTCTCCATGTTGGTGTATCTAATGATGTTGATGTTCTTGCAGGAGAATGGCTGTCACCAGCAGGTTGACGACCTGTTTGACATCCTAATTCAGCGTGGAGGTGATTTTTGATGAATTTATTTAATATTTATTGTCATACAGAGTCATTTAGATGAGAGAAGTGTGCATGTGCTCACACTCATTTTTTGTTTCCTGCATCCTACAGAAATCTCTGAGAATTTCAAAACCACCCCTGATCCTGTTCTCGAAAGGCTTCGGCCGAACACGCCTCTTTCCTCAAGCTCCTCCCCTCTCAGTCTTTCCCGTACTCCTGATATGCCCCTCAAAACTTTAATTTTACAACCTCAGCATCCTTCAATTAAGGCGCACAGCAACTGGGACACAGGAGGGGGGCGTCTTGAAGATTTCCTGGAAAGCACTACCGGCAAACCTTTGCTGGGAGTGGAGCCAGGAGGACCGACGACGCTAATTGTTGACCTCCACAACCAAATGCTCAGCACCCCGAGTATCCTAGACCACCCACGTTCCCCAATGGATACATGTGACATGAGTTTTTCCAGTCACTCACCTTCAGATATGATAGACTCCGCCCCCGATCCTATGGATTGGATGGAGCTCGGAATGGGCGGGACTGGAGGGGAGGGGCCTGGGATGGTACATATGAATGGACACGAGTCCTCTAGCTTATTTTCCACGGACTTTCTGGACACTTCTGATCTGAATTGGTCCAGCTTATAGTTCATGGGATATTGCAGACTGCTATATTTTTGGATAGGGCCTATTGTTGTTTAGATTTCTTTACATAGTACGGTTTATATTTGTTTCCACCAGTGACAAAAGTATGGATATTCAAAATACTAATTTAACTTGGATTATGTTACATTTTGACGGACTTTATCCCTCACCTGTGCTTGCACAAACGCTCACACCCCTGACTGCACACAAATGTCACAGAGCTGTCTATATTTCATTTTTATCTGGAAGGTGTCATTTGTTGTGCTTTTGTTCATCTGAAACACATTACCTAAATATTTCAAATTTGGATATTTGAACAAGATGTTTTTGTGTTTTTTATTATTTAAAATATTGTGAATTGCTCCTATATTAATGACACTGAAAACAAGATGCTTTCTAGATGATGGAGTCTTTTAAACTCCTCTGTGATGTATGTGTGCTCATGGAAACATGCATACAAACAAGCAACAGATCCTGTTTTTGCATCAGTTTTAGCAAATTCATTCACTAAGTGCAGCTTTTGAATTTAATTCACCTTTAAATTTGATTTTGCGGCATTAAACAAAAAACAAACAAAAAAATTCTGACTTTACCTGCTTTGTCATATATAGCTGGTAAACGTATGCATACTCGTTATTAAAAACTCAATAGCTTTGAAATATACACCTGGATTTTACTATTTATAGTACTGACCTAATGTTGCTAAAATTTTTATATTATAAGCCAACGGGTTTTGAAATATATATATATTTTTTTTTTAGCATTGACATTTATGTTACCATAAGGGTATTAATAATAATAATAATGAAGATTATAATAATAATTATTTGTTGTTGTTATTATTACTGTTATTAATATTAATAATCATTAGTACTTAACACTTTTTAAATTCAGTTAGATCGCAGTAGGTATGTGTAACCACAGTTGCTAATTGCGACATTATCTGTTCAGCATTTTGTATATGTGCCAAAAATATTATTTAATGACTATATAGATAGCCAGTAAGCTATTTAATATTTAATTGAATTATAAAACAGCAGTTGGACTATGCTACTTTAGCTATTTTTTTTTTTCAATATGGAAAGACAAGCCATTCAAACCATGTTTTTGTTAGCGTTTGCTAGCATTGCAAGCTGATGAGAGAAGTTTTCATTGCGTAGTTAATTGCTATGTTAATAGTACAATATCAAAAAATTCCTAGAGTGCTTGATGAATTAATAGCTTTGTGTTACTCCTTATCCTTGCCAGGATCACATTAAATGTCATCACCAAAGTACAGTATGAGACAAATTTTTATCACATTTTAGCAAGCTGTAAAGAGGTCTTACTGTTTCATATTTTTTTAGATCCAGTAAATAATTCTAAATATTTTGATCAAACTGTGCATGCTATATATTGCATAAGTTCTGGGAAATTACTTTATTACATTATATTTTAATTTAATTTTCTTAAAAATCAAACATGCCTGTACACTCTCAGAAAAAAAGGTACAAAAGCTGTGACTACCTTTTCAAAAAGTACACTTATGTACCTTTTGGGTACTAATATGTACCTTTAAGGTACCAATATGGACTCTTTAGGTACAACGGTGTGCCTTTTGAAAAGGTATTGCCCTAGTGACAACTTTTGTACCTTTTTTTCTGAGAATGTACCTTTCAGAAATATTGCGTCCATCTTATAGATCTGAATGGGAGTTATTAAATGTTTCACTGTATATATTCTGCATTGTATATGAACTTAAATGTTGTATATGCCTATCACAGTACACAGCGTACTGTATATACTGCACTGTATTTTATCAATACTTCTGTCTGTAGGCTGAAGTTTTGATGAAGGAATATGAGCCTATAAGAGATAATGAATGTTTCTAAGATGATTTGAATGTATAGTTCTTGGTGTATAAAAGATTATAAGATATACACACGGCATAATCACATCTAATCAATAAGGAACATTCAAATTTCAAGGACCCTCAAACACATTTGTATATTATTACTGTTACTTTCTTTATGCATTGCTTTAATGTGCATTTTGTTCTGTGCTTCTGCATATTGTACATGAGCTCAGGAATGAATTGTATTTTGTGTGTGTGTGTTGGTTGGTATATATATGTGACGTCATTTGGGGGAACAGCATTACTGTCCGCAGTATTCAGGCTCTCCATCTGTTTGAATTTGCACTTTCAGAGTTTTGGCTGGTTTTTCTTGTGGCCCAAATTGAGCTTTATATCCACATGATCTCCAGTCCACCTGCTGTACACTGGAGAATCAAACTCCTCAGTGCTTCATTGGCTGAATGTATTCATTTTTGGGGCTTCAGAGCCTCTCAGGGCTTAATGTCTTTAAGACTTTTTATTTTATTTTTGGAAAGTAAATCAAATGTTACAAATAAAAATAAAGGTTTTTGGGGTGCTTTTCAGAGAAGAAAGGCCAAAAAATTCAAATAAAAAATTGAGTCAGAATGGTTGACTAGTGCTTGGTATTCATATATTCTTACAAACTTGTCTGAAAGACTCTGAACTAGTCTGTTTATAGAGGGCTTCCTCATAGAGGCAGTTCAACCCAAAATAAGCAAGTGAGTGAATAATGATTACATTTCTGCACAAAGATATTGTACAGCTTCTGAAGACTTGAAATGTTCTTTTTAAGTTACTTGGAAGAAAGAAAGTCATCAGGTTTGGAACATATTGGTGAGTAAATGATGACAGAAGTTTTTCTTTTTGTTGAAGTATTCCCTTAAGATTCTCTTGGTCTGGAGGCAACCTATTAACTACTAGTCTTAAAAATAATTGGTATCTATGAGTCCATGAAGAAACTTTTAACATCATTTCTATTGGATAAAAGGTTATTTATTATAAGAAAATCATTCTTAAAACTGTTCACTGATAGGTTCTTTGGGGAACCAAAAATGCTGCTTCTGTGGCATTGCTGTGAAAACTCTCTTTTGGAACCTTTATTTTTAAGAATGTAGTCAAGTTTCATACATCCATACTAAGCATTTTTGCATATGCACATTTTCAGTCCATATTGTTCCTATAACACGCTCTAAATTCTGAATATGCAACTGGAGGTCTCCTATTGCAATGTATTTGTCTTTGAAATGAACATGACATGATGCAATAAACATTTTGTTTTTAATTGTTTTATACTATATCAAATAAAAATATTTTATTCTTATTTATTAATATTTAATTGATTTTATTAGTTTTTATGAGGCTTGAGGGTGAAAACAGACTCCTAACTGCAACATTTACTTGAGTTCACCCATGTTCAGTTATCCTTGTGTTTCCAGGCAACTGGTTAGATTAGATGGCACATGCATTATTATAAATTCATAACTTTCCTCTGTCAAGATCTATGTAATGCACCTCCCCTGTCCGCAAAGTACTAATTCACACCCTGGCGTCGAATGCAAACCCTACCTCCCCCTTTGATGAACACAGTAGAGAATATCTTGACCTTAGGATGAGAGATTGCAGGGAATAAATTACTGCGCGTCTGTTGTGCCGTGGAGCCTTCCAGGACTCTGAGGTTCTAACGGAACAGTCTGTTCCCATGTTCCCCACCCTCCCTGATGACATCATTGCTCCTGTCCCGTGCGTTTTCCTCCAGGCTGAGTGTTTCAGTGTCCATTTATCACATTGTATAATCAATTTACTGAGATGCAGAAATCTATCAGCTGTAATGGACTGCTGACCCAACCCCTTTAACAAACAAAAACTATCAAAAAAATCCAAAATAATAAAAAAATGCCTCTCATCAAAATGCAAAAACTTTTCATCGTATTGCTCAGTTTATAGAGCATCATGTGTAATTTATTTAACGCAATAAGGTAATTCAGCTGAGCAGGTCAAAACCTGACTGACGAAAGGAACTACAGGGGGTCTTGCGTCTCTTCATTATCAGCAGTGCAGGTTTCTATGGGCCATCCGGTGACCATTTCATAGGTGCTTCCTCATAACATTTAAACCTAGGGTGCTTGCAGACTAAAGAAAGCTTACAAAAAATAATAATCAGCATATTATTTTATGGAATATAAATGCTTGTTTACTTAGAAACAAAGCAGGAATATAGCAAATTAGGACAGATGTGTCTGAAATTCTCATTGGTCAGTGGATGACTGTGTGCATTGCCTCAAATGTTTTGGTTGCATGAATCATTTTTCCTTTCGTATTTTAGTTTTTACTGACATTCTACCCTTTCTCCAAGGCTGGTTGCACTAGTTGTGCATACATTAAAACTTTGCCGAATTGTGACATAATTGGCACTGACTTACAATTTGCACATCAGTAAATATTTGAATCATTTAACTTAATTGAGACATAACTCCACACTAAAAAAAATAAATTTGGTGTAGAAAAAAAATTAACTCAGAAATTGCTAGTAAATTTCACAAATAATCACAAAGACATGGCAAGTAACAAGCTGAATTAAACGATTTTATTTTTTAAGCAGAAAAACTGAAATAGTAGTTTTTAATGCGAAATGTACTCTAATAATTTAGCTGATAATTTTTTTCACAGTGTATGAAGAAATTAAATATTTACAGAAGCTCTTAAAATCTCAGTTCTTATAGTTTATTGTATTTATTTATTGCCCATAATTAACTTTAAATACTTTTTTTTATTTAAATACAATAATTTTTATATAGTTAGCATACATAAAATTTATAACATTTAATGTGCTAATTATTTCAGGAATTTTTATGTATTGTATTTTTAATGGAAATGTCATTTTGATGTAGGTGAACAGGATAAAACTTCATGAAATTCATGACTTTTCAATACTACTTGTAACTGTAAATATCATATGACCAATAAGTCATAGCAACATGTTTTTTTTTTTTTTTGTTACTAACATTTCCAGTAACTCATCAAAAAAATTTAATTAGTCTTACTGTAAACCATTCATCCATGCATGTTTCTTTTTTTGACCTTATAATCTCCAATCATTTTCTCTGCTTAAACCCAGCCCCTTCCTTACAAACAACTGCAAACTCACAACAGTCTGTCAATGACTGATGTATAAAACCAATCCTCCATCCTAGTTTTTTTCTTGTTTCGCAACATGCTTTACTAAGATGTACATCATAATACAGAAAAAAATAATCTGTCACTAATTCAGTTTCACCACAACTTTAAGAACAAATTGTGCAACCAAATTAAGAGCAGGGTTAGTTAAAAATCATTATGCTCTTAATGTGAACTTTACATCCCAATTTAGGAAAGAGCTAATGTTACCATATAGTCTTCCATGTAGTGAGGATGAGTAACACTGTGATTGACAGGTCAAAGTTCTAGAACACATGCACATTTACTGCCTGTAGCACGTATTTGCCCTCACCGTTGTAACAGTGTTCTGTAGAGCGCAACATGTGTCCACCCTCTTTTCACTCTCACACAAGTGATTGATGGAGCTAGAGCTGGCTTTGTATTATAATTGTGTGTGTAACAAAAAGGTCACAGGAATAAAATGAATAAATTTTTTTTTGTCAGCATCTGTGTGTGTGTGTGTGTGTGTGTGTGTGTGTGTGTCTGTGTCTGTGTCTGTGTCTGTGTTTGTGTGTCTGTGTGTGAGTGAGAGAGAGAGAATAGGGAGAAGTGTAATCATGATGTGGTCTGCATTCTCCATAGTAATGGCTATGATGTAAAAATGTGTGTGTTCTCTTTAAAGTGCCTCTCTCTGTTGTTTCCTCCTCTATCGATTAAAAAAAGTAGCAAACGTCCCTTTTTTCAGCACTCTGTTTTCCTCCTTTACTTTTGGCAATGCTTCCTTATTATTTCATCATCTCTGTCTCTCTCAGTGTGTTTAAGTCCCATTTGGCTGCAGTCTGAGAGAGTCAGGCCTGTTTCAGATGTTCATTTATCACATAAACACACTCTTTACCTCGAACACACCTATAAAGTCCCTTTTTAAAGTAAAGTTTATAATATATATATATAAAAAAAAGTTTTTTAAAGAAGTCTCTTAGATTGTGAAATATAAATTTAAAGCAACTGTTTTCTGTTTTAACAAATTAACAAGCCTCTTTGATAAATGGAATGTTCAAAAAACCATTTGGAATAAAAATCTTTTGTAACATTATAAATTTCAATAAATTTAATGTGTCCTTGCTGAATAAAAGTAATAATTTTTTCCACAAAATAAAATCTGACTGACTCCAAAATTTTGAACAGTAGTGTATATACTGTATAGTGTATACAAACCATACATACATCTCTGTTCCAAAATTAGGTGAGGTGAGAATATTTACATAGGTTGTGAACCTTGTTTTTTTTTTCAGACGGTTGTATGAAAATGGTTATGTGTCAGAAAAATGAGTTTGTAGAATTTTATCTTTGAACTGATCTTTTGCGGTAGCTCTGTATATTTCTATAGCATCGATGTTGAAGAGTAATTAGCTGGTGAAGTGGATTTACTTACTGTAGAGTTAACAAATGTTATGAGCATTGTAATGTTTGAAGCAGATATCATAAATGACATGCTGTAGAAATACAAACCGGAAGACAGTGCACAGTGCTGAAAAGAGGCGGAGCTACATAAGACCTATCCAGTACAAACATTTCTGCCACTCATCAACGGCAGCTGTAACAGCTGCAAGATGACAAGAACAATCCTCCGTAGGCTCTGTAGGCCATTCAACAACAGCTGGTTTGACCTTTATGCCCTTTGAAGAATGCAGCCTCTGAGTTGGGACACAACTATAGTGTACTTGATACTGAATAAAAATGAATACAAATAAACAAGATTTCTCCCATCTCGTGTGCCATCTTGCATAATTAATTAATTAATTTATTTATTTTTTGGCAATGCATTCTGGGATTGTTTTCTTTGCAAAAGATACATACAATGATGCCTTAGCATTTGGCTGAAAGAAGAAGCTTTATGGAACAGCTTTTGTCTCTAGATTGTTATCTATAGATTGGTAGCTCACTAGGTTTTGGAACAGAGCTTATTTCTGGTGTTGGTTTTGTTCTGCAGATATTGCGTGTGTATTTCTCTGTCTACAGGCCCAGAGTGAGAGACAGATGTTCAGAAGTACGCCTACATCAAGCAAGGATGAGAGACATTTGACAGCACTAGAAAATCTTTATCTTTTGGGATCTGCAGGTAGAACTCTGTCAGTGGAAACAGTGAGGGTTGATGCCTTTCTTGACGTGCTGATGCTGGTGTGAAATCATTCATGACAGCCAAATTATTCATTTAGGCTGCAAATTCCTCAGAGCTAATGATGTTTTTGTGTCTCTCAGTACATAATTCAATTGCTTAACTTCAGAAAAGACTGAACAAAAGCACACCATCTCAGAGATGTCAACTTGCAGAAATGCTGAATTTTATTGGCAGCGTTGAAGGTAAGATTTAAGTAACCATAATAGATGGCACTGTGTTATCTCATGAATATTAAATCATTGCTGACATATAGTGTTGCATGGATGATGTATCTTTGTAGGCCAAAACCGAGAAACGAGTTAGCATTTTAGCATTTTAAGTTCCATTGTCCTGAAGTCAATGGGGTTTTGAATAGGTAGATATTTTCACATTTCATTCTACTGCATAAACTTCGTAATAGCTCTTTGTGGTTTTAAAAGCATTTACTGGTCATGAAAAAGTGAATAACCGGCTAATGGGACTACAGAGGTTGTCAGGGACTTTAAACGTAATCACACCAAAAAGGTAAACTCATCTACTAGTCAAATTTGACAGCCTTATTGTGTTTATAATTGCACTCTTGCAAACCAGGGTGATGCTAACTTTTTAGGATGGCTAAAAAATAACTCATCACTACAGTACTTTACTGATGTTCCTGGAACATCCAATCACATGATCTAATTAATATTCATGAGCTTTCATCATAGTTGAATCGGTCAATTCATGTACTGTATGTGCTTGAGTTATATGGTTTTATAGATCGAGTTGTCTTGACAAAATGGTCACTTTTATCTGTTTAACACAATATCTGGTTTCTGAAACTACTGAGAATAGTTTATTCCAGGAGTGCATAGCCAATGGATGGATATTTTTTAAAATCAGCCAGCTGAACATGTCTAAAAAGTGCAGGAGGTCACAGCTCCCTTTGGTTCCAGCATCTCTAATGTGAAAGAGTGAGTGAAGTAGTCTCTGTTCCTTGAGTTTCTTTCCAATTAAACTGCTGTGATAGACGGCTCTGCAGTTACCTCTTTGCAACCAATTCATTTCTCAGGCTATTAAAAACAACAGGCCTGCCCGTGGATCATCTAATGCTGTTTGCAAACTTAGCTGGTGAGATCTGGCTGAAATCACCAGTTCCTAATTTTAGACTGTTTCCATAATCAGTTGATTATCAAATGATTGAAAGCTACATGTTCTGCTTTATTTCTGAGGTGATGTCATTAGTTACACCAGCATGTAAAAATACACTATGGTTCAAAAGTTTGGGGTTGGTGATATGTTTTAATGTTTTTTGAAAGAAGTCTCTTATGGTCACCAAGGCTGCATTTATTTAATCATAAATACAGTGAAACCAGTAATACTGTCAAATATTATTACATTTTAAATAACAAAAATGTTTTGTTTTTTTTCAATTTATATTTTTAAATATTAGGTATCAGTGTATTATGAACAGAGTTCAGTTATTAATAGCATATTTACAAATGAACATTAACTTAGATTGATAAATGATATAGAAATTGTTCATTGTAAGTTCATGATACTGAATATATAAAGTAATGCTAAAGAATTGATTTATTTCCAATTTATTGATTCCTTAATTTTTCTAACACTCTAACACTTTTTATGAAGCCCATTTTTCTAACACATTATAAGAAGATTCTCAAGGCATTTTAATGAATGCATAATGCATATATATATAAAATGTATACAGTATGTTGTTTCATCTCATAAATAATAACAACAATTACAACACATTATAAAACTTACTTATTTGTAGTTATATCTTTCATGAGTATGATTATTTATAACATGCCATAAACACCATGTTAAATCCACTTAATTTATAATTTATTATGTCTCATATCTTGACATTATTTATTTAAGATCTGTACAGTATCTTACTATCCTACTTAATAAATATGATTAAAAGCAAATGTCAAAGCAAAAGTAAATATTACAAACCCATCTGATCAAATATATGATCTTATGACTGTTTAAGAAAAAATATTATTTTTATTATTATTATTGTTGTTGTTGTTGTTGTTGTTATTTAGAAGTGGCCTTTGTTTGCTTTAAGTAAAGTAACAAGTTAACAATGGCAAGATCTAAGACATTGTATTTATGGGAAATATAATCCATTTTAAGTTAAGTGGATGCATTGTGTTCTTTGTCTATTATAAATCATCATAATCTTAAAAGCTATAACCAGAAAAAAGTCAATATTATAACTGTTGTTATGATTACTCACGAGGTGAAACAACATATTAAATGTAAGTTTTTTTTTTATAATACATTATGCATTCATTATAATGCCTTAAGAATACTCTTATAATGTTTTTTTAAATATGGGCTTCATAGAAAGCGTTACCAAAATGTTTACATGTCAGACAGATACCATTTTCCTGTCTAAGTGAGTGGTTCTGAACGAAAAAAACCTGTACATTGAACCAGATTTTGTTTAAATAGTTAACAGTCAGGTTACATGAGACTAAACTGCTTCAGCTTCCTTTGCAGCAAGTGAATAACATAATATCTCAATACTTTTTTATATAGTTCTCTAACAGTATACACTCTCATTTATGCAGTATGAATATGTTGAATGATGTTTTTTGTAGTAGATTTCCCCAGAAATAGCAGACAGCAGAGAACAGACTGACAGATCCCGATATGACAGCATCAATCAGACTCAGTCCAGAGGAGTGTTTCACTCTGCATTTTATTTTTTTTAAACAAGTTTATACAAAGAACACTTAATGTTTCTGTTATAAACAGATGCTTAAAAAGCCATTAAATCAGTTGGACCTTGTCCGTATGTTCCTTGGAAATTACAACTAGTGTCGTAGAAACAATTGGCATTTTCTTTGCTGTTGTGTCAGCATGGTTACTGTTGCCATCATCATCAGCATCATCATTGCCCTTGTCATCATTAACATCAAATTTGCTCTACCATATATTCAGTCATTTCATTGCTTATAGTGAAAATTGGTTTCATAATAATAATCATTATTTATTGAATAAGGTTATTTTCATGCCAACCTAACAAAAATCATTACAAATCACTTCGTACATGATGGTTACAACAATTGTTTCACTTATTAAACAATTCATGGGAGTCATGGGGTTTGTTGTTTTTATTATTAGATGATCTCAGTAGCCAATGTTCTGTTAATCTGTAAAGGAATATTAGAGTCAAACCAAACCTTCCTAGACACTGACCTTTGAAACAGTTCATAAATGTCTTTTAAAAACATACAACTTACACACTTACATGACTATAAACTGTGGTTCTTCTCAAACAGGTGCATTTCAGCTTGGATTTGGATCTCCAGTCTTTTTATGTGCTCTCTACAGCTCTGTGTTTCTCTGACTGTCTCTCTCTTTCACTGTCCTGTAAATTTTATTTCTCTGAATTATTCAACGTCTCCTCAAAGTGCAACCAGACTTAAGTGGAAAAAAGCATGGCAGATATGGAAATAGGGCATTAGACAAGCAAAAGAGATGAGGTACATGGAAACGAGAGGATAGGATGACAGATCTCCTCTCTCCACCCACAGCTCTTCATCATCATCATGTGCTGTATTATCCTCCATTTCTCTCTCTCCCCAGACTCAGGAGACCCATATTAACTTAAATATCAATGACAGCTAACACTTACTCCTCCCTTCGTCCCGACGAAATAGAGAGAGAGAGAGAGAAATGGAGGAACAAACACAAACGAGACAGTGACAGATAGAAAAAAAGCAAGGAGAGAAGAGAGATACTACAGTAATATCGGGTCCACACTGCAAGCAAGTCACACGACAAAACTAGCTTATAATCGATTAAACTGATAATTTTTGCGATGGTGCAGACGTTGAGGTTTAAAAATCAGTTTCTGCAAGGGGTCCTGTAAGCAAGGGTAGAAAGTATTAAAATATTGTGTGTGCTTCATCACAAAAGTAGTGTTCTAGAAAGCGTTCTAATGCTCACTTAGATGTTCAAAGTACTACTATAAAGTATATTTTAATTAGTCATCATCTCCATTCATATGTCCTATTATTGAGAATGTATCATTTTGTCAGCTTAATTGAACTAAAAAGGCATATCACAGTCAGAGAATCCTAAGAAACAATCAATAAAATCCATTTCAATGCAAAATATACTGTAATTGGCCAAACTATGGTCATTTATCCTTGTAAAGAGATGTCTCATCAGTCACCACAGCTTGTGTCTACAGTATATTATAACCATTGATGAAGATGAATTTGACTCAGCATGTTCAATCTGCACAATGTACAGTTCACATTTCAGCAAACTGATTTTAGTTTAGCGTCTGAGGTGTCCTAGAGTCTTATATATTTGGGATATTGAGGACAACTGCCGGTAAATAGGTTGCTTTGCACCAAAGTTAATTTAACAACAAATTCTCATTTCATCTATTTTAAAAGCTAAGAAAACATCTTTTAAAGGGATACTCCACCCCAAAATGAAAATTTTGTCATTAATCACTTACCCCCATGTCGTTCCAAACCCGTAAAAGCTTTGTTCGTCTTCAGGACACAATTTAAGATATTTTGGATGAAAACCGGGAGGCTTGAGACTGTCCTATAGACTGCCAAATAAATAACAGTGTCAAGGTCCAGAAAAGTATGTAAAGCATCATCAGAATAGTACATCTGCCATCAGTGGTTCAACTGTAACATTATTAAGTGACGAGAATACTATTTGTAAGCGGAGAAAACAAAAATAACAACTTTATTCAACAATTCCTTTGTCAACAGTCTCCTCTGTGTCTCTCCATATCACTGTATGCTGCGTATGCTCTTCTGTATCATCCGCGCCACAAGGATGCACTGTTTTCTTTCAAATCAAAGCATAATACACGTAGAAACAGCGCATCCTTGTGTTTTCATGACGAAATTGTTTTCCGACGAACAAAGCTTTTAAGGGTTTGGAATGACATGGGGGTAAGTGATTAATGACAAAATTTTCATTTTGGGGTGGAATATCCCTTTACGTACAATTAATCTACTCTTTAAAGTTAAGATTTTTTTGTTTTAGTCTCTTTTGCTCACCAAGGCTTCATTTATTTGATAAAAAAATGCAGAGTAAACCAGTAATATTGTTAAATATTATTACAGTTTAAAATAACTTTCTTTTTTATATTTTTAAAAATGTATTTATGAATTTATTTAAAATGAAATTTATTCATGTGATGCAAAGCTGAATTTTTTAGCATCATTACTCCAGTCTTCAGTGTCACTATACTGAACTATAATGTAAATACAGATTTTTTTATTTACTTTGAGTATATTTTTAAGTATATTTTTGCTAATGAAGTAAAATGTTCTAACAATATCCATTATACTTTTTTAGTACTTCTTTCACCACTCTACAGGCCCTGTGTGTACATTTATGTCAGTTTGAAGACGATGAAGATGGAAGGTGACTGGACGTACACACTGACAGTGCTTTTTTCCTTTTTATTTCTGGGTGGTACAAGTGACAACAACTACTGATGCAATAAAGTTAAGGAAACGTACAGGTCAATGTTATGCAAATAAACCATGTAATATGGCAACTACCATTAAGAATGCAGACTCTGACCTCCAGCAGTTTAATCACAGACAGTGTGAACATCTACTGCCTTGAGGAGTCAGAAGAGGAAAAGAGAAGTGGAAAAGAGAGAGAGAGAGAGTGAATGCTGATGACATAGAGCTGTGTATAAAAGGGGGGGAAGTGTACACAGGGCTATTTTATATCTCAGCAAGTGAACAACTCTGTCCTAATCATGCATGACTTCTGTTATTGTACTATTTTGGGTAGCCCCGTCCACAGTTAAATCTTACTGGTCCATCATCCTGCTAGAGTGCAACAGGAAGTAAATTTCTTTACTGTTTGCTGATTGCTGATTTTATTACATCATTTGCAATGCTTCTTGGTATGAGAACTTAATCACTTTAAAAGAAAGTATAGCCAAATGTGTTGCATCACACCTAGCTAGGACACGGGGTAACGTGAGCTGGCTGCACCCAGAAAAGCCTTTGGGAAACTTACACAAAACACTGTCTTTACAATGTTAAATCCTCAGTTTTAGTGTGTGTGTGTTTGTGAAAGTCTGTGAACTAATGCTGCTTTATTTTCACATCATATACATACATTTTTACACAAAATTTATATATTTAACTTTTTGCTCTTTTAACCCTGATGTATGAATAAACAGGCATATATAATCAGAAAACATGTAAAACACAAATGTGACAGGAGATATTTCTCAACGCTAGTGTTGCTGTAAAAATCTGGCCTTGTTTAAGTCAACAGACAAGCCTAATTAGTCTTCCTGTCGTTCTCTTTATCAATGATGTAACCAGTGACTTTTAATTAGGATAAGCCTGCATTGCTGTAGCTGGCTTTGGATTTCCTTTAATGCTGGTAAGTTCAAACTTAGAGCAGTTGTCTTTTTTCACTTCTGTGATGAGCTCTCATATGTCCTTAACATGTTTTTGCATATCTTTTCAGGGTTCAAACAAGAAAAGTCCTGTTTTCTCAAGGAGGGAACATTTTTTGCTTTGTGATGGACATTAATACACAAACCAAGAGTGTGTTGTAGCAAAAATTTCTTTGACTTTTGATTGCAGGATGGAGCATCGCTTTCGCAAAACCCTTACGTGTATTCTGCTATAGATTACCCTAGTAAAGTCACTCTGACACAAGCAACTTTACTCCCTGTCATTGCATTGGGGAAAACCCTTTCCATGTCCGACACGGGGCAACTCATGTTAAGAGCACGTACGTCTTTAAAAGCCCTTAGTAGAATTCATCCTAATTATACTTACACAAAAGGTACAGCTTAGAATAGTGCATAAGATTAGATCAGTCAAACGTACCACTAAACCAGTGCAGCCACCTAACAAATGGGAACAATGTGATTCTCCAATACACGTTACATGTCTCTGGACTGGCAACTAACATGTCATTCAAGCATTGGTTATAATATGTCTTTTAAAAATTATTAAATAAACCATTGGTTTATACATAAAGCGCAAGCTTTAAATATGGCAAGACATCATTTAAGTTAGTAAGGAAGGTGAGAAGGGTGTTAAAATTTGGAAGCACTTCATCTCCGTCAAATGGTTGTCACCTGCGGCAGGCTTGACTTTGATTCCAATTACGCTTACGATACAAAAAAGACGACATTGCAAATAGACCATAAACAGTAAAAAGTACATCATGTATTGCTAAAGATAAAATGCTACCCAGTGGCATTCACATCACAGGTAGAACACTTTCGTTTTAAGAAGAAATCAGAAACAACAGTCATTCAGCTTATTTGGGTGGTTTAAAATAACCACTGGAAACGAGTCTTCACACCGAAGGAATTCGAAAGCAGATATTTACACCTTGTGTTTCTTTGTAACAGTTGAATGCACTCAACCTCTTTTTTCCCTTTTTCATCCTTAACCTGTGGAATTAAGTAGTTAATTGACCAATCCAGTGCTTTATTGAGTTAATGTCAAATAAAAAGTTTATTTCCAGAAGTTAGTCCTCATTTGATTCAGTGTTTAAGATGATATAGCCAGAGACCTTATCACTGTGGTTTTGTTAAAAGCTAAATCTGCCCTGCTCTGCTCTTTTCCCGGCATTCCTCATAGACAGACTTCATGACCTCCTGGCTGACAAAGTAGCTCCATTTCAGGCAGAGGGCTGTGTAGCTGGCTCACCTTGGCATCTCTTGACATCTCTGTGCCAGGAGAGGCTGACAGCAGTGTCTGTCCTCCAGGGTTTGCCCGTGAAACCCAATGACACCCTTGAGCCATTGCCACTGAAACAGAATGAAGCATCACTGTAGCTCAGGATAATTTGACTTAATGCTGACCCATGAGAGCATGTTGATACATCCTGACATCAATTCATTGGTTGAAAATAGCCATCCAGGAACATGCTGTAACTGTATTTGTTGTCATATTTTTGGAACTGCTGTCTCTGGAGTTGGTCCAGAAGTAGAAATTATCTCCAAAATAGGCTGGTGAGGATATAAAGAGAGAGAGAGAGAGAGAGAGAGTTACTTGTTTCTTTCTTTTTCGTCCTTTCTTTATATTTCATTACAGACCCAACTGCCGTAACATGTACTTCAATGACTTTAATACAATCTAGTGTTTAGAAAGTAATGCTTTGTACCGTTACGAGTGTGTTGCCTCCTCCTTTCGAGTTCAATAATCCTTCTCTGCCTCTCGCAATAATGGCGTTTTATTTGCAAGCAGCCCTAAGCAGCAGTTCTGTTGAACATTTCACACTCTTTTATAGTCCCTAGGTGGCTTGTACATTAGATGTCATTGGCCCTTAAAAACTCACAAGGCTGTTCAGACAAAGTGTGCTCCTTTTTAGACACAACTGTTTGCTTGGTAAACAGATGCTTTATTGTTGTGTAAAGAAGCAAGAGGTCACCATCAAACATCTCTGCAGGTCTCCTTTAAATGGGTGCATAAAAAAAAAAAAAAACTTTTGTCTTTGAGCAAGAACCATATATCTCCATTCGGATCCATTGTGAATTAAAAAAGATAAGACAGACGCTAAAAAAAAACATGTCTACAGGCAGTTTGGGAGAACATATTTTGGATCTGCTGAATTAGAACCAAGCTGTCATCAATTACAGCGCCCCCTGGTGTTCTGTGGCAGTGTGGAAGCCAAACGCTTGGCTGGAAACAGCTTGGAACAGCAGAGAGTGAGTGAGTTTGACAGCTGTGTCCATCAGTCAATTGGCCCCAGGCAGGAGAGGACAGACAGACCTAGTATTGCTACCATTTTCCTTGGTCTCTTGAGCAACTCCCAAGATACCTAAAGTCTCAGATCTTCACTTTAAAACTGATGCCCACCACCAGATTAAGTGGTTTCCCATGCCATGTGCATTAGGATGCTACAACAGGGTGTAGGTATTGCTGCTACATGCTAGATTTTGCCACCAAGTCATCAATCTTCATTTTTATCAATCTTCATCAATTTTCATTCTTGGTTCTTGCTTTCATGAAAAAGATAGTTATCTACATTCAAAAGTATTCAAAGTAAGCAGGCTGTTTGACAGATATTGCAAAGAAAACACATGGGTCAATTTAGCAAAGTTGTTTTGGCAGTGCTGCTTATGACACTATTGGATTTGTTCACCTAGACGTGTGCTCTTCCGTCACTATGGCACCTCATCTCTGCAGGCGACTGTTGTCCTCTGAAATGTCTCTCTTGAGGTCTGTCTGTAATAGAGATTTGATTATCGACCTTGTCTTTACCTTTGCTGTGTCTCAAACAAGAGTTTGAAATAGAAACAGCCAGAATAGCTATGATCTGAAGTGATGTTGGCGGTCTGCTCCCTGGACAAGTGCTGGAATGCATCCTTTGATGAAGGTGTTGAGGTAAAGAGTCACAGGGTCATTGGACTTCGCCAAATTCACCTAGACCCTCATCCGTTGACTGAAATAAACTCTTAAACATCACAACACCTCAAACACTCTTTCCCTCTCACAGGGCACCTTGGTTTCTTCACTGTCCTCTTCCATATGCTTTCTCAATGTTCTTTGTCCTCAGTGGTCTAGAATTGTCGGAATAATATTTCACTGTGTGGCAGCTCTTGGCTGATGGAAGTTGACAGCACAATGGCCTTATCCAGAAGGGTGTGCAGGCTCCTGAGGTGCAAGGCTCCTACCCTTTGCTATCCGACACATGGGTCTGGTCCACAAGAGACATCTGAAGGCCAGCAGTACAAGAACAACAGGCCAGAATTTTAGGGGGGAGGTAGGATCACCAGGGATTCAAAGCCCATGAAGAATCGGAATCAAGACCATGCAACGTTTTCCCCTTCAGTTTTTTGTATTGTTGTACAATGAAAATAAATCTAGTTCAAAACGAATACAAGGAAGAAATATACTATAAATATAACTGAAGCACATGTGTAGGAGCTTTCACATCTGGTTGTCTAATCGAAATCATGCTTTCTTGTGTTTGCATCCTTTTCAGGCTTTCCCCTCAGACCGTCACTTCCGTTTTGCTGTTTGTGGGCAGTCCCTTGTGTTTTGGGTGGAGGTGCGGTGACTGTCCGTACCCCAGAGGCTGAGTGAACAACTCTGGAAGAGTCTCGATGCTAAACTGACGCTTGTTGGAGAAGGCATGGTGCCGACTGTTTGGTTGGGACAGTGGTGGCTGTGGCTGCATCATAAGGGGGACCTGGTGTTGGAAATGGCTCTTGTTGGGGTCCCAAACTTTGAAGGCTGAGCTCGAGGTGAGTGGGTGGGTGTTAGTCTTGGAGATCTTGGGCTTGGGGACTTGAGCTGATGTAATGGTAATGGCCAAAGGAGTATGGATGTCCGGAGAGGGAAGAAAGTGTTTATCTTTTGGGTGGAAAGCAATGGGCTGGAAGGTTGCAGGCGAGGATTGGCGGTGTGCGTAATCCATCATGGGGTAGCTCTTGGGGTAGTAATCCCTTGCTGTAGTATCTGCAGTGAAAAAAAGGCCAGGGAAAAAAGAATTTAGAAATATAGAGGCTAAAATACAACATAACATTTATGCCAAATATGCAATAGATTTAATAGTGTTGCTTCTACACTCACATAACCTACAGTATGTGGTGTACAAACCTAATGTATTTCTCTCAGACTATAGTTGCTATATTTAGTGTTTAGAGGATCTAATGAGTAAAACACCTGGAGCAGAGGGTCATCAAGTGCGACATGAGGATGCCCTCAGCTCTTTTTTACGTCACGCCACACACATGCATGCATGCACGTACATACATTGACTTGAGGGAGCTGTGGCTGTTCACATCATGATCATGATGAAATATGAATTATATGTGTCCTGACGCCAGACTCTGTTTGAAAGGATCAGTGTAAGAAATGTCCAGTGAAGAGGTGATAAGTTGAAAGGAGACAGTAGAATGGTTTGCAGTTAGATCTGGTTGATTGTATGATTAAAATATGTTATATTGAAACTTTGAGATACAAGGACAACCTACCCGGCAGTTTCTAGTATGTTTTTAAAATGATGTACTGCAACATTACCCAACTGCATCCAAAAGGTAATACTTTCAAATGTTTTATACTTGGTGGGAGCAACGATCCATAGTTTTACCTGGTGTTTACTATGGTGGTCTCACTACATAAACTGCAGTTATAACTGCAGGACTATAATTATTATGCACTATTGTGTGTAATATTTTGATTAGCGATATTTACAGTGGCTTGGTAAAAGTTAGCTACTTATGTGATAGACGCCAGTTAGGGTTGTGAAAAGTATAAAATTGGCTGGTTATTTTATTATTTTGCAGAGTGAAGTAGGTTAGCATGTTAGCAACAGTTGACAGAGGGGAGTTAGCCTTTTAGCCTGTCTCGTCAAATAAGCCCATCTCCACTGAGTGCTGTAAGCTATAGACAGGCCACTCGCTTCACTGCCCTCAGACTTAAACAACCTTGCTTCACTGTTTTGTCATTTTTGTCTCCTTTTCCTTGTTTTCCATCCTGACTTCCAATACTGTCCTTTCTCGCTATCGACTGAGTCATGGCTAATGCATGAGGGGAATACCTGCTGGCAAGGTACACAATCTAGCATAATTTCATTGTATGTGATTTCAAATGTATATCTTGGCCCGATGGTAATCATTGTTTCTGGCAAAATACTGTAGTCACTAAAGTAAAACTGTGGTAACTTGGCATTAGCAGCTACTGTTATGATTCTTTTTGACCACATCAGTATGGACGAGCTCACTCTTTGTAGTCGTGCATGAGCGAATGTCGGTTAGTATTACAATCAGCTTAGAAGGTCAAAATGAAACCTGAAGGGGTTTTAGGGATGTTGTGACATGCTGAGGGCCAAAGCCATGTCTCAGCTCTATGTGTTTGAAGAAGTGACAAAACCTGTGTTTAGAAATATCATAAAATTTACCCAAATGGGGTTGATAATTTGTTCCTGTAGATAGTAAATCAAGCAGTAATTCGCTAATGCGGTTAGATATGCAGATTAGCTCATATTATGTTTTTGAGTGTGAACATCTATTAGCGTATTCATTTGCTTTTTAATTCAGGAGTGTTTTGATTTGAATTTTAATTAAGAAGAGAGGATCTAAAGAATCTCAGTTCAGTCGACTTTCCAGTGAAGGTCCAGTGAATAGGTAATGTGGGCAGTGTGCATTGAGTAGGCATGAATTATTTAGGGAGTGTGTTTAAAGAGAAGGACACCGAGACGTATTACCCTGATAATGAGTAAGAGACGAACAGATTTAACACACGAGCACACACACACACATACTTATACCATATACACACAGTTAGCCTGAAAAAAGAGTACTGCACAATTACACAACTGCACACACACTTTGAATTATAGACTAAACCAGAAAATTGACCATTTTGAATAAGCATAGAAAACTAGAAATAAAAATGTATCAAACCATATTTTATTTTATTTATTTTAGCACCTTCTCACAACTTTGCATAATAGTAAGGTTTGATAAATCTGACAAAACCTCCTTTTGTGGGCATCTAGGGATATTTAATTTTTACTTTATCACTGCAAAAATTTTATTTTAGTGCTAAGGTCTAGTCTTTAGTAATTACCTTAAGTTTAGGATGTTAAGTATATGATGTTATCATTTACAGCAGATGTGTTTGGATCAGATTTTAGATAAGCCTTTATTTTGGGGGGGATTTGTGAGGAAAATGCCTTTCTAGACGTACTAAATTATGTTGTAATAAAATGTAAAATTACAAAAAGGTTTAAGGGATGGTTAAGGATACTAAACACATAATTTCCTCAGTATAAATAAAACAGCAGTCAATGAAAAGTCTCTATCATGATAGAAAAATGTGTGTGTGTGGTCCTCCGGGGCATTCAGGCACTGCAACAGGAGAGAACGTGACATAACGGCCTGATGATGTCAGACACAGGAAATGAACAGGAGGGTGAACATATGTATCTAACTAATGAACAGACGGTAAATGTACCAGGAGCCACTATGTCCATGTCTTTTCTTCCTTTCTTACTGACTCTCCCCCTCTTAACCACAAGTACTATTTCTCTTATATTTCTTATAACTTCTTTGCCTTTCTCTTTGTTTTTTTCCTCACAACTTTCTCTGTTTAAGTTAGTTTGCCTCTCACTATATCGGTACGTCTGTTTCCAATCGTTATTCCTTTTCTCCCGTCATCCTCTCATCTTTCCCTCCACTTGCCCTGCTGAACCCTCCCCATCCAATCTCTTTGCCAGCACAGTCAGGGCTGATCCATCTCAAGCTTTCCAAATGCAATATTCCAACAGTAGACACCGGAAACTGCATGTACACGGATGTACCATATAACTACATATTGTTTGAAGGGGAAAAAATCCCTCTCCATCTTTGTGTTTTATCCGGTCATATCTCTTTGATGTGGGCTAAATATGTGCAATAGGAACAATGTGCTTTACATTAGTAAAATCCCACAATAGCTAAATACAGTAATAAAATAAAATCTTAAGAATGTTAAGAAAACTGTCCAGAATCTCTCTCACAAAAAAAATTAAATGCTTCTAAAAATAGACTTCATTTTAAAATCAAATTCTTCATTCTACAAATTCATTACATAAATGTATCAATTTCTTATTCATTTATGAAATTATATTTTGAAATTATATAGTATGTGAATTGAATTGTAAATGTATTCTTATCAACACAGCTTTCTCAACATGCATTGTGTATTGCATTGTTCACAAGAGTATCACGACGCATGCATGTGCATTCCTCTGCTTGCTTGCTCTACGTCAGAAGGCTGGCTCCTGTGTCAGCAGCACCACACACATGCTTTGTGGTACTCTCGTGAATGCACGTCGATACGGAAGAGTAGAAATTGTTGATTGTTATTTGTGTTTTCTTTGTACACGAAATGTATTTTCGTATCTTCATAAAATTACAGTTTAACCACTGATGTCACATGGACTATTTTAACAATTCCCTAACTGCCTTTCTGGGCCTTGAACGTGGAAGTTGTTTCTGTTCGTGCAGGGTCAGAAAGCTCTTGGATTTCATCAAAAATATTTTAATTTGATAAACAAATTCATCAAAAATCCAGAAAAGAAAATTTATTATATGTAAAACATTATGCAGGAAAAAACGTTTTAGAATATTAATAATAATAATAATAAAATAAATGTTTCTGGAGCAGCAAATATTAGCATATTAATATGATTTCTGAAGGATAATGTGACACTGAAGACTGGGGTAATGATGCTGAAAATTAAGCTTTACCGTCACAGAAATAAATTACATGTTAAAATATTATTACAATAGAACACAGCTATTTTAAATGGTAGTAAGACTTCACAATATTATTGGTTAACTGTATTTTTGATCAAATAAATGCAGCCTTGGTGAGCACAAGAGACTTCTTTTAAAAACATTAAAAAAATCTGACCAACCCCAAATTAAGTGATATATTTATTTTTATTTTATTTTATTTTACTTTTTTAATAACCAGGTTGTACCAAAGGTAAAAAAAAATCAAATAAATAAAAAGTATATATATAAAAATTATATATTTTACAAAGGTAAAAAAATAAAATAAATAAATAAATAAAACATTTATATATATATATATATATATATATATATATATATATATAAAAAAAAAGCTTTAGTTATATATATATATATATATATATAATTTTAATTTTAATTAAATTTTTTTACCTTTGGTACAACCAGGTTATTAAAAAGTGTATGGTCATATACACTTTGAAGATATAAGCTTTAGTGTCTTTGAGTCTGTTCGTGTTTTATACTGTTGGTCATGCAGCATATGGTATATAATATGTAACATAGTACATTTCAACTGATTTCCCATCAGCCCCTAATTCTCAGTGAGTGTGTATTTATGTATGTCTCGAGAGGGAATGTGCTAAGAACAAACACAAGCGTGGCTGTTTAGTGAATTGACCCCTTTGTTTTTTCGAGTCATGCTGTGATTGATAAGGTCACACTACATAGTGTGTGTTTGTGTCCATTATTAGCATAACCGTATATGTACAGTACATACTCTTGAGGTCATCCACCTATGATTTTAATAACATGTCAGGGTTTTTTCCCTCTTGATCTGAGTGGTGATATTTGCATATGTGATTACATTGTGTGTTTTCCCTGCAGTCAGTGACACTGGGAATCATTTGCAATGGTAATCAGTGTTTGTGGATAAAGTGACCTTGATGAAACATGTGTGGCATTTATGGTGTGCATTACAAGATGTGACAGCGGTTTGTGTGTGTGTCTTACCCATGGTCTTGAGAGAGGAGTATTTGTTGAAGCCCAGGTTGTTGTGAGGCTGGGACAGAGTCATTACGGGACTCAAAGTATGATGTGTGACATTATTCAGGTGGTTATGCTCTGAAGGAAGAGAGAAAGCACAAAAGGAGAAGGAGAACAGGAAGGAACGAGAGAGCAAAGAGGAGAGTGAGGGAGACAAGGAGGAGGGGTGCGTTAGTAAATGGGAAGTCAGCACATTTATAGAGAGATGAGTGCATGTGATTATACAGTAAAGGAGAAAGTCTGCCGTTAATTTCAGAGAGTAAAGGGGAACGAAGGACATGCATGAGTCTTATAGCTCAGAGGTTCCTGTAGAACACGACGCTTGCAACATCAAGGTCATGGATTCAGTTCTCTAACTAATGCTATGTATAGCTTGGAATGACTTTGTGACTTTAAATAAAGTGTCTGTTGTATAAATGTGAATGTAGGCTGCTGTTGCATAACGCTGCAATCTTAATAAAGTTCTCAATTACGTTTTATGCAAGTAAACTGCAAAAAGTTTTAAAATCTCTCAAAAGCAAAATAGTTAAAATATCTGTAAAAATCCTTAAAACAAGATTAATTTACTTGAGAAGTGGCATTGCGTAAGATATTAAGACTAGTTTTTAGAGAAATAACAGTAGCTTTAAGTCTATAAATTTCAAATTTCAGAAGGCCTCTAAATTAACATGATCCAAAACTTGCTGAAAAACCTGTTGTACACAATCTACTACACGCCTTCTGTTGTCTGATAGTTTATACTTTTTTAGCTAGTAGAAGGCCTTTAAGTATCATTCCAAAAATTTATCAAATATAATACATCAGGCTTTTGAGGAATGTTTATTTTATCAGTCATTATGTATTGCACTGCATTATATGTTTGTCCCCACAATAAAATCTACAAGGCTTTGATCATAAAACTAAGCATTTACATGTCATTTTGCTTTGACATATTATTGGGAGATACAGAGTGACAACTAATGTTTATATGCATTTTATATGACTAAACTGTTATCACAATCTCACTGATTTACATTAGAAGCTACCAGAATTTATCTTAGTTTTTGAGCATATAAATATCTGCTCCAAATTGCAAAGTTTTGCTCAGTTTGGACCTCTGAATTAAACTGAGGTGTTTTTTTTTAACCTCCTTAATTATAAGCTCCATATTCTCCTATATCATTCTATAATATGAGCCATAAAAGCCTGACGTATCAAATATTTAGTTAGTGTGAGTGTATTTTGTCTAAATACACAGGCAGATTTTTTCCTGTTTCAAGTATAAAGAGGTTAAAAGATACATAATACAAAATACACATATAGTAATAACAGTCTTAATATCTATGAAACATCACTTCTAAAAAAAAAAATGTAAAAAAAATCCTTGTTTATAGGTTTTCATAGATATTTGAAACTGCAAAACAATCTTAAAATCTCTTTTGAGAAATAAAATAGACAATTGTTGAAACAATGCAAGTGTAGCATTAAAAATTAATTTGGACAGCAAAGCCTCAGAACAGGTATCTGCTCAGATCAGATATTTAATCATAAATATAAAAAGTGAGTATTTTGATATTTTCAGCAATTTTTCAATACACATTGTTTAAAACCATCTTTTGAAAAACAAAGGAACAATAGAATTTGACATACAATAGAAAAAAATAAAAATAAATGTTTATTGAAAGTGAAGAGAATTCGCTTAAGTCATTTGTAACACTTCATAGAAGAGAACAGGAAATCCCATGATTTCTGCTTCCGTATTAAAATTGATTTCTTTGACTTGTGGATCTTTCTTCAGACTGTGGGTTGTGTAGATATTTGAGATATTGTTGGGATCTCATTTGAAACTGTTGGAGTCCCTGGCATCTTTTTCTTAGGAGAAAATTTAAGTTCACTGCTGTCTTGTAGAAATAATTGAGATCACATTTTTTTATTTTCTATGGGCACGTTTGTACACATCTGCAATTTCCAAGGCGGATGCATGATAGACTGCTGTATATGCGAAAGTCTGATGTCTGTACACTGTGTGGAGGTCACTAAAAGTTATTTAGGACACACATCAGGTGTCCTCCCCTTTGGGCTGGGGTGTGTGATCACTGACCTGATTCTGTCAGGTCACTTTGTGTGTATATGTACTTAACATATATGTTAGTGTTAGTGCATATGTGTGCTTTTACGGCAGCAGGACAGATCGGTATGCCATACGCATGCAGTCCAGATACAATTATATCACAGCAAATGGATGCAGGTCACGGATTAGGTCAGGTTCATGTGCACAGTGGACAGTGTCTGACACATTTTAAAAGGGTTAATCAGGCACACGCAATCACACAGTGTTATAAAAAGTACTGTGTGTATAAAAAGTACCATTGCTGTCAAATGTGATTTTTGCATGTACTGTATTTGTGTGTTTGTTTGTTTCCTCTACACAGCCTGATGCTAAGTGAAAATAGTACTAAATAGCATACAGTATTTTCTTAGTGATAGATTGCTTTTTACACTAAGTGAAAATAGCAGTATTTTTTAGTGATATGACCACCTTATTGGGACAAAGCCCTCTACATCTACCCTAACCATACCTATTAATTTATTTTAAACTTTTTGATTATTTTAAATAACTCTGCCCACAAGGTTATTTGCACTTAGTTTTTTTTTATCGTAAAAGACTAAAAATGCTATGGTAAAAATCATCATTGGTTAATGGTAAGTTCCTTTTCTCCTATTGGGTGAAAAACTGTAATAGATCACTTGAGACATTTTAAATAATTTAACAGTAAAATACTGTTAAATGTACAGTTTTTGGAAGTGAAAAAGAACAAGTCATAATGTATTGTAATGAAAAATGATGAACTTTGAATAATTATGTGGCTTTCTTTTTACCATCTGTATTTTTAAGGTGGTGGGGGTTAGATATATAAACACCATTGCAACCAGAGATGCCATTTTTGTACAATAAAATTCATAGATTTAAATCTGTAAATTTACTCTATAACCGTGATGTAAATAAAGTATCTAACAGGAAGCATCATTCTTCTCCAGAGAGACTGTTTTTAAGGACATATAGAGTAAGGGATCTCTAACACTCCACACTAGTGCTTTCCTCTAGAGGCTTGTTCTAGAATAGAAGTGTCAGACTCCCAATAATTAAAGGTGTGACATATTTCTCTGTTTCTTCCAAGATTTTCCCATTCTTTTTATTTTCTCTGTCTGTTATGTTGTGAAAGAGAATGGGTAAAATAGTCTCTGGAAGTGTTTGGAGAAAGGGATGTGTCAATCAAGCAGAGAGATTCTTTAATTAAAAGCACAGATTTTTCATTCTTCCATTCAGTGGCTTAATAACAAATGTCAGTTTGTAATAAAGATTGGTCAAAGGCTCTTGCATGTGAAGTGATTCTCTATTGCAAAAGGTGTCAGTCCTGCTCCTGGACATTCCTGCAGAGTTTGGATCCACCCTGCTCCAAAACATCTGAACCTGAAGATCTTGATCACCTGGTTCAGATGTGTTTAATAAGGTTTGGAGCTAAACTCTGTACCAAAAGGGGATTTTCACAGTAACCCCATAAGAAGAACAATTTGGGTTCCCCAAAGAACCTGTTGTTGAATTTTTGACCTTTATTCACCGTATGTTTTACCTTATAGTGCATGTGCAATAGCTTTAGAAGGCTATGATTATAGTCTAGTCTGAAATCAGCTGAGAGGGTGAATGTTCTGCCTTAAAAGACAATTCCTGGTCTGCCAGTGCACAATGCCTGGAAGTCCACACTGTTCCAAGTTCTGGTGCTGGTGGGTTGACAATACGAGCACGAGGCTCTGAGCAATTTTCTGCGGTCAGGCTGCAGTTGTAATCTAATCATCTAATCTCCATTACACGCAGATGTGGAGATCAGACTCTGATACAATCAGACATGACTGTGTCTCACACTATATCTACACTATCCCTTTGTCCTGTTCTGTTTGCTCATATTAGTCTTTCATTATCTTTACTGATTCCTGTAAAATCAATTAATCAGCAACAAATAAAGAATTTGAGGTCAGAGGCCAACTCAACCCATCTGATACTACAAACTTTATTATGGTGCACTATTTAATGAACGACATCATGTGACATGTTGAAGGTTAAAAACATATTGCTTGCCCCAATTCTCTCTGCTCTCTATTATTTTTTCCATCGCTTATTCCTCACTGTAGAGTGATGGGTGGGTGGTCTGTGCTACTCTCAGACTGAAGTTATGTAACTTAATGAACTGCTAAAAGGCTATTGAACTGTACCTCCATGTAACAGCCTCTGTTCCTCATGGGAGTCTGACGTTTGCGTCATAATTAATAATAAATGCATGACGGTAACTGCAGGGATCTGGTAACCAGGTGAGGTGTAAACACTGGTCTAGTGAGGACAGATGGAGAATAACTTTGTGTGTTATAGATTATTAATCTGATTTTGCTGGTTCTACTGCTTGTTCGTTGTTTTGTTTTTTTATAGATCAATATCAGAGCTATAAATCAATATCAGTCAATAGTGACTGGTATAAATCAGTTCACAAATTGTTATTCAATGATTAAAGCACACCTAATTTAATCCAATGATTAAAGCACACCTCATTCAATCCAGTTGTTTTTAATTGCTGGCTGAGAAGGAATGCATGATGCGTCTCATAATAAGTACTGAGTTACTGTACATAAGGAATCTAAAGAGCAAGTCACAGTGTAGAATCAAATTGAGAAGTCACAGTAGAATCACTATGGAGTCACTATGATGTCACAGTAATGGTTTAAAAATAGAATCCCAATGAATTTGAAATGGACGTAATTATTAAATGTAATAATTAACTTTAATAAATAAAATGTTTAATATTATACACATTACATTTTAACAAATATTTTATCATGATTCTTTTTTATGCCACAAATTATTATTATCACAATTATTTATGCCATTATATTTATGCAACATTTTATAATCAGTTTTGTAATCTGATAAGTATAATACACATTTTTCACTTGATAATAATTTAAAAAGTTGAGCTATGATTTAAACTATGCCTACAAAAATGAAGTTACTTTATCTCTGGATGCCGCTGTTGGGTGCTATTCTGATCACCAATTTGGTGTGCAGACTCAATATTAAAAATCTGATATTAGAAAACAGAAAATTATTTTGTGTCTGAATCCACAATGTGTTTCTTTGTTTAGACAAAGAAGGGAGTAATACTGTCAGTAGGGGTGTGCCCGAAGCCGAATACCTTTTTTGGAAAGGCACGGATAATGGCTTCAAAAACGAATAACGGGTAAGGCTGCAGACTGCAGCACAGTCTGGTGTTTGCTAGATTCACAGGTGAGCTGGGGATCAGCACAATATTTTACACAAAGCTCTAAATTCACTGTGTGAAGTGAATGAACGTAAACTTTATGAATGAAAAGAGTGCGAATCAAACACCGCATTGCTGTTGCCACTCCGTGCATCTCTCAGAGATCAGAGCTTGGCAAGAGCAGGCCTAATATTACCTAAAATATTACATCATACACGTTCTACTATTTGTGTATACAGTATATAAAAGGCAATGATTTAAACCTTATAGGCTACAACATAAATGAATAAGCACAGTGTGATTATAATAAATGTTTGTCATGAAATCTTCCTACTTGTATGATAAATTTATTTTTAGAATTTTAATTTCATATTTTAGAACACTGAATAGGGCAAATAGTCTAAATATTTTTCCATACTCTGTTCTCTTTTTTTCCCCATAGGTTTTCCAGACCTGCAAATTAAGTGAAATACTTCTTTAAACTCTGCAGGAACCGGTGAGCCAAAGGAAATCATGTTGTTTTACATAATCCTCTAAAATTACAACACAGTAACAAGTGTGTGAAGTAGCTAAATGAGTTTATGAATGAAATAAGCGCAAAAAAAAATAGCAGAGTTGCAGTTGCCTTTTTCCATACATTTCCTGGAAATGACCCCTTACTGTTTTAATTTAGATACTTAAATATCTATTTGTTTGATCATGAAAGGTCCCCAAGCTGGGACTCGAACTCACGTTGCTCGAAGCACAACTGCACTACATCTCAAAGCACTGTCTACGCAAGGAAATCATCTCCGACTGTTAGACGATGTTTAAATAGGCTAAATGTTATAATCATAAATATAAATAATAATAATAATAATTTTGGTTAAACACTGCATATTTCTTCAGTAATAACTACGAAAAAAGATAGGCTGTAAAACCATAAACATAACGGTCTTATCAAATACTGTACAAAGTTCTGGTTTAAGCTCCACTTACTTCCAGTTTTATCCGAATACAGATACAGACACGAATAATTTTGTAATTGATACCGATACAAATACTGGCTTTACTGCACACCCCTAACTGTCAGACTGGAACCACAATAGAAATCACAGTTGAGCTTGTGGAGGCTAAAACGTTGTGTTTTCTAAAAGTAAAAGTAAAGGTCAGGATCAGTGGACAATCACACTGTAGAGACAGAGAAAAGCATTTCGAACCTTAAAGTTTAAATGATCTGTTTTCTGTATATAGAAGAAAATTTCCTGCTGTTTTGACCATCTACAGGAGGTTCAGCTTAACTTTTTAAGACAGACTTCACAAAACTTTTTGTAGAGTAATTCCTCACTGGAGCGGCATGTGTACGGCAGAAAAGGCGTTTGATATCCATCCATGGATCTGCTCCATTGGAGTAGGAGATTTCTGTTCTCTGAGGGTAGGCGGTCCCTTGGGGTAAAATTCAATCAAACACACACAGCTCGCCACAGAAAACGCACTACTTCTCATTAATAATGCATCATCCCACTCAGGAAGAAAGAGCAATCAACATGCATATTCATTTAGCTTCTTAAATATTACTGTCCAGCCCTTTAAGGCTTTGAAGAGCATTTTATGGCAAGGAGAGAAAGAGAGACGGAGACAGGAAAAGAGAGCTAAAGAAACCGTAAAATAACCTAATATGCAAAAGAAATATTGACTGCCACGAGGGAAAGAGAAGGTAAGACAAGGCCATATTGCCTTGCTTTATCACTTCAGAGGTGGAATTGAGTTTGTGCAGTTGTGTATATGTGTGTGTGTGTGTCTAAGATCAACTCCTTTGTCACACTTCTCCAACACACTCAGAAATGATTTGAATTGGCTCTGATATACTTTGATGAACAATCATTAGTGACAGTGATGGGTTGTTAGACTGGCTCTCTCGCTCAATCACACACACACACACACACACACACACACACACACACACACACACACACACACACACACACACACACACACACACACACACACACACACACACACACACACACACACACACCTTTTTCTGTCAGACAACTACACTTGGCCCTAGATCTGTGCCACAGCTCACAATCTGACAAAGTTTACTGCTGTCAACATGCATTTAGTTACTTCTCTCTCTCTCACTCACACACAACTACCCATTTTTTGAAGGGTGTATGTATTGTAACATTGGTGCCTCCCCAACCTACACAGACAAAATGCCATCAAATAGCCAAAAAATCATAAGCAGTTCACATGTCCTTTGAAAACATTTAAACATTAAAAAAAGATATCAATAAAATATGAAATCAGTAAAATTAGAAACACAAAAAAGTGTTTCTAAAGTTTGTTTAGAATATAGTTAGCAGCTTTAAGAAGAAAAAAAAAGTTGCTAGATTTGCTTAAGTTGCTTAGTTTGTGAACTTCATGACATGTGTAATATAGTTTTATATAGTTATACATGGGTAAATAGTGAAAAATATGATTATGAAAGTAGATTGTTATTTTGGATGTACAAATATGCCTTTAATTTAAATTGATGTCTTTGCATAATTACATTTATGCATTTAGAAGACACTTTTATCCAAACCGACTTACAGTGCATTCAGGCTAACATTTTTTACCTAACATGTGTTCCCTGGGAATCGAACCCACAACCTTTTGTGCTGCTAACGCAATGCTCTGCCACAGGAAGAGTTTCTTTTAGTGTGGGAGAGTACAAGGAAAATACTTAGCTGGGCAAGCCAACTTAGGAAGCTTGAACAATATGGAACAGAATCAATCAGGACAGATCGATTGGGATAAGGTTGTACACAGATGTTTGCATTAATTATCATATTTCTAGCTGCTATTTTCCATATTCTTGTGCTTTAGCCTTTCAGTGAGATGCTGTAATGCACATCTGGGTGTGTGAACTAGTATACCCTACATTATGTGGACCAAATGTCCCCACAAGGATCGTAATACCAATAAATGTTGTCCTTGTGGGGACTTTTTTTTTTTTTTTTTTTTTTTTTTTTTTTTGGTCCCCATGTGGAAAACAGCTTATAAATCATACAGATTTATCTTTTTTGAAAATCTAAAAATGCAGAAAGTTTTGTCTGAGGGGTAGGGTTAGGTGTAGGGTTTGGATAAGGGGACAGAAATTACACTTAAAGCATGGAAACCCAACATGTGTGTGCATTAATACGTGGTCCCTTGATGCAAGTTGCTCAAAGAATTTGTGGTATTCAGTGTGGTCAATTTATTTTTGCTATTTGGGAATGCATAAATATATATATATATATATATATATATATATATATATATATATATATATATATATATATATATATATATATATATATATATATATATATATATATACTTAAAAAAGGCGTTTCCAAAATGTCTAAACACCATGGTAATACAATTAGTACGTTTTTATTAGTGTTGATGGATAGGCAGATGGACACTTTATTGATCATGAAAGGTAAATTTAGTAGATTGTAAAACACACACACAGGCTACATGCAAGCTCACTGCCAGAGCCAGTAAGGTTTTATTTTTCTGTTTCTCAACGGACTGGAACTAATTTAATGACACATACTATATTCCACTACATCCACAAGCCACATGCAGAAAACTAACATACACACACGTACGTGCAAATACACATTGAAACCTCATTATAAGCTCAGGAAATTAGTAAGTCTCCCTAGACTTCATACATATGTGTCATCAAATCCTGTATAGGAGATACAGCAATCAGCTGTAAGTACAACCCAGCCATTTATTATGCTGATGGACCAACACAACACATATGTACAGTCTCTGTGTGTATGTGTGTGTGTGTGAGAGAGAGAGAGAGATCAGTGTGCATACAGTACAATGCAATTCATTCACTCAGCAGCACAGCCTGACCTAATCTCTACAAAGTGCTTGTGAAGCAATCGTGTGTGTGTGTGTGTGTATGTGTGTCTGTGTGGACCTGCTCAGTTAAACCTGATTGATGCTCTTAAATACACCAGAAGCTTCCTGACCTTCAAACCACCTCCAGTCTTCGACCCCCCTCTCCCCGCGCTTCATATGGTATGACCCTTTTCAATCCCTATCTGAGCACAGATGGACTGGGTCAGTGCACCTACAGAGGAGGGGTTTTCAACAACGCTCATGCAGCTCTCTAACTGGGCTGCATAGGAGAACCAGAATAAAGGAGAAAAAAGATAAAGAGCAGCAAATGTTGTGGAGTATGACAGAAATTGTAAGACAAAGGGAAGATGAGAGGTTTTTGAAAGCACAGTTGAGTTATCCATGCAGTTACTTGTGTTTTGGGAGAAGGGTGATGAATGAAAGGGGAAAAAAAGGATGAGAAAAGACAGGACGGAGGGAGAGATGAAGGCATGTATGATGTCTAACACAGAGAGCAGCTCCTCTACTGTCACACTAAATAACCCTCACACTTTTCTTATCTTTTCTCATGCCTCTCTCTCTCGCCCGCTCTCTCTGTCATGATGTGCTGATGCCGTCAATGTGAAAGCAAATTTCAAAAGAAGTGTGTGTACAGTATGTCATAGAGTTGCTTGTTGTGGATATTTTGAGATAAACTGGTTTGTATGTGTTTAGTTGTATAGGGATATAAGGTGGTTAGCAATGCAGCTATGAGAGATTGTGTGCATTAAAGTTATTGTTCAGCCAAAAATTACAATTGTGTCATTGTTTGCTCACCCACATGTCAGTCCAAACTGTTTGACTGACTTTCTTCTGTGGAACAAAGGAGGATAATTCTTGAAGAAGAATTTTCACACTTTTTTTCTTGTCATTACAATGTAAGCTTTTAAGCTTCAAAAAGGACACAAATACCCCATGAAAGTAGCCCACGTGGCTCATGAAAAGCGATGGGAGGAATAAATGTATTTCAATCTTTTTGCATTCTTTTACTAAGCATTCCCCTGAGAAACTTGGTGTTCACTTGCAAACCTTGTGGTGAAAATAATATTGTGGGAGGAAAAACTATATTTCAGGGCTTTTGCGAACGAATACAACGCTTTTCGGGGAACACAATGGTTTTGCAAAGGAACACAACTGTGTTGCGAGAGAATGTTTTGAGAGCAAACAAAGTGTCTCAAGGGAATGCATTAGTGTCGCAAGACAACGCAAATGTTTTTGTGAGAGAATAAAAGCTTTCATAGGAGAACAGCGTAGTTTTGCAAGAAAAAAATAATAGTTTTGTGAAAGAACGCAAACGTTTTGTGGGCAAACATAAAGTACCTCAGGGGAACACAATCATTTTGTGAGAGAACGCAACAGTTTTGCAAGAGAACGCAAATGTTTTTGTGAAAGAGTGTAAAGTTTCTCAGGGGAACGCAGTACTTTTGTGAGAGAGCGAAAAGCATTGAAATTGTTTTTTTTTTTTTCATCACCATGTCCCCTCTGTAATAGTCCAAGTTTTCTAAAGCACACAAGTAGTGTGGACAACTTCTACATTATGGTGCTTTTGTGTGCTTTTTTAAGCTTGAAAGCTCCAGTCTCCATTCATTTTAGTTGCATGAAAAATAAAGACCAGGACAATCTTCAGAATTTTTCCTTTGTTTTTTCACAGAAGAAATAAAGTTTTTTTGTTTGGAATGACGCAAGCCTTTGTAAATTATACATTTAAATTTTTTCCCCCTGCTTAATCTGGTGTTGCTCTAATTCATGCACATGAATGTACATCAGACACAGCTTTTGCAGGACTTGACCCTCTGTTTTCCACAGAGCAATGAAAAACAGCTGGATTTGAGGACATCTGAAAACATCTGTCACATGTACGAAGGTCAAACCAGATTAGTCTTACCCACACACATCCCGCCTACAGCTTGTCTAGCTCAGTAGACATAATTTTTGGAAAGTCACATAGATTTGACCTCAGACACATTCCACATATACTGGGGTATCAATACAAACCTTTTTAGGTTTAGTAAACTACATGTGAATATATTTAAATGATCAAGGGCACTCTAAAGGGATAGTTCACCCAAAAATGAGAATTCTGTCATCATTAACTCAGCCTCGTTATATGTCATCAAGCTTCAAAAATGACCATTAAAGAAATCCTACACACTAAAGGAAATTGTGTAACTTCAGAAAGACTTGAAGAATTTTATGATAGTTCTCTTGTGCTTTTGTGTCTTATTAGAGTCCTCAGTTCCCCATTCATTGTGATTGCATGGATAAAGTGGCAGGCTTTTGTGTTCAACAGATGAAGTCAAATATTTTGGAAGGACATGAGAGTGAGTAAATGCTAACAGAATGTTAATTTTTGAGTGAACTTTCCCTTAAAGTTATGTTAATTCCTGGAATGTCAGATGAAAAGAACATTTTATGTGAAAAGCAGCAACAAAGCACTCGCCATGTACTGTATGCATTCTTGGGTTAAAGACATACATACGTCATCCTGCTATGCTTGACATTTCAGTGTCTCTGCTCAGACCACATGTACTATCTGCCTTGTGACATTTAAACCTCTTTCAGATGGAAGGAGAGAGGTTGAAAGGGCAATATTTTTTGTATTTTCCACTCCATTTCCTAAAAAGCATATCTCTCCCTCTTTCTCCCTCTCACCAGTTCTCCATGTAACTGCTGTTCACCATTGTACTTTTCTCTTCTTCCTTTAATCATACTCCTTTCACATCACACAGGCATCAATGCAGGTTTGATTGACACATTCTACTACAGCTTTATGATTGGTGGTGCTTTTGCAGGAAGGAAGCTTCCAGTTGCTAAATTGCCATGGTGAAATGCCGACTTCAATCCCTCTAAAGTACCTTGAAGTAACTTTAACTGAATTGCACAGTCGCACCAGACCAAAGTACAGTGCAGTACAGACTTTTGTTAGCTTTGGACAAGGATTAGAAAGAATTCACAATCCATTTTGTTTTCTTATTATTATAATTTATGTATTTTTTAAATTTTAGTTTTTTTATAAATATTTACATTATTATAATTGACACATTTTTGGTCATTAAAATGTAAGTTTTTTTTATTAAATGTTGTTTATGTTATTTATCATTAAAACATCACTTTAAATAATGTAGCCTGTCATGTTATAAAATTACGACGGTCTATTGGAAAGTAACTATGTATTTGCCAAAACCCTTTTTAGTGGATTTGGAGATTGTGTAAAAGAGTATCAAGAGGAGGGAACTTGCATGACCAACCTTCACTATATCTGGTGTGCAATGGCCTTTATTTAAAGCACTGATTTCAAATATTGTCCTGTTACAACACACAAACAGCTAATTCCAAATATTTCCCTTCCTTCCTGACCTTCAAGAGATCTTCAAACATTTTATTTAATCTTTTTGTTTCTGGAGTATCTGTCCCTCTTGAGATTCCACCTTTTCTAAGATGACCTTTGAGCGGTAACATGCTGTGTGCAGAAGGTCACACTGTAATAATCTTATTAATTAGGAGAAATACAAAGGGCTTTAATAGCCTTGAGATCCTGCCATGGCAAAACATCACAGTGAAGAATTATTAACATCCTAACATCATATTTAGATGTTTGAAGGAAATTTTTTTTTTTTTTTTTGCATGATCCACTGGCGTTTTGGGTGATTTACAAGCAACGTTTGTTTGCTTGTTTACTTTTATGAAATTTCAGTTTTTGGCAATAGTTTAGAAAGGTATGAGCACTTCTGAAGTCACATAATGTCATTAGTCTTTTTGTGTCTTATTTTCCAATAAAAATATCTGAAAGACCTTAAAACAAGATAAATGTTCTTGAAAAGTAAAACCGCATAAGATATTAAGACTTGTTTTTAGAGAAAGTATCTTTAATATAAGTTTTTGTCTCTGGCAACTTTTAACTTGAAAAAAAAAAAAACAGGAACAATTCTGCCAGTGCAGCAAGACAAAATACACTCATATTAAACATTTTAAATTTGAAAACAAGTCAAGTACATTTATCTTGTTTAGTATATTTCTAATAATTTTGACAAAAAAAGTCTTAGTCAAAGAATTTTTGCAGCGAGCTTCCATAAGAGACCATCAGGGCCGCTAACAGATCCTGATTACTGATTCTGTAGCCAGTTTAGCTTCAGACTCAGTGCAAAAATCACCTCTGTTCTGTGGCAACATCAAAAGAGTTCAGATCAGTGAGCACTGCAACAGGCCTCAGATCAGTTTAACCCTGTTATGAAGACGTGTCAGCGATGTAATGAATGCTCGGTCCTGCTGTGGCTTTGGAATATTTGGGTAATGTCCTGCTGCTTGTCTGGTGTGCTTAAACCAGTCTGAGTCTGAAGAGTGTGTGTGTGATTTTGTTTGTTTGTGTGTGTGTGTGTGTGTGTGTGTGTGTGTGTGTGTGTGTGTGTGTGTGTGTGTGTGTGTGTGTGTGTGGCGCCCACAGCTGCTGGGGTCAGCGGAAGGGCAGTGGAAGCGGTTGGTAAGAAGATGTGATCAAACTTCCACTTCATTACACTTTACACACATGATGTAGGCACAGTAAATGTCTGGCCAGTCAAACTGGTGCAGATTCTCAAGGGCATAAATTAAAAATATTAAATCTACATCTGGAATATCTGCTGTACAAAAGATTGGAATAATTTAGAATAGTAATTTTATATAGTATTATTATTTTAAAGGTTCTCAAAGGCTGCAGTTATTTGGTACAGTAAAAATACAGTAAAAGCAGTAATATTATAAAATAAAACGATGTAAAATAACTTTTTATTGAATATATTGTAAAATGTAATTTATTCCTATGAATTTTCAGCAACTTTTCATCGAAAAGCTACATTAAAGACATTTATAATGTTACAAATAAATGCAGATTAATAAACTTTTGCGTGTGTGTACAGCTGCAATCAAAATTATTAAACTCCCTTGACCTGCAAAATATTGTGCCACCATGAAACAATTTTAATGTTAACTATTAAAGACGTTTATAAATGTATTCAATTTCACACTTTTGTAATATTTACCTTTTATTTTATTTACTTTTTCATTTAAATTTTTTATTAATTTATTATTTATTTATACATTTTGGCAACAGAAATCGGAATTTAGTGTTTTATCACCTTCATACTAGTCACATCTTTTTCATAAATATTGCCCCCAGTCTTATATCCTTTTTGTCTTATTGAAATGTACTACTTCATATTTATAAAACATTATTCATACCACCAGTACTAGACTGCGATTACAGTAACAGCACTGATAAAAATATACTCCCAGACATATGGACACTAACGTCATCCTCAACACACACATTTTGATGTGATGGATGTGTTTTTCATGGGTGGTCTGTCATACAACCCGCCTCGATCCCACCCACACACACACACACACACACACACACACACACACACACACACACACACACACTGTCTGCCAAGAACATGATTGGCACATATGGCACAGCCTTTTTCTCTTACATGCACACAAACAATGCAATGTCTCATCATCAAATGCAAACAGTGTGACAACTCATGCTGTTGCACTCATTAGCTGCACATATGAAGCATTCTGCACTCAGCCAGACTCGTAAGGTCTGCATCTTTAGAAATGCAGTAAAAACATGCTTATATCAGCAGTAAAATTGTCTATGTAAGAGATGTGTCTCTCCAGAACAGGTGAAAGAAATGAAGTGTTTTTGCCTGAAGGTGGTTCCAGAGGTGTTTGACTTCTCGGCCAAACAGCAAAGATAAACTGTAAGATTTCCTGTAAGATGAACATAAACATCTCTCCACCTGTCACAAGCAAGCTGTCAATCACACACACACACACTTTTTGAAATGTGTAGTTGAAATGGTGGAAAATGTTTTGAGATATTTGTATTATTATAATTTACTATGTAAGCTACTTTATTAGAAATATCGTTTTGAATTAGACTGTAAAATCATTACTTTAAGAAGTACACTTTTACCTGATCAAATTATTTTACCATTGTAACATACTGTGTAGCTAGATAGATTAAAATCAATAAAACTGTAGATGTTACCATATGAAGTACATTTTTAGGGTTGCCTGACAAAACTTTTACAACCAGTTTCACAGACAAGGCTTAAGTCTAGTCCCAGACTAAAATGCATATCTGAGCTGTTTTAATGTGAAAGTGACATGACATACAGCCAAGTATGGTGACCCATACTCGGAAATTCGTTCTCTGCATTTAACTCATCCAAAGTGCACACACACAGCAGTAAACACACACACACCATGAACACACACCCGGAGCAGTGGGCGGCCATTTATGCTGCGGCGCCCGGGGAACAGTTGGGGGTTCAGTGCCTTGCTCAAGGGCACCTCAGTCGTGGTATTGACGGCCCGAGACTCGAACACACAACCTTAGGGTTAGGAGTCAAACTCTCTAACCATTAGGCCACAACTGAAAGAAACTTGCACTGACAATTCACAGTGCCATTGTTTTTTCCTAAGGAACGTTTATAAAAGATACTTAAAAGTGCTAATTGAACTGTGCCCTAAACCTTATGCCGCTTTTCCACTTCATGGTATGGCTCGCCTTGGCTTGGCTCAGTTTGCATTTCCACTGCAGTTTAGTACCGCTTAGAATGGGCGGGAATATAGACATGTTGTTATAGTTGTGCTGCCTCTACTGCCATGCTGAGTGACCTCCTCAAAAACTTTTTCATTCCTCGTCGTCCCATCAAGCTCTCACTGAATCTGCTCCTCTGCAATCAAAGGGAGGGACATCTGTACTTACTCAACAGACCACGAAACCGCCATTATTTTGTTGTTTTAAAAAAAGGTGCGCTCGTTCGAAAAAAGTCCTCATTGACTGTGCTGATTTAAACTAGTGGGTCTTCAGTAGTGTCTCATGTTGCAAGTTCAATGACACAGGTAGTGGCAATTTTCTCCGGCAAATCAGTGTTCGGCAGGGTTTACACGTTACATTTTGGTAATGGTACGGCTCGCTTGGAACCTCAGCCGAGGTGGTACTGGAAAAAGTACCAGGTACTATACACAGTGGAAAACCCCCCAAATGTGAGCCGCACCATGCCGTACCATGCAGTGGAAAAGCGCCATTAGACTAAGCCCTGACTGTGAAGCTAGGCCTTGGAGTGTAGAATCAAAATGTTCCTTTAATAACTTGTAATTCTGGTTCTTCAGCAGTTCTTTAGAATGGTTGAGGAGTTATTTAGCACTGCTACCATATAAAGAACTTGTTAAGCCATGTATGGTTTTCAGCGGTTCTTTGGGGTGGTTAAGGTGCTATATAGCACCACTGCCATACAAAGAACCCGTTAAACCCCCTGTATAGTTAAGGTTTTCGAAGCATAAAAGTGATTCAAAAAAAGCTTTTGCCAGTGTGGTAAATTCCCCTTCATAGCAATCATATGAGAGTGGAGTAACATATGGGGTCCCTCTTATGGCTCTACATTACACCATTTGACAAAGACACTGTATAGCACCTTTAAAGTGGTTCCACTATGATTACAAGCCAATGAACCACTTTTAGTGCTATTTAACACCATTTTTGTTTAGAGTATAGTTCTTTAGAAAACCATTATTTTTAAAAGTGTAAAGTTGTTTTGTATGGCTGCAAAACTTGCCACAATTATGCTAAGGTGTTTGTGGGTGATTGCCAGGGCATAATGACAATAAGCTGCATGATATTATTAATGTCCACTGCAAGAACAATGTGGGTTGAGCTACATGCCTGAGTTTATTGCTTTGTGTTTATATTCACCTTAGCTATGATTAAATTGTGATCCTGACTGTTGTAAACATCACTAAAAACAAATATAATTGGAAATATGGTCATTAAAGTATACACGTCTGCAAAAGGTCATGATCCCAGGAATTAGTGAGCTGGGATAAAAGAGTCAGTTCTGTCATTCAGTTCTCATTTTCCTCTCTAAACATCACTCTAATTCTCCTTTCATACGACAGCCTATCACACCCACACCATGCCTCTCCCACACTCATTCATCTTTCCTCTTGTCTCATTCGCTCTTTCTTTATTCCTCCCCTTAGGTCTTTTTCCTCCCTTCCCATCTCTCTCTTACTATTTATTCATTCAAACTTGGTCTCATTTCCCTTCTATTTTTCTCTGCCAGGTTCTCTCATCTGGGTTTTTTGATTCCTTAAATCTAATTTTCTTTCCTTTGGAAAGTGGTTCTCAAACTTTTTCAGGTGGTGGACTCCAACAAAGATCGCAGACCACTTTACACTTCTAAAAACGGGGAAACCACCTACTACATCAATAACTACCTGCAGTTTGATGTAAAAATTGCCCTTAACATTTATGTCAACAAAATTGTTCCATGCATTAAATGTTAAGATTATATTAACCAAGGAATTAAATTAATGTTTGTGCTTTTTGTAAATTATTATTTATTTAGGTCTATTTTTTAAGCTGGTCTACAGACCCCTATTTGAAAAGCACTCATCTCATCAAGTTCCTCATCACACTCCACCTTCATCACCTCATTTCGGTCTTCCTCCTCCTCTCAAACCCATTCATCCATCCGTCCTTCCTGACCAACTGTGTCGACGTGGGTCTACCGGTCACGACTCTTCAGCTGTATGTGTGTATATGCAGATGGATGGTTCTTAGACTCTTGTGTCCCTTAGTGTGATCAAGCTGGTTTAATGAGCACTTAATTAAACTCTTGAGGTGGATTTAAAAAGGAAGAAGATAAAAGAAGTACGAGCAGAAACACTGGCACAGTGGAAATTCTCACACTCCTAAGGAAAACTCACACCTGTGATGAAGTGCGTGCGTGAGATGGAGAGATAAATGGGTCCCTAATTCTCAGACAGAAGGACAGTGTGTTCTTGATCAGCAGGTCTTGGCTGAAGTTACTTAATAATGCCTTAATTAGCACAGTTGCTTCATTAAACCACTTCCTCTTCCAAGGCTGAGAGGGAGCAGCAGTAGGACCTCTCATATCCGCAAATTTAATTACTCCCTCATTCCACTTCATAGCTATCACAGGGTCCAAAGGTGATGGCCTATAAAAAACCTCAATGTATTTGCTGAGATTTTGTAAATAACGTTGTCAGCTGATGTGTATCTGTGGAACATTTAATGGTTCGTGATCGCACAAGAACTTTAGGTTTGACTGCAAAGAAAATGTGAATGTACTGAATGATGACATAGCTAATAATAATAATAAATTAATTTAGCAATTTATTCAAGCAAACCAAAGTCATCTTAAAGCTTTCAAGTATAATGGCTGCACCTCTAGTGGCATTAAACAGAAATACAAAAATAAGTCATTGCCATGATTAAAGGTGTTGATATGTGATTGCCAGGGTGTTCTGGGGGAGAAAAGCACTTTAGGTTATATAACAGATGGTTATCTCCGTCTTAATGATTTTTTTCCCCTCCCTTTTTCTTGCAGGCAAAGTCTGATTGCATAAAAGTAAAAGTACATCTCTCCTCATCAAGACTAAATTTGAAGTACAATTCGTGCCCCGTAGCACATTTCAGAATGAGTTGCATTGCACAGTTTATATTTAGAGTTAAGCGTAGTGGTATTTTATACTGCCAAAAAAAAAAAAATCATTAATAGAACATTTAAAATATAAAACATAGAAAAATTAAGAGAAAAGTGTTTTTAAAAACTAATAAATATGACAAAAGCACATAACCAAACATTTATCAAAATTAAATTACTTTATACTTAAAACAAGATGGCCAGACATTTTTTCCTGGTTAAAACCAAATGCAAGAAACCTGTCAAGGCTTCTATTGAATTGAATGTTTGACATTCATTATATTTTATTTGACATTCATTATACAGTCAGCAGAGACTCTGAAACTCTGACTCACCGTTGTTGGTGCGCATTGTCCTGCCAGAGGTGCCGTTGGATCCCATAGAGTGGTGGCCTCCTCCTCTGTCCACACCCCCGGGCTCGCCTGGCTGTTTCAGCAGTTCCGTCAGGGCCCTAAAAAGAGAAGGGTTTGTACGCCATCAGTTTCTCAGCAAGGCACTTGGCTAATAAGGGTGAGCGATACAAACCAGACATGAGCCCAGGCCAGTGTTTTGCATTCGGTCCAAGTCACGTCTCACTAATTCAAGTCATTTGTCTTCAAGTCTTAGCTACCCAACATTACATGTCTCGAGGAAAGGAATGAACTTGAGATTTCTGCGAATAGTGTGATTTTTAGTAAAGATTCATTTTTGGAAAGAATAAGGACATTGCAAAGTATTTTAGCCATTTTTTGTAAATAAATGTTTCAATTATGCAGCAAAGTGATTAAAAACTGCAAAGACCACAAACTGAAATTGCGGCAAACACTTTTCACTGTCAATTAAAATTACAAAATCCTCATTTGAAAGCGATTACAGCTGATCACATTACTGTAAGTAAACAGAATGGTTTCTAGCGTTTCTGCAACACATTCACTATCAACACAGTAATGAGCTGAATCAACACATAAATGTAGTTCTTCATGTTCAGTTGTGAATAAGGGCCATACATAGTTTAACATTGCATTTCAAAATTAATTTATCCCTATAAGTGGATCATTTGCATAACTGTTTAAAAACAATCTATCACACATATCCTAGATGTGCATAAAAAAAAAAAAAAAAAAAAAAAAAAAAAAAAAAAATGTTTGTCTAGCAAAATGGCGAATGGCAACAGTTGCTAAAGTAGGATTGGTCAGTAGAATTTTAAGGCGGGGCTTAATGAAGAGTCAGTTTAAAGCTAGATTACATCATAATTCCATTGTTACACAGGAATCATACCTATAGTATAAGAACTTTAAAGATGGATGCATTTGTCACCAAACACCATATACCGGTTTGTTTGTTAATTTATACATGAACTTTTCATTTTATTTACTGAATCTACTTCTTTGCACTCATTTTACTCTTTGCACTCGTTCTTCTAGTCTTCTGTTTTTTTGCTTTCAAAGAATGTTTCAAAAACTGCCCCAACCATCCTTGGCTGAGTTGGCTCTGTCCCTTCCTTTGTTCACTAACTCCTGTTCTCACTTTCAGAATCCATCCAAAGGCCTCACTGGGAGCTCCAGTGACCGTGACCTTCACCAATCGTCCAGTACTGAGCCATCTCTAAACTCTCAGGGCTGCTTTAATGTCTTGCTAACACTTCACTACCAACCAACCCTCTCAATTCATCCATCCCCCATCCAGCAAGTGCTTCAGTGGTTGCATTAAAATTTTGTAGCTGCACAGGAAGTCCAAGCGTGCCCTGATTTGAGTGCAATTCAAAATAATTCTGCTCAGCTTCAAGGTTCCGTTATTTCCCTTGTGACATCATTGTCTCATCATTCTTCATTCCACAGGCTGAGACTCAGAGCAGGATGGAACCGTGGGACATTTCTAAAGCAAAAGCTGCCAGGAACGCTGGGCTAAGGCATACAAGAAGGGTCTGTCTCTTTCATGATAACGACCTGGAGAATGAGGCACTCGGCTCCGGCCAGCTCTCTGCTGTATGCTTGACTGATGTGGTGCCCTGTGAGTACTACTGTCTCCTCAAAGCCAGTATAGGCCACACAGGACGATGGCTGTCAACAAACTTCTACAAACCTCCTGTTCCTCTAGCAAGCCGTATCATATCTAAACCTTTGGTGGACATGAAGATAGCTTATTTTACAGCTGATTGTGAAGGAAAGTGTTAAAACAAACAGGTTATTTAAACAGCCTATATTGCTGTATTACTTTTTTAAAAGAAATAGTCATTATAAAAAGCTGATTTTAACCCTATTATATTGTGCTAACAACACGAAAATCATATATATGATACATTTTCTTTTCAAAGCAAAAGATATTAGACTTGTTTCTACCGATTATCTCATAAATATCAGTGCGTTGTGTTTTACTGCACTGGCAGATTTTTCTCATTTAAACTTATACTTAACATGAAATCTGTCAGTGCAGGAAGACAAAAATACTTTCAAAAATCAGTTATTCTCCTACACTTAAAAAAAAACAAAAAAATAAACAATATTACCAACCAAAACAAACATACAGACTGATACTTTGACCTCAGGCAACAGTGGTTTTATTTCACCAATTCCACATATTTAAAAGAAATTCCACAAACTGCAAAGTAATTAAACATTAATGTCAGTTTAGAACATTCTCTTTCAACTACGAAATTGGTTAAACTAAAAATGCATGTTCTTTTTAACCAATTAAATTATTACGAAGAGTTGTGATTCAGAAAAGAGGCAGCAGAGGACTTTAGTCATCACTCAGAGTAATCAGTGGGCACAGTTTGTTCTTAGTGAAGAATTTAATGCAGATTTCCACTGGGAAATTTAGTTGGAAATGTGTATTTAAAACAAACCCTGACACGACAATTGATTAAACTGACATGTCTGTGATTGATCTTAAATTTGCATTGTGCTAGAATTAACACTTATCTCTGGTGGCTTAAGGTTGTAGGAATGTGGCAACATGATCTTTAAATGCATCCCAAATCACATGTTAGTCTTTCACGGTTGCTCTCAGGAGAATGTTTCTTATGTCGTGATCACATGTAAGGATGCACAGAGCATTTATACATGCAATCTGAGAAACATCTACACATATGCTCTATTCATCTGCTCCCAGCTGTGTTCACCAAGAATAACTCTGTTCTCTTGCTGTTCTGTTTTGCAATTAAATATTTTAAACGGCTCAATCTGTTTCACCTACGGCCAGCTTTTATACTTCAGAACAGAGCAGCAATCAACCATCATTCAGCCGTTTATTGATAGAAAATGATCGTTTAATCATGCTGATGGTCTTAACTTCCAGGGATGCTCATGTGTGTGATGAATGAATTTCTGATTGGCCATACATATGCTGGATTGGATTGCGTGAGTGTATTAGCAGAAATTATGTGAGAAATTTCCAATCTTGCTGATGTTCTCTCAGCATGTTCCGTTTTCATTACAGAAACATGTGGTCTTTAATTAAACTGTTACTTTTCAGCAAAATTCCTATTAAGACGCTCCAGTGGTAATCACAGGTGGAAAGACTAACTGCAGGCATCCCAAATCAGTCTTAAGTGCCCCCAACTGGCTCCTAAACTCACTTTAAGACTCGGTTGGGAGTACTTTGACAAGAACTCATAGACCTATACGCTAGACTACCTCCTAATCGATGCAGTAACTGCCAATATAGAGAAAAAAAAAATGTTATTTTTCGTCATTGTTACATTGTCAAATTATTTCTTTAATAATTATATTATGATCATTATAAATCATCATTATCTAGTCCAATTTACTCTACTAGGAATGGGATATCATTTTAATAAAAAAATTCAAAATTAAAATATTGAAAATAACTTTCCATGTTTTAGAGACTGTTTAGGATATTGCATCATGTGTATGTTGTTACTGCAGTGCTTCATAAACAGTGTGAGTTATGCATTTAGACTAGCGTGCAACTGTTCAAATTCACTGTTTGCTTCAGGGTGTCCAAGTGTAAGCTGTAAGATTGCTTATGTTGTAGATGCAGACTGATTAATGATTAACCTCATATAGGATGCATTTCAGCTAATTAACCTGCCAGCAAAGAAGAAGAGTGATCTTTAGTTCTTTCAGCTCAAATGCATTCACTGATAATTAAAATAATTAAGTTATGGTTATGATGCATCTTTTTATGGAAGCCCATTTCCACAAATGGCTAAATAAATAATAATAATAAAAGGAAAGTGTCTTTTTATCTCATAATTCAGACTTTGTTCCTCACAGTTCAGAGTTTATGTCACAATTCTGACCTTCTTTCTCAGAATTCGAAGTTCACGCCTCGCAACTGTGTTGTTTGTTTTGTTTCGTTTTTAGTTTGAATTTGTGAGATATAAACAGAATTATGGGAAAAAAATCAGAAGTGTAAGATACGGTTGCAATTACCTTTGTTCTTTTATTATTCTGTGGCAAAAGCAGGCTTCCATATCTGGTCATGTAAAAACCAGCATCAAACACAGCTGATCATTTAAGCTTAAGTAAACCAGCCATTCTTTCAGCAGGGTTTAGCTTGGTAAGCCTGACTTACAACCACTTTATTAACAGTAAAGTTTAAAGCATCCATAACTTTAAAATACATTTCAGCAGAGAGTTTTGTTTTTTAACTGGCCATGCATTGGGAATCAGTTAGTTGAATCTTTGAGCTGGTGAGGCAGATGGTTCATAGTGGCCCGGTTAGCCACAGGGCTAATGCTGCTCCAGTGAGAGAGACTGTATGTGTATGTTTGTTTGTGTGTGTGGAAATGTGTGCATTTCTGGTGCATTAGCGATATCACAGTAGGGGAAATATTTGGCCCTGATGTGCCTGACACACTACAAAGAGCCGCAGATATGTTTTGCAGCAAACCAGAGACTCTGTGTGCATCTTTGCATGCTAATCTGCGTAAAAGAGACCTTTTAGTTCCCCCCCTTGTCGTTTCACATGATTTCTAGTGGTCTTGTTAAAGGTTGTCTGCTTGAATATAAAACCATTCAGATATCAGTGCATGTATCGGTTTTAGTAATCTATGGGTGGGAAGGGAAGGTTTGATAGGTAATGGAAAAGCAATGAAGACATCCTTCCCCTCCTGACTGATTTTCTGTAGAAACTCAATGCCTGACAGCAGCAGATTCTGTCTGCTGACTCCTGGAAATGTGTAGACTCGCTGCTTATTTGAGACAAGAGCATTATGGGAAAACTGAAAAATGAACAAACGGCAATTTCAACCCTCAAATGTTAAAAATAATTTAGAAGAGGTATGTATATGGGATGTTTTCACCAATTTTGTCTATTAATGTCAAAATTATATGTCTGATTGCTTAGAAATGTTCTGAATACGCTTGCCTTAACACAACCAACTACATCTGTGATTTGTCCTTGATATTCTTTACATGGAGACAAGCTGCCCAACTGAGAAACACCCTGAAAACACTTGGTCAGACCATTCATGAACACCATTTTAAACCCCAAGGTAATGAAATTTACACACACAGTTCTGTCCCTGGGGATGTTTGTGTGCGTGGACATTTTGGGGGATGAACTGATATAGATCACCTATTGGGACTGGCACTGGCATCTTAAACACACATACACATGCTCACAGTTCAACAAACAGCACAAGTTACCCAAATGTCATGATCATGGTCTGGTTTCGTCTCTCCATGTCTATCTTTCTGCAGTTATCTGCACATGAATGCAGTCATTTGTAGTCTCTTGTCGTTCTTCACAAAAAATAAAAATAAAAAAGGGATCCCTTTCTATCTATGATCCCCCTCTCGAATTATAATGAATCTGACAGCTGCCAAGTACAGTCCCAAAACACAGAAGGAGGTGTATTTATATGTGTGCGAGCATGCGTGTGCATCTGTCTGTCTCTGCAGTGCTTATAAACCCCGGTTGCTGACACACAAACTCTATTCATCTTATTATAATAAATAAAACAATATTCTTGTTTAGCTGTTTACACAGAAGCTCTATTCCATTTATATAACTATTTGCATGATATGAAGCACATCAAGCGTTGAAAAGCAATCTGCAACACAATTAAATTTTATGTAATATTTAACAATTTTATGTATTTTTTATTAAACTTTAACACTTTATACATTAGTTACATTAGTTAACATTAATGGATTAATGTTAAGAAAGAGTTAACAATACATTTATTACAGTTTTGTTACTTTGTTAACAGTTAATAAAAACAACTGTTCATTGTTAGTTCATGCTAGACCATGTTCATGTTAGGTGCAATGAATAATATTAACAGATGAAACTTTTGATTTTTAATAATGTATTAGTAAATCTTGAAATTAGCATTAAGATTAATAAATGCTTTAGATGTATTTTTCATTGTTAGTTCATGTTAACAAATGGAACCTTATTTTAAAGGGTTACAGATTATTAATAATTATAAATGTTTTTATTTAAATATCTCATAGAATTTCAAATCTCTATTTATTTTTTATTACTACTATTAACGTTTTATAGAGCCCCGCACATGACATGCAAGAAAAAAATAAATAGTGCAGACGATTTACTAATTCGTTCCCTCGATGTACCAAATCGTGCACACAATTTACAAATTCGTTCTGTATTTATAAATCATTTGCACAATTTAGCCTAGTATTTTTCCTGCATGGCATGTGCGGGGGTCCGTATCATTTTAATTGTAATAATAATCCTGCAGTGTGCTGTATGTGATGCAAGAACACCAGAAATATGCTCCTCAAAATAAATACACAGGAGCTGACACAAATATAGCAATCTTTCCTTAGAAAGCCACGTTTCTAGCATTTGTAAAACTGCATTTTTCCATCTCAAAAATATACCTAAATTACGGCCTATGCTCTCAGTGTCAAATGCAGAAATGTTAATCCATGCATTTATGACCTCAAGGTTAGATTATTGTAATGCTTTATTGGGTGGTTGTCTGCACGCTTAATAAACAAACTCCAGTTAGTCCCAAAATGGAGCAGCTAGAGTTCTTACTGGAACCAGGAAGTATGATCATATTAGCCCGGTCCTGTCAACACTGCACTGGCTCCCTATCAAACATCGTATAGATTTTAAAATCTTGCTTATTACTTATAAAGCCCTGAATGGTTTAGCACCTCAGTATTTGAACGAGCTCTTGTTACATTATAATCCTCCATGTCCCCTGTGTTCTCAAAACTCTGGCAATTTGATAATAATTAGAATATCAAAATCAACTGCGGGCGGCAGATCCTTTTCCTATTTAGCACCTAAACTCTGGAATAACCTACCTAACATTGTTCGGGAGGCAGACACACTCTTGCAGTTTAAATCTAGATTAAAGACCCTTTAACCTGGCTTACACATAACACACTAATATGCTTCTAATATCCAAATCCATTAAAGGATTTTTAGGTTGCATTAATTAGGTAAACCGGAACCGGGAACACTTCCCATAACACCCGATGTATTTGTTACATCATTAGAAGAATGGCATCTACGCTAATATTAGTCTGTTTCTCTCTTATTCCGAGGTCACCGTAACCACCAGATCCAGTCAGAGGGTCACTGCAGTCACCCGGATCCAGTACATATTCAGACCAGATGGTGGATCAGCACCTAGAAAGGACCTCTACTGCCCTGAAAGACAGCGGAGACCAGGACAACTAGAGCCCCAGATACAGATCCCCTGTAAAGACCTTGTCTCAGACAACCACTGGGACAAGACCACAGGAAACAGATGATTCTTCTGCACAATCTGACTTTGCTGCAGCCTGAAATTGAACTGCTGGTTTCGTCTGGTCAGAGGAGAACTGGCCCCCCGACTAAGCCTGGTTTCTCCCAAGGTTTTTTTCTCCATTCTGTCATCGATGGAGTTTTGGTACCTTGCCGCTGTTGCCTCTGGCTTGCTTAGTTGGGGACACTTCGTTTACAGTGATATCGTTGACTTGATTGACGCGTGACATCAGGATGTGACGTGTAATGCATGAGTAAAAAACACTAGGCAAGTTAACTTTCCCTTGAACTGGTGAACGATCTCAGCTTCAGCGTGGATAGTGAGGAACTACTTGATCTCTGCTTGATTACAGTTTGCACATATTTTTTCGTCACGAACGTTGATCTGCCTTCAAAACACCAGGTAAAAGAGTCACACGATAACGTGCGTCATCACCTCGACACGCCATTGGTTCTGGCTTTTGTTCACACAGAGCTCATTCCAGGACTGAACCCAACAATGTTACTAGGTCCCCAACCCGGGATCGATCCCCGAATCCATCCCGGGACGTGTTTGCATTCACACAGAAGGTGATCCAGCAATGTTCCAGCAATTTTCCAGGTCGAACGTGCAGTGTGAAAGGACTCTACTGTATGGTATATATTTAATATGCATTATTGCTAGCTATAAACATGTCAGCAGTTTAACCAATGAATTATGGATTGCATTCAGACACTTCAGAACGCAGCAATGTGTGATATCGAGCTTACTAGAAGCTTTGTTCACATTCTGTACTTGCTCCAGGCCTTTGTCATCATAAACAGATTGAGGTGTCTTAAAATAAATCAAATTAAAATTAGAACATGCTCATTTTTACTTATATTTCTTCCATATTATTTTTATATTCAGATAATGCTATTTACTGTAACATGTCTATTGTAGGCACATTTTAAGATCCCATGTGCAGTTTATAAGATAACATGACAAAGTAATCCAAAACAAACGAAGACTTGACTTGAACCACACACTAGAATCATGACCACAAACTCACCAACAGCAGTACAGGGACAACGCTAGACAAGAAACAAAGGAAACACGAGGGCTATTTATACAAAGGTTAACAAGGCTAACAAGGGGGAGGAGTTAATGAATCACTATGACAACTAACAAGGGTAACTACGGGAAATAACAAGTCAGGCAAAAGTACAGAAATTAAACACAAGAAGTGAACATAGAAACAAAGGGAACATAGAATACACCTCAACATAAAAGTCCTTGACACAAAACAGGGTAGCACATGAAAACATGACCGTAAACCAAAACCACACGACACTTACATGCTAGTTCGTTATTCAGATTGCTGCTTTAGTGCGGTCAGATTTGCTGGCCATGTAAATCTATACCTTGTATCAGATTCCTTTATTTCATCTCTCATCATTATCTGAATGAAAACATCACAAAAGTCTTCCCCCATTCTGCCACACACACACACACACACACACACACACACACACACACACACACACACACACACACACACACAGATGCAAATGTCACTGGGAATGCAAACACACACAGACACAGACACACACACATATAGCACTTTCCAGAACAGATGAGGCTTCAGGGCAAAGCTAAATGACTGACGTCACTGTGGTGCATCACACACACACACCCAGCTTGCGTATATATGCTTCAAAGTAGAGCTTATGTGTAGATATGCACACTTAAAACAATTGAGCATGGATGCTAAGTCATCAAACACAGAAATACACAACCAAAGTAGGATGATTCACACCACAGAATGCGGAGTGTAACATCAAAGACACCCAGACCGCAGGGAACAGATCGAATGTGTTTGTATTTGATGTGATTACACTCCAGACACCCCGTTACACTGCTGGAAGTCAAGCACATGTGGTCAGAGAAGTGCTTTTAGCAAAATACAGTAGATTTTTCAGCAGATGTGGCATACTATAAATAAAACTGAATTTGATGTATGCATGAGGCGAGGTATGCTGTCATTCGAATGTTCTCTGGTGTAGTATGATAGAGCTAGACAAACTCTAATGTTGGCGTGATGAGGTTTGCCTTAATATTGCTTTCAAGGTAAGAGAAATTAAAGCATAAATGAATACGTTCTTAGAATAATAATTTAAAAAAATGTCAAAAAGAATTTGGTAGAGATCTATATATGTGTGTGTGTGTGTGGTGTAGAAACAATTTCCACTCAGAAATTGCTAGTAAATTTTACGAACAGTTACACAAGTAACACATTGTGTATAAAATATTACACACGCGCACACACATATTAGTGCTGTCAAATGATTCATTGCGATTAATTGCATCCAAAATAAAAATGTTTGTTTACATAACATATGTGGCCGTATATATTATGTATATATAAATTTACAAACATACATGTATATAATTTAAACATATTGAAATAAATATAAATATATAAATATAAATATTTTATATATAAATAAAACATTAAACATTTACATGCATGTTTGTGTATTTACATATACATAATAAAAAATTAATTATCATGAATAAAAATAATAAAGAACAAACAAACACACACAAACAAAAAAAAAAAAAAAAAAAAAACACACATACACACACACACATGCACACACACACACACACACACACACACACTACAGCTTTTTACAGATAAAAATTAAATGTAATAGTTTTTATGTTTAAAGGCCCAATTACTGATATACAAGATTTATTTTTAATTTGTTTTATTACTGCTTATTGACTATAATAATTACAAATAATCAGTACACTATACAGCAATAAAATAGAATGTGCTTTATAAATATTTAATAAATATTATATAAATATTATAATTATTAAAAATTAATGCCTTTTATATTTTTTCTTTTGCAATCTAAAAGCTCTTACATTTATGTATCTAGGACTGTTGATCTAATTAGGGCTCACTTGACTATGGAAACGAAATAAGTTTTTCTCAAAACTCAAAATTGTTTAATTTATGTAAACAATACACTGAATAAGTAAAAATGCAAATGTTGTTTCTTGTTGAACACACAGCAGTGTAATGGTGTTGTTGGGTCAATCAGTTAGAGAGAGAGAAAAAAAAAAAGCATACATAGTCAAAACAGCCTGAAGGACTGTGCCGAGTTTGGTGGATTAAAAGACCCAGGAGGAATAAAACACCAGACGCACTGCCATAATCATTAATAAATAAATGTATGTTTTTTTCTCAATGTAATTTCTTAATTGTTTGTTTTAGAAGGTCAAGAATGACCAGGACATCTTTTTTGTGATGCACCTTTTTTGATATATCTATATCTCTGTTTTCCTCATTGCAGATGCATCTGTACTGAATGCTGAGCGGAGGGCTGGCTAACGACCTACTAACAGTTCATGGCTATTGATTGGACCGCTGCTGTGAAATCCAGAATATCTAAATCTACATCCCAGCATCGCAGTGACCTCCTGTGATCACATGACCACGTCACTAACATGGTATCACTGCTACTGAATAATGACTCGCGCACATACCCTATATAAATCAAAAGACCACATGCATTGCATACAATTAGCATTTATGCATTTGTCTTTCTTGCTCCCTGTGTTATACATGCTGTTTAGCTGTGTTTAGCTACACCTGTCAACTCGTATCAGGTCTGTAAAACTTAAATATACTAAAATGCCCTGTGATTCACACATATACACACTCTCTCTCTCACACACACACACACACACACACACACACACACACACACACACAGATAAAGATTCATAGATGCTATTTGACCACAAATTAACATTCTTTGACTGACAAAGTCAAAGTCTCGCTCATTCACACAAGCACAGACAAACTAAGGCCAGAAAGATAACATAGACACAAATGCTTAGCCAAAGCATCACGACTGCAGCCTTGAATTACATAAATACAGTTGAAATGTAACTGTTCACAAATCAATTACTTAATCTGATTGAAACAAGAACAAATAAATGGAGGGAATTGATTTGATTATTAAAAGGGGAAAACAGTATCAACTGTCTGTTATTATTCAGGTAGCTAGTTAGCATTCATCTAGCATGCCACTATTTGAGGAATGTGTGTTACTGTTAGGGATGCACTGTACATTGGTAATTTATGACTTGTTCATGCTCATTTCTCCTATTTTTAATTTAATATTTTGATTACCTTTGCCATCATCTAACGCTCACTTAAAGTTAATCTTTACAAACACTGATAATTTAATAACAATGTTAAATGTAATCTTTAAAAAAAAGTTTACCCCAAAATTAAAATTTGTTGGTTGATAAAAAAAAAAGAGGAGAAGCATCTCACCCTTAAATGCCTCACCTCTTATATGTGCACGCACAAGCAAATTCATGTAACAATCAGAGTAAAAAAAGAGACTGAAGCTATACTAGCAAGACGTCAATCCCTAAGGCAATTCTCTCTCGCTTGCTTTCTCACACTCTCTCAACAGTTTGCCGTCAGATTAATGCAGATTAATGAAGTCTAAAGGCAACTAAAGATGTATTGGCACCCTTCATGAAATTGAGAAAATGGGATTGTTTAAATTAAACAAATGCAGTGGGTGTAGAAAAGAATCAGCCCCTTTAAAATATCACATTGTATTGCTTTGCAGCCTGAAATGGAAAGGGACACAGTTTTTATTTTATCCAGCTGTATTTATTCAGTGCAATTTATAACATCCAAGTGAAAGATTTAACACCAACATGCCAGAAAGAAAAAAAAAACAGAATTATGGAAGCAGATTAGTCTCAAATATAATTCACGCAAAAAACACGATTCACACATGCGTAAACAATTTCACATGCATGAAACCTAATTCACGTACACACAAAAAAAATTCACGTGCATGAAAAAAATATATATATTCACAAAAAGCAATTCACATGCGCAAAATAAAATTATATATTCATAAAATACATTTCACAAATACAAAACACAATTCGTAGATATACAACTGTGCACAAAAACCTTTGAATGTTTAAAATGTACGAGTGTCTGAATGTACAAATCGTCATTTACTACGAATCCACTCGGATTTGTGTGTGTGTGTTTTTGAGACTTTCCTGGCAGAGCTCTCTTCCCACGTGGGTCTGTCGTACTCTTTAGCCAATCAGATGCGAGCTTACCATTCAAACCAATCATATCATAAGCCACTGAGAGTGCATTCAAGGAGAGTAGTTTTGCACATGTTCAGATGAAGTCACAATAATGGCAGAAGCTTCCTTTGTTTGAGTCTGCGCGTCAGAAACGGAAGTGCTAAAAATCGCAGAAAAATGGGCTTCACTTGTCTCAATTGAGTTCCAATTGGGTCGCTGTGTCCATTTCTTTTACAGTCTATGGGATTACTGATGTAAAGGCTTAATTTCCGTTCTAATTAATCCATATTGTGCAAAAGGTGCGCAGAATCGTGCTCCTTGAATGAACTCTCAGTGGCTTATGATATGATTGGTTGAATGGTAAGCTCGCATCTGATTGGCTAAAGAGTACGACAGACCCACGTGGGAAGAGAGCTCTGCCAGGAAAAGTCTCAAAAAACACACACACACAAATCCGAGTGGATTCGTAGTAAATGACGATTTGTACATTCAGACACTCGTACATTTTTAAACATTCAAAGGTTTTTGTGCACAGTTGTATATCTACAAATTGTGTTTTGCATTTGTGAAATGTATTTTATGAATATATAATTTTATTTTGCGCATGTGAATTGCTTTTTGTGAATATATATTTTTTTTTCATGCACGTGAATTTTTTTGTGTGTACGTGAATTAGGTTTCATGCATGTGAAATTGTCTATGCATGTGTGAATCGTGTTTTTTGCGTGAATTATATTTGAGACTAATCTGCTTCCATACAGAATCACTGAGTCGGAAAAAAGGATCCTTGTGTCAGTATTTTATTGGACCACCTTTTGCTTTAATTAAAGTCTTTAGTCTGTTGGGATATATCTCTGTCTTTACTAACTTTGCACATCTAGACTTCACAATATTTGCCCACTCTTCCTTTCAGAACTGCTGAAGTTCGGTTAAATTTGATGATCGTTTGTGGACTGCAGTCTTCAAGTCTTTGCACAGATTTTCAGTGGGGTTTAAGTCTGGGCTCTGACAGGCCATGCAAGAACATTCACCTTTTTCTCCTTCAACCACTGTGTGGTCAGTTTTGCTGTGTGCTTTGGGTCATTGTCATGTTGGAAGGCTAAACCTTCTTCCCATTGACAACTCTCTGGCAGAGGGCAGCAGATTTTCCTCAAGAATTTGACAGTATTTTGCCCCATTTATTTTTCCTTCTATCCTGACAAGTGCTCCAGTCCCTGCTGCAGAGAAACACCCCATAACAGGACATAACCACCTCCATGCTTTACTGGAGGAATGCTGTTATTTGGAGCTATATTGGATATCCACCAGAGATATTGTTTGGTGTTGAGGCCAAATAATTCAATTTTAGTCTCATCTGACCTCAGAATCTTCACAATGCATTTTGGCAAAGCTCAGTCGTGACTGCATGTGGCCTTTCATGAGGAGTAGCTTTTTTCTTGCAACCCTCCCAAACAAGCCACATTTGTGGAGAATTTGTGATATTAATATCACATGCACACGTAGAGCACTCTTTGTCAGAAATTCCTACAGCTGCTTCAGAGTTGCTGTAGGATTCTTGGTCTACTCTCTGACCAATTTCTTCCTGAGTCTTCCATCCAGTTTGGAGAGACGTCTGTGTTGTATCTTCCACTTCTTAATAATAGATTTCACTGTGTTTCTAGGCATTGATAAAGCCTTTGAAATTGTTTTGTATCCATCTCCTGACTTGTGCCTGTTCACAAATTGATTGTTTGCTTCAGTTGCACTACCAAGGACTGAAATGCTCCAGGAAAGCTCTTTTCATGCAGAGCTAATCAAACTGACCACAGCTTTGTGTGCCATTGAGAAGGGGATTAGCTACAACTGATTGAGTTTACAAGTAATTTTTAGGAGGGGGTGATCCTTTTTCCAACTCAGTGATTCTGTTTTGTTTTTGTTTTTTTCTGACATGTTTTCATACTTTTATGGTGCTCTTTGTAATTTCAAAGCTTTAAATCTGTCCCCATTCATTTGAATTGAATGAAAAACTGCAACTAGTAGGATTTGCAAAAAGAAACTTGTACCTGTATGGAGAGACATAAAGAACATTCATTTTTGGGTGAGCAAAGGTTGAGTGATGCAAAAACCTTCACATTAAAGAGCTTTATTTCTCCTTCTCATGTCTCTCATGCTGAGGTTGTGTTCTGATCTTTCTCATATAAATGTCCAGTGATCTTGTCCCCTGTGGAACTCCATCAAAGAACTCATTTTCTCAACTCCGGACCAACTTGTTTTCATTTAAAATGGCATGTTTCATTATGGCCTTATGAGAAAGGAGACGGAGAGACAGATTCACACACTCAAGAAGAAGAAATGCTGGGTCATACCTCCTCGTTTTCAAATAAACAGGTCAGTTTTCATTGATTGCCTGTTTTTAAACTGGGCCAGCGGGGATATTGGGTTTTTATACTGCACTTCACTCAAGGGCACGTGCTTTTTTTATGAATGTGTGTGTGTGTGTGGCTGTGTGTCCTTCTATGGTTGCATCATGTTGATCCTAGCGGTTGCATTACTATAACTGCGTAAATTGTGTTAATATCTGTAGAGCTGACTGTGCTAAACCGAGCACTGCATTAAAAGACTGCATTACAACACACACACTTGAACACACACACACACACACTTTCCTAAGAGATGTCAGAGAGAGGTGAGAAATAAAACGCTGGATTCAGATGAAATCCGTGAGCGATTTGAGCGTATTTACTGAGGGGACACAGAGCTTTCAGTCTGAATGCACAAGAGATTTGAGAATGTGTGTGCATGCAATGAAATAAAAGTGTTAGATAAAGGGGTACAGAGAGAATTCTGGGATATTTTTAAAAGAGATAACCAGAAGAGGCAAAAAAATTAGAAATGATAGGCTGTAAGCAGATTCAGGATAGAATCCAGTTTAATTTTTGTGCTGTGAAAAAGTAAGTAGCCAGCATGAAAAGGTTTGTTCTTTTTCAACATGTGGTCTCATTGATACTGGAACTTAGTGTGGACTGTATTTTTGGGTGAAGGTGATATCATTTAACAAATAACAATGACTTTAAATCCTTTCCAAACCCATAAGTCTCAACAGCTAGCCTTTTAAGGGACTCAGATCTTTTGAAGCATTGAAGCATTTTAAAGCTTATGACCTAATCAGACCACTTTATAGAGGTCTATTTAATGTGTGACCTTTCTTTTTAATGATGTTCTAATTTGCACTTGATTCTACTAACTGTATGCATATTTAATTATATATATATATATATATATATATATATATATATATATATATATATATATATAGACACTGCACGTTCAGTAGAACATTGATTCTGTGTGTATGTTTGCTGGCCGTTCAGCCAGAGGTAAGCAGTAAATTAAATTTTGTGCAAGCAATTTAATCCTAAATCAAGTTAATCAGCTCTGCTGTCTAAAAACCAACAGCCATTTGCAGCATGGCCACGCAGGAATTCCAAACGCATCCACAATGGACATGTGATTTGAGCTGAGCACTTCAATTTGGGTCAGCTTTACTCGAGCTAATGTGCTTGTGGAAGAAACACAGAAGGGTTTTCGCTCTGTCTAATGGGAAACCAGAATGTTGTTAGAACAGGTTTAGTGAACTGAATGGCTGAATGTGTTGTGGAGTTAAAGAGAGAAAAAAATTCCAAACACACCACACACCAATCACACCACATGAAAGGAAAATGCAGTCTCTCTTTCACACACACCAGCTGACTGAACTGGTGCACACACCACAGTCCAGGACGGTGCAATGAGGGGAAAATGATGAACCACCGGCACCTTTGCTGAGTGAAGGTTTATAAAAACATCAATCCTGCACCACTGCACCAACTGGCACACCAACCGCCCTCCTCTCTTAAACAAGAGAAAACCATACTCCACCTCCAAGATGAATGACCTGAACCTCCATGTGGACCTGCACCTCCTTCTGTAAAGGTCAGACTGCACCTGCATGCTTTATAGACGAGATATGAAGCATTCTGCAGGGACTAATGTGGTCAATCAAAACAAAAAAAATCTATCTTACATACATTTTTATACTTGCAATTCGTATTTGTTAATAGTCTTTAATAGTTTCCATTTTCCATTGTATATTCTTATTTTTATATTATTATATTTTTTGTAGCTTTCTTTTTTAAAGCTTAATTTTAGCTTACATTTAATCATTTTTGTAACTTTTACTTCAACTTCAAATCTATCTTAGGCCACTTTTTAGTTGCAATTAATATTTAATAATAGTCATGGGTGATCCACAGTGTTATTTTCATGTTTCATGTTCATTTATATATATATATATATTTTATTTAGCTTTATTTATTTTAATTTCAGTTTTAGTTTTAAGCATACTTTTAGTAATTTTAGTTGCTTCAGTTCAGTTTTCAATTCTATTTTTTGTTTAAATGTAAGTTTTTCATATAATGCGATTACCATGATTACTGTATGCATCAGATGAATGTTTCTTTTCAGCATCTCATGGCAAAAGCATTTCTTTTTTGAGGCAGTGCATCAAGTTAAAATAGAACGCATTTCAATACCCCATTTTGTTTAACAGAACAAACCTTCATTCCTTGATTAAACTAGATTCATCAGTCAAATGAACAGTATACATTTCTCTCTCTGCCACTTCTCACGTTGTGTCCTTCCTCCTCTCTTTCGTCTGTCTCCCTCATCTTCCCATCGACTGTAGATGTCTCCATAGTGTGTAGCTTGATTGACAGGACAGAGATCAAGATAAATATCTGTACAATCCCTACCCTACACCCCCTGGTCTCAGTCAGGTCCTCTCATTTGTGCTCTGCCTTTACAAACCCCGCACACCCCATCCCCCCTGGAACAAGTCCATTCAGGATGACTGAGCAGCACTGAGCTTCTGAAATGAGGGATGAGACAAGGAGAGGGAAAGAATCGTTTCTCCCGCAGGGCTTCAGCTCTGAGCAGCTCATTGGTGATACTTATCACTGCACTGTTTTGCGTTTTCGCTGTCTCTTTTTTATGTGGGATTAACAGGAAACTGTGCAGCAGTGATTCAGGATCAAGGTGAGGGAGGGAGAGACAGAGAGGGAGAGAGAGAGAGAAGGTAAAGTACTCAATTGCTGCAACAAATTGCAAATCAGCCATCGACTTTCTATCAGTGTGATTAAGACACAAAGCACATGGACAAACACACAGCTCACTGTGAATGCCAAAACACACTTGTGCTGATTTAAATTCCAAAAACTACCTCTGTTTAGATCATTTTTGACTACAAAACAAGATTTCTTGTGAGCAGAACAAATGGGCCAGTTTTCCAGTAACACATGCCCGTGTGTGTGTGTGTATGTGTGTGTGTGTATGATTTCTTGTTTGCACACATTCACTTCAAATGCAGCAACAGTATGATGTCTTGTTTGCACACATTCACTTGTCTTTAGTATAATGACATGAGTATGACACAGGTATTACAAGCGTGTGTGTGTGTGTGTGTGTGTTTTTGTGACATCAGGACACAACTTTGTATAATGACATGGGTATGACACAGGTATTACAAGGAGAGGGTGACTTATGAGGACATAACCCATGTCCCCATTTTTCAAAACGCTGATAAACCATACAGGATGAGTTTTTTTGAGAAAGTAAAAATGCACAAAATTTCCTGTAAAGGGGTAGGGTTAGGTGTAGGGTTGGTGTAGGGCAATAGCACATACAGTTTGTAAAGTATAAAAACAATTATGCCTATGGAATGTCCCTACAATTCACAAAAATTGTGTGTGTGTGTGTGTGTGTGTGTGTGTGTGTGTGTGTGTGTGTGTGTGTGTGTGTGTGTGTGTGTGTGTGTGTGTGTGTGTATGTTAAGTTCATTTGCTATATTACAAGGGTGGGAAATGAGATGAGTTTAAGTGATGTCACATGCTGTGCCCGGGGTGTATTCAATATCACCCCACGTTATGTAACACTGTAAAATGGTTGTGTGTGTTATATTTGTTTTACCATTAAACAGTTGGGGACCACAAATACGCTCTGTGTGTGGCGGAAGCCGAAAACAGAACACACGCACACACTCCACAGGCATCTAGGGAATCTAAAGATTTCCATTTTGAAGCCAAATTATTTATTTTAAAGTGTGCAGGAGCAAAAGCCTCCTGAATCAGAATACATGTTTGTTTTTTGTTTTGTCCAAATAATATTTGATTGAATGAAAAGAGATGTTAAATTTAAATAGCCAGTTCACCCAAAAATCTTCATAGTTTACTCGCTCTCATGTCATTCAAAACCTGTATGACTTTTTTCTGAAAATGTTATTTATTGATTGATTGATTGGTATATTTATTAAGAATATACTGGCCACTCTTATACACCTTATCCATCATCAAACTGAAAGGGAACTGCTGATGTAAAGCTTCAAAATGACAAAACAACAGCATAAAACTACTATATCCATGCAAGATATTCAAAGTCTTGGTCATTAGACATTATGACTTTTGTAGTCCATTTCAAGAGTTTCGTCTGAGACAAAGATTAAGAGTAAATAATGATTTGTAGAACTGTATGTTCCTTGTATTGTATGAGAAGATTTGGCATTGAATAGACCACTTTTATGATACTTTTTTGTTTGTCTTTTGTCATTTTAAGAGCTTTACAGCCCCAGTCCCAACATAGGATCACTGGTAAAACTTACCTCTAATGTACATTTTTGCAAAACTCCAAAAACATACCTATATATACAATTCACCACAGTTTACAGATGAAATGAACACTAGTGGCTATACAACATCAATAAAATGTATTTCTTTTGCACAAATTATAAATACGGGGCAGATTTTCGAATAATAATTATGTATTTTCAAGAGGTTCCTTGCCCATGACCTCAAAACACTTTTACCACAGTGCATGATTTGTAAACTAATAGATTTTGATGTGTGCATCACATAACCACCTCCATATGAATGACTTTTACTGATGTAGTAAACTTGCTCTGTAGCTCACCTGGTACAGTGTTGCACTTCTATAACCAAGCTATAGAACAGTTGCTTCAGCAAATGCATGTTTTTCTCACATTTGTTTTTGTTAACACTATATCTGTTGGGCTTTACTATAGGTATTATGTTATTTTCAAACGTGATACAGCATTAACTTTTTAGCACCAATTACCAGACATTTCATATCCGAACTGCAGAGATACATACAGTACAACAACTAATGTAATGAACCATTGCCAGATTCACATTTGTGTGTTTCAGATAAAACTGAACATGCTTCTAGCTCCACTCACTAGGTGTTTTACTTTGAAAGTGCTGCGAAGCGTGCAAGAAATAACACAATATCAAATTGCAGGAATGTCACCACTGGCATGTTTTTCCCAATGAGCCTGGGTTGCCCATTTACTTTCATTATATAGAAAAGAGTGGCCAGGATATATTTGCACTAGTTTTTCTCTGTAGAAAAACAAAGTCATGCTGGAATAAAACGACATGAGGATAAGTAAACAATGACACAGTTTTTATTTTTGGCTGAACTGTCCCTTTTAGTAATGTCTTTCTGCCGTTAAGACTAGTTTGCCTTCTGGCATAATTTTTTGATGTCGCCCCTGCAAAACACATCATTTTTAGCTTTTAGCCATTTACTCATCGTAGTATTTGAGTCAAAATGAAATCTCGGGCAGAGCAGTAACCTGTGGTGAAGCTCTGTAATCAGTGTCTAATCCATCCATAGTGGCAGCGTCCGTCACTGACATCTTTGCTCTTGAGCTCAGGGAGGCAGCTTCCCAGAGGAATTGCAACAATCATGGGCGCAATGGTCCATTTAGTAGCTTTACAAGACGGTCACCTTTATAGCTGGAGTGATGTCCGTCCATGTGTAACATGTGGTTCAGCTTCTTCACCGAGGCATTGATAGACAGGTACATGCAGTGAAACTGCTAATCTCAAAAGGCTCTGATAGCTGAGCTTCAGGCTGCCAAAAGCCTTTTGAGCCCTCTCAGTCTTCAATGAAGTGGAACAGGACACGTGTGTGTGTTTGTGTGTGAACGTGTGTATCTGTCCATGTGATGAGGTATTGGTGTGTCAAAGGGGCTAAAGTGAGGTTAGGGGGTGCAGTTTTTAATGATAGATACACTCAATAAAACTGACAGGAAATGATTAGGAGATGAGACTTTCCCATTTCCTGTCACCCGCATGAGCACCACAGCTCAGTGTGTCCAAGCATGCAGAGGAACAGACAGGTCATGTCTTTAACCAACAGGACACTCTGTTGAGGAACGGTAAAGGAGACTGGGGCTGAAAGTACCACTGAAAGTATTTTAGGATAGGTTTATATTTGACAGTCAACTTCTGTATAAACACAAATGTTTCAGTTTCGGCTAGAGAAAAGTTATTGAACATTTCCAGGAAAAAAAAAACTAAACAAAACCAAACTTACAGATCAGTGAACACATGACAACCTATTAGCGGGGGAAAGTTGTTACACTTTTTAAAATGGTAACTGCTAGTAGTGTATTAAGCTAAAAAAAAAAAAAAAAAATATTGTTTTAGCAAGCAGATATTGTAATTGAAAGAATTACAACATTATAAAAAACATGACAACCTGCCTCTACCAGCCTTTTAAACTCTACCTAGTATTATTTATATAGTATTTTTTTATTAATATTTTGAATTAGAATTGTACCTCCCTAATTCTACCCAATACCTAAACTTAACAACTACCTTACTATTACTCAACAGCAAATTAGGAATTTAATTGCGATAACTGGACCTTAAAATAAAGTGTGACCCTAATGTTTTTTATTATTTTTTTTTCATTTAGGTATGCCAGTTTTTATTATCTTCAGTTGATACTCAACAGCTAGTAAAAATCGTATGATAGTGATGATAGAAATCTAATGATTTATTTTAAGATGGTTTTACAGTAGATATTTAAATCCAACACACACATGTCACTGTTTAAATAGAAAGCACACATTTATGTAATTGGACCTTTGACTCAAATCTTGAGATATAATGATTCTGACAACTTTCGTGCATGACAACAAGCCCACTGGTCTCATCTATATATGGGCCTACATATTGTTTTCCTCTGGAGATGCTTTCAAAGACAGACAATGACTAATCAAACCATATTCTCATACAGGAAACAATATCACAATGACACTGATGAGGCTGTGCTACAGTTAATTGGGGAGCTAATTACTGTTAAAGACAGCATTGTTCACTGTTAAATGTTTGCAGTGTTCAGGATTTCAAAGCCAAATACATCATTACAATAGCCCACTTGTTAGTGTTAACATGCTAGCAATGAAGCGCAACTAGAGGGAACATGACAAAACTTAGCATTTTATGCTAACAATTAACCTGCCCCGAGGTGATACTAAGCTGTATACCAACAATTAACGCAACCTAATGGAGTTAGCAGCATGCAATAGCATGTTATGGAGGGCAAGAATGGTTTTTGTAGGCCTATGACCACACAGTTGTGTCACTAAAATGTTCATAAAAGTGTAAACAGACGTATTAGCATGTGCATGATTTGCTATTGATGGAAATGTACGAGTCGGCAGAGTAATAGGAAACTCCTCAAGAGGTGGAAATGTTTCGTGTTACAGATAATGTAAGAATCAGGGCTTCAGAATTTTATTTATACATATTCCAATAATTTTACCATTGATTTCAGCTTTTTTGAGGAAGTAAATACGTAACAATTTTATAGATGAAATTCCTTTTTTTTCTGAGCCTGCTTTTTATGTGTCAAGAGTGATTCTGCATTAGTTCTCATCATTTCTATCCTGTCTTTCCTTCTGAAAAGGTGTGAAAAACACCTGGGAGTCTTTGGCCTGTGGGTAAGTGAAGTGCAGCAGTGTATTCAAGAGGTTTTCTATGGAAGGACCTGTGAGACATCTCCCGCTGGTTTCTGCTCACCTTGGTGGACTCACTGTGGAGCTCAGTTTGTTTGTCTAGTGCATTAATATTTCCAGGCTCAGCTTTGGGAATAAACTCTATTAAAATATCCCATCATTTTTTAATGGGACAGAACTGTATTCTGTGGCCCCTGTCTGCTGGGCAGTGGAGTGGGTTATGAGTGACTATGAACAAATGAATGAAACGCATTTGTCTGTGTTTCACTCCGTCTCGAATTACGCTTGAGAAACAGTGTCTCTTTAGCGGCTCGGTACACTTTCAACTCGTTTTTTTAGTCTCGAGCAAGACTGTAAGACATTCCCATTACATGATTTGACTGATTTTTACGTAGAATGAGTGACAGGGTACAGCAATAAAAGAAGTGATCATTCATGTTTTCATAACCGCTGGCCAAATTCAAAAACGAAACAAAAATTAAATTATCTTTGAGAATAAGGGGGCCCCCTGGTGTTTCGGGGGCCCTATGCAGGATCGGCTCTGTGACCATCCAACTAATTATGCAATGATTGCAACATAGCCCATTGGTAACTGTTTTTCAAATTTACAAATATTTCCTATTATTGCTAACTCCTGGCAACATGGTAGGGGAGAGTGGGGTAAGTTGGGCCAGTGAGTGAGTTGACCGACCCCTGTACCTCGGCAACTGTACACTTTTACTTTCATGTGATCGTGTATTTTGGAACCACCCAACATTTCTGCCAGACTGTGAAAAGGGGAAACACTTGAGAGGAGTAAAAGGCACCCATTTACTTAAAAAAAATGTTTTTGTTTTGTCAAAGTAAAACTTTAGAATAGCAGATGGCTGTTATATCAAAGCAAATTTATCCAGGTCAAAAATATGAAACAAATGATGATGCATATAGATGATAAGCAACATATAAAACCATGCACATCATTCAGATATCTTAATTTTACTCAACAAACTCTGTTTAGTCTGTTTTTGGGAAGGTTACAACTTTGGTGTTCAACCTATTGTTTCAGAAATGCAAACAATTAAAGATTGAATTTAAACTTCATTTGATTGGTTTTATGTTGTTCAAGTTAGCTTTAAGAAAAGAAATATGAAAGGAAATTTGATTATTCGATTACAGTAGTTTTTAAAAGATGTAAATTATCTTAAAATTTTCACTTGGGTTTGAGTCAGATTCAGTCAGATTTACACCCAGTTTGTGCATCTTACTCACCGATTCGGGTCTAGTTACCCCTAACCTGGGGAAAATTGAGCCACAGGAGCCATATTTTTGTCACAGATACTGACATTCTGATCATTTAAGATAATAGGAAATATCCTGAAATTACTTTAGATACTTTCTTGCCTCATTTTCCCTTATCTTAACCACACAAGTAAAAATTGTCTCATCTTACCCCACTCTCCTCCACATGTATTAGAAAGCAAGCATCTTACTGAGGATACATTCATTAAAAAATTTAGTTACGAGTTTCTACCCTTACTTTTGTCCTTCTTATGCTCTTTCTTTTCTCCCAGCCTCTGAATGTGAAGCTTTATTTACATGTTCACACATTTTAAACATTGAAAAAACATTACGGAGCCACTTCCGTTATTGCCTGGATGATTGTGTAATACAAAGGCACTCAGCATGGACGTACAATGTTTACTTCATAAGCACACAAATACTCTTTCAAATACTCTCTCCGTTTCCGTTTATTAACTTCGTCTTAGTAAAGCTTGGCATGGCTGACCAAGAGACTTGTCAAGCATGCACATAAAAATAATTCAAGTAGAAAGCAGAAAGCACAGCATTCACACATTCCAATCTTCACTCAAGTAGTGGTGGAAAAGCATAATTTCATGCTGAATTTAATTGATTTTACACATGAAAAACAAACCCACACCAGCGAACACACAGTTTGCAAACGAACTCAAATGTGATCCACCCTTAAAATAAACCAAAGGTCAGATTATGCATAAAAACAAAATCTGAACGTCTCAAGCTGACATAGCATGGTCATTCGCACACTCAAATGAAGGACGTCATTTTGGTTTCTAGACATTTCACCAGTCATTAGTCACTGTTTTGACCCTGCGATTTTATAAGGTCAGTGGCATAGGATGGGTTTTGTGTATGTGTGTCCAAACACGTTGGTCTCTATACTGGCCCATGTTTGTGTTGGATGAATCTGTCATGTTGGCCTCATTGGATTTCTCAGAGCTGTTCAATAGAATCACCCTCTTTCTCTCCTCAGTGTGCCTCTGTATTTCATCCCAGCAGACATTAGATATGTTTAGTTGCACCATTATGACACACACACTTTATTCACTACTTTTGGCACCCATTTATCAAGCCTCATTAAGCTTTCCTATGATTAATCGTGTTAAATTACAACAAGCTGCCTATACACTTCACTAGTTTGCCCTTCTAACACTGCCTTTGTCATTGTGCACGTCACACATAAACACACACTTCCCAAGTACGTCCTTATCAACAGAAACTCTCAAACTTTCAGGGACGCTGATTCTGTACATGTTTTTAAAGTACAACTTAAGACACACTTGTTTGAAATGGCTTATTCATCTTTTTGATGATAATGATTATTATTATTTACATATTTTAATTACCTTTTAATTACTGTATTGTTTTATTGAGATGGTGTAAAGCACATTGGTCAACATGTGTTGTTTGAATGGTGCTATATAAATAAAAGTGACATTGACATTGACATTGACATTATTACATTCAGAACTGCATCTTTGCCATGCAACTTTTTTATTACATCATAAACCGTAAGAGATTTGTTTTTACCCACCCACTAAAATCATCAGACAGCGAATAATTTATCATCCATTCCCTCTCGCGTGCACGCTTTCTATCTCGGGCATGGCATGCTTCCAGCCCTTATCAATAGCCCTCATTAAACCATGGTGGTGTCTGTCTGCCATGCCACATTATGGATGAGCGACAGATAGCTGGACTGATGTCCCACTCTTCCCGCCTCTTTTTTTTTTTTTTTTTTTTTACAAACGTCATAGTCAGAACACATTACAGAGGAGTACAAAAATATAAATGTTTCATTGTGGTTCTTCTTTTGAACTGATCGGAGCTAGTAATGTATAGCTCTACTCAAACAAAAGCTGAGCTCTGAGAAATCAACATGAATGTATGATCTTAGAAATACAGTGGGTGCAAAAGTCTGAGACCACATTGAAAAACTGGGATTTAAAACCCTTGAAATGTTTTAGGATTAAAAAAAAAAAAAAAAAAAAAAATTAAAAGCTATGATGTAAAATGGAGAAATATTTCAGATTCTACATTATTTCTAGGTTACTAATTAAATAAGCAAATTTGTGGCACTGATTGTTTGACTCTTTCTAGAGATGGTTCTTTCTTCCACTGAAGCACAAATATGCTCTTTGAATTATGCTGGAGAGTATGTGAACTTATGGTGTCTATGCAGCTCAAGAACTCCTGTCATTAAAGAATATAAATTTTTTTCAACTTTTGACTTAAACTGTTATTCTAAAGGCTGGAATACACTAGAAAATCTGAAAAGATTTTTTAAAACACTGGGCATCATACTGTACACTTACCGACTTTGTAACAGTCACAGAGGAAAAACTGTCCATCATACACTACATGACTGAGGACCATACACTATCAGACTAAAGTCATTCCGATCACAACAAACTCACGCAGAAACGTATGCCTTGTTGCTAGGTTGATGCATGACAAATGAAAACAATGTATTCTAAAATCATCTGAAAATATCAAACAAGTTTGAACTCCTCCGACTGGATGGAAAAGAACATGCCTCCTACATGCCAACAACAAACAGCTGTTCTATGGTTCTTCGAGGAACCATATGAAAGTAAAGAACCTTTATTTTTAAGAGTGAAAAATGGTTCTCCTATGGTTGTACAGAGCTCCTCTGCAATTACAGACAAACAAATAGAGATTTTGGTCTAAGTCTCCTACTTAGGAGATTTTTCTGCTGAGAAAAAGCCCCTCACATGTGTTTCCTCTACAGTTTCCGAAGAGATCTCAAACAGTGCTCAGATTTGCCAAGATGCAAAAGTCTACAATAAAAACAATAAGATTTCAGTGTAACAAGATCAGAAAGTTTGATTTATATAGCTCTGTAGTTTTACCGAATGTCAAAAATTGTCTCATTTTTATGTCTCGTGAATAATTATAATAAGCAACATCTAATGCAAAGTTGATACTTAAATGAGACATATCTGAGAACTTAATTAACAAGCGATGAAGCAATGAAGTCATCCTCACACCCACTCACCTGGAGTTTGTCATGTCCGTCTGTCTTCCTTGACTTTTTTCCAGGCCCAATTTGGTGAAGATCCCAACCAGTACCATGATGGCCACCACTCCACATATTATGTACACAATCATGTGAGTGCGGTCTCTATCCGGTTCCTCCTGGACGTCGGTCACCGGAGCCGCCGGCTTGCCTGTGTTGGCCCACACTGGCGTGTCGTAATTGGAACAAGATGTCTGGTCCAGGCTGTGAACCTTGAACTGGCAGCAAAATCGATAGTAGCAGGAGCCACAGCAGAACAGATATATTCCTGCGTTACAGTTAAACGGAGGATCCCACTGGCCCATTACATCATAGTAACCCCAACAGCGGCTCCCAGCTGATGGGATTTCATCTGGTTCTGACCCCGGGGTCGCAAGAGTGACCTCCGGGGCACCAGACGGAGCAGCTGTCCGATTGGTGGCTTGCACACCTGTGCTGGCAGTGTTGGATTTTTGACCGTAAGAAACATAGCTTAACAGTAAAATAGCAGTTAACACATTCAAAAACAAGTGTGAGGCAGCCATGATCCTCTTTAAGTAATCCCACAATGCGTATCCCAGAATGCAACGGCACCACTGGGAACAATTAAACCAGTGGAGTTTAGTACTTGTGAACCAAAAAAGCAAGTTTACTGATCAAAGAGTTCTGTCTCCAAGTTTAAAGCAGGTTTAACGCTGACTTCTTGTCCGGCTCCTAAAAGAACGGCAGACTGATACAGGGAAAGCAGCCCTCATCAGGGAATGAGACGGAGAGCTTTCCACGCCACTTCAGCACACAATGTGCTCGCCGTTCGCATCACTACAGGGAGAGAGCGAGAGCGAGCAAGATTCCTCCCCTTTGGAGAGACGCCAGGATTCAAGGTTCTCACCATGTGACAAACTGTTTCGTGGCCCAAAAAAAAAAAAAAAAAAAAACACTTGGTAGAATTCCAATTCAGAAGCCTGAAGAAACTACACTGTTGGAATCAAGCCTTATCCATGATCTTTGTCCCACCAAACATTGCATGATGCCAGCGAGGAAGAGATGCCTCACGCTACAGTTCGGAAGTATTCCACAAGTCATTCTGTTCTCAAAGGAATATCTGTTGTTCTTTAGCCCTCCTAATGCTTTTGTTCTCACAATCAAGGTGTCTTCCTTCTGCTCAGTTCTGTTCCCTGTGACAAAACACCGAAACATATTATCGTACACTCCCATTTTCAGTTGAAAAAAAGATTATGATAAAAGATTTCTGCTAAGATGTTCATGTGACAGTTATTGATAAGTACTAAAAGTATATTATACTATACATATAAATATTAATAGGAATATATAGTTCTAATTCTAAATATATAGATACAAATTTAAATTTAAATATTATACATAAATATAAAGTATATATATAATGATCAATTGTAATTATAATGCAGTTAAATAAAATACGATTATGACATTTATGAAAAATTTCATTATTTTTACATAATTGTTTGTAATATACATAACATGGGCACTTTTAAAATAAAACGTTTTGTCATAAATACAGCGTTTTGGACTCTTCAGAGATGCATGTGCTAATCTGAGATCTAGGCCAGAATGTGCAAATTTGCAGATTGTTTTTTTTTTTCCACATGATTGCTCTTAATTGGAAGCCGAAACACAACTCTTCTGCATTCTGAGACAAGACTGATCTGATCTGATCTGCTGAACTCTATTCTGTGTGTGAACATGCAGCTGTATCTCACAGCTGTATCTCGCTCATAAACATCGCTCGCAGTCCCCACAGGAAAGAGAAATCACAAATGAGATCTCTCTAACATCTCCATTCTTCCTTCTAGACCACAGTCTCTATTTAAACGGGTGCTTCTCCTGAGGAGAGTTTCAACAGAGATCACAACATTGCCTCAAACTGTAATCTGTTTTGACCAATACACCAAAGTCTGCAATTTTAGTATGAACTCAAACTCATTCTAATCGAAACCAAAATTATACACTATCCACAACATTAGTTTAGCTTTCTGTTTGTTTCTACAAAGACATTTCAGGAGAAACATCTTAGACAGAGCTGCTACTCCTACAAACATAAGTATTAAGTCTCCTGAGCAATAAAAGAGCAACCTCTGAGCAACATCAGCACATTTTCCTCTGGGTCTGGCTTCTTTGGGGCTTCTTCTTCTGAGTTCTATTATTTTGCTGGAGTTTCAACTCTTTCCTTTGCTGTTCCTCTAAATCTACCACACACTGAGGGTCTCAGCATTACAGCCCCTCAGTTTTTTCATACACAAAAATGCAAAACGCTCTCTCTCACACACACACACACACACACACACACACACACACACACACACACACAAACACACACACAACAGCACACCTAATCCAGCTCCCAAAGCACCTATCTAAGCTTCCTCTCTGTGTCAGTCTTTCTCCATGTGGATGCACGGTGCAGATGCACACGTCTCAGAATGCAACAGATCAGCTTCCTACAACGGAGGAAATGCTTCTGAAGCGTAGAATCTGAATCCATCGGCTTACCCATACGCTGTTTATGAAAACAGGCATACTGTATATTGATATATGTATAGGATTGTTATAGATATATCTCTATATGTATGTGTTTTCACTGGAGGCTCTGAAGAAGTTCTCCTCAGAAAAAGAAAAAGAAAAAGTGACAGTGGATGACAGATGAGTGGGGAAGACCAACAGATGGCAGGTAATATTTATTCTCCTCAGTTTATTTGTTCCAGTGCATTCCCGTTTCTCTGTTCCCAGCCAGATTCCGTGTTCCAGGGATGGTGTGTTCCTGTGTGAAGTCAGGAACGAATGATAGTGGCTCGCGCTCACTCTCTCTCTCCCTCCCTCTCTCTCTCCCTCCCTCTCTCTTTCTCTCTCTCTCTCTCTCACTCAGTTTATCTCGTGAGCGAATGAGAGTGTCTCGTTTGCTGACTCCCCCCGCCCCCCTTTTTCTCTCTGTCATTGACACCTTCTCCCTCCTTTGTCCCATGTTTTGTTCTCACTGTTCAAAAATATTCCTGTCGTTTCCCTGTTTCTGTCTCTGCCTCCTCTTTGCCATATGTTTACCTGCTCACACTGTCTCCACAACCTGCTATCTGTTTTTTGTGACAATTATCAATTGCATTTTTCTCTTTCTATCTCTGAAAACAAAATCTTATGGTTCAACAGATGACTGCAGCAGTGTTTACTGAGACAGCAGGTCACAGATCTGTGTGTGTGTGTGTGTGGCGCGTGTACAGCGCTCTTTTGGGGTTTGGCTGAGATGATGGGCAGAAAGCAGCAGGGGATTAACAGAATGGAGGGATTGTGGAGAGGAAGGAATGACGAAAGAGTGGATCCAGAAATATGGACTGAGGAGAGAGTGAATTTTAGGGTTTAAAGGAATGATGGATCTTATTTTGGAAAAGCAAAAATCTCAGCCAAGAATAGTATATTTGTAGAATGCAGAATGTAAAAAATGTTATACCCCACAGGAACCTAATTAATTAATTAATTAATTAAACAGGAAATCTCATTGCAGAGATTTTTACTCAAAGCAATATAGAGTATACATTTATTAGTTCAGGTATGTGTGTTAAATTCAAACTTATGACTGTAGTTTCTGTAGTTTGTGAAAAATCCAAGAATGTATTCAGGGTTTTTTACAAAATATGTTTTATATTTATTTATATTAGAAAATAAAGCCATGTTTGAGTACCATAATAGATAACATATAAGATATTTTTTTGCATTGTGATCATTTTTATAACAACTAAACCCCCGTTTACACTAGTGCGTTTTTCGTTTTAAAACGGCGTTCTAGAATGAAAACGATCCTCGTCTACACTGGCGTTTCCTCTGTGTTTCAGAAACAATCTCCGTCCACACTAAACAACCTAAAACGCATGTTAAGTGACCATTCATGGAGGGTACAGCCATAGTTATGAATCAGTAGATTTCAAAAGTCTCCATTTTCGAGGGTCGAAAACGCCGGAGTAGTGTAAATAGGCGTAACCATAGCAAAAGTTATGCGTTTTAAAACGAAAACGCACTAGTGTAAACGGGGCCTTAATGCATTTCTTCCAATTTTCATTAAAATGCATAATACAATAACGAAAATTATCCTGTACATCACTTATTTTTAAAAATTATTTATCAGATTTTTCTGAGGAAGTTACAGTAAAATAAAATATCCAGCAATAAAATCAAATTTTAATAGAATAACAAAATACAACTACATAATTTATTTATTTAAAATAATGAAATAATAATCAATCAAATAAATCGATTAAACATTTTTAAATTAAAATAATCATATTATGATTAAAATTATGATTACAGAGTAAATAATTGATAAAGACTTATTTTCACGTAATTCCTTGCTCAATCTTATGTCACAACCACAAAACACTTTTATCACAGTGCATGATGTGTAAACTAATACATTTTGACATCTGCATTGCTTAATCAGCTCTATGTTTTTTTGCTCAGTAGCTGACCTGGTACAACATTGCACTTGTGAAACGTGCTACAAGCATCGCAATATAATTTCACAAAAATTTACCCAACAAAATTTTTTTCCATTACACTACGCTGTTAAATAAACCCAAAAAATTGCAATATAGAAAACGGTGTTGCTAATAGCACCTCGTGTGGGCGTGTCACCTGAAAAGTGCAGCAAAATTTACAGACAGCAACATGTTTCCGGGTTCGTTAAAATGTAGTCACAATTTCCAATGAGGCTGAGTTGCTGCTGACATTTGGAGAGTCGGGGTTTAAATGTGCTTAACAGTCATGAAAATATTGTCACAATGCAATAAATCTTAAAGGTCATAACACTTTCCCAACAGCTTTCATAAGATTCACCCACTGAGATTTGGATAAAAAGCAGTAGAGACAAGAAAATAAACGAGGTCAAGTAAAGAACAACAACAACAGAGGAGAAAGAGCGAATCATTTACATATATGATAATGTTTTCATTGAGTGTTTAGGTTACCGGTGGCTCTGTGAGCTTTGATTGCTGTTAATTATTTCTGACTCATTTAAATGGGCTGATCTACAGCACTGATGTTTCAGAAAACAGACCACAGCCGATGCCAGAAGGGATTTTGGAGCTGGGAGAAACTAAGCCTTTCTCTGGCCACAGGGAATCATCTCACGCAATTCACTGTCTACTGCTTTTGATCACTTGCATATCAACATTTAGTTTGTCAATTTTACAGTGTATTCAAGGTGTTCTCTGCGAACTGAACCCATGACCTTGGTCATTTCACCATTAGATTCCTATGTGTTTTTCTATTCTCTTCCAGCATCTCTGTAGTCAGAATCAGTCTCTGGGTCTTCTCTCTGGATCTGTGTTTTTGAATTATTGCGCTGGCGCAGCAGCAGCTCTCAGCACCACAGGGAAGGAACGGATGAGTCCAGAGGTCTTGTGGGAGAAATAAGGGGCAATGAGAGTTCAGGCCAGAGGAAACATATCTTTAATCATTTCAGATACTTCTCTCTCTCTCTCTCTCTCTCTCTCTCTCTCTCTCTCTCTCTCTCTCTCTCTCTCTCTCTCCGACCTGATCATGCCATTTCTCTTCTAAATGGAGGCAACTGGCCTTGAATAATCCCATGTACTCATTTGCTTTGTGTTTATCTGTCTGTTCAGTTCATCTCATCCAGGATCTGAATTCTGTAGTTCCATGCAAGAGGTTTTACTGACATTTAGCATAAAAACCTTTATGACTTTATGACGACTATACACAGCTACAAATCTTTTATCCTTGTCGTTCATAACTGGACTTTTAGTCTACAGCACAACAAAGTAGGACTTAGCAATAAACACAACTATAAACAGAATTAAACCGGACAAAACATAAACATTTAGCCAACTTAGCCACGTTAGAACCCAATAATTTAAACAAACAACGTTGGACAGGCAAATCACGCGGTCTCGCGAATCCTGTCACTTCGCTTCTGAAATGCTCCTGGTGTGAGTTGGCACCATGTGGAGGATGGAACAAAACCTCGCCAGAGCCATAACGCGCTGCTGATGCGTGCAATGTAAATAAGGGGTCATAAAACAATGTTCCTCCGCAAGTAACTTAAATTTATGCTTCAACCACTAGAGGGCTTACTGTAAATGTTTTTTTCTTTCAGAAAACATACAATGCCATTGAACATCGAAGAAGGCCAACAGAAGTGGGGGATACATGTTACAGATCTTACTAAAAATCACTGAAATGTAAAGCTGTTAATGAACTGAAATACATGCACATGTCATATTGAGTGCTATGCATCAGTGTTTTGCCTGACCATGATGTTCTTTAAAAGAACATTCTACTAAACATCTCGTTTTGTGTTCAACAGAAAAGTTTGGAATAACTTTAAACCAGTGTTATTTATTTAGTATTATAGTATTTATTAATATCTATTTTGTTTTGGTTTTAGGAATTTTAGTACTTCGACTATTTTTTAGTTAGTGCCAATGCAACATTTATAATATACATACAGTATATTACATATATATATATATATATATATATATATATATATATATATATATATATATATATATATTATATATATGCTTTTCGTTCGTTTTAATAGTTATTTACACATACACATCCAATCAGAGTCAACTTTTATTGACTCGCTCTCATATATTTGCTAATTTCATATTGTGAACAAACAACACCATACTTCATCTTTTCACCTCCACCAAGTCAATCCCCTGTTTCTTTGTAATAATCTATTTCTCTGTCTGTCTTTCTCTCTCACACACACTCTGTTTGACAGGAGCTGTCAGTCAGTATAAATTACTATTGACTCTGGGTACAGAAAGGGGAGAGGGTGTTGGTGTTATTTTACCAGAATAAAAGAAGAAATAGGTGGAAATGGTGCAAACAGAGATAAAAGTTAATGATTTGAGTGTAATATTTAAACAGAGAAGATGCCAGCAAAGCAAATGATATGTCTGTGGCTCAGCGGGACAGTTTACAGGCATTTACAAGTACAGACAAGGGATGCACAATACTGCATTTCTGACCTACACCAATGCATCAATAATTATTTGTATGTTAGGGTTAATATTATAAATACATATTAGCAACTTTGTAAAACAATATCTTGACTCATAAAGGAAATCCCTTTAAAGAGATAAAAATAAAAAAGGCATCATATAGCCTACTCCTTCACCTGTCTTAATATATTCATCCATCAGTTCTAGATGATGGCAAAATACATTAAACCTTAAAAAAGGGCAGAAACAACTATATATTACACAGCAGTTCAGTCAGTGTACTGTTTGAGTAAATTAATTACTCCGGGATATTGGTTTATTCCGACTCACAGGGAGTGTCAGCCACGTTAAAAAAGTGAATAACTTAATTGAAGTAAATTGTGGATTAATGCTTACTGGAGACGCGAACCGTTACAAAGGATTCAGTTCGATTTGGTGAACTGGTTCAACCGGTTCAGTAAGAAGAACCTGTTAAATCGAACGATTCAACTTTATGTTGTTTCTACATTAATTTGAAGATTGAATGTGAATTTTTTTGCAATATAAAAGTATATTTAAAAACTTTAATCTTAGGTGGTATTAATCACGATTAATTTCAGAAAAAATGTGCTATTAATTATTTATTTCTTTTAATCGACTGACAGCACTAAAATACTTCTGTAGTTTTAAGAGTTTTTTAGGCGAGTATGTAGTTGTTTAGACTTCAAATATGTGGTTTGTTAATAAAAATATTGTCTATTTGAAAATCTGCTTCAACATTTTCGAAAATGTGACCAAAAAAAAGAAAGAAACACACACACACACACAGTGTTCTTTCCTCATAAATGTGGTGGAGCCATTCTATCCCAACTATTGATTTTTTCCAAAGGTCCAGATGTAGTTGCCCTACTGAGAAAAGGATGACCTAGATTCAGTCTATGTTTTATGATGTGCATGTGTTATTTATTTGCATTAGTCATGTGTTGGTGCAGGCAGATGAAAGTCCGGTTCATTCAATTTAGTTCTAGATGAAATCAAATTGGACCCTATTTACGTTCATATTATGAATGATTTTTGAAAAGAAAAAATTATTTCCTATTTTTTTACTGAAAAACTTTCAACTTGAAATGGATTTCCTTTTTTCCAGACAGATTACAACCGATTACCCCCAAATTGATCCCTAAAAAAAAAAAGTGCAAGTGTAAAAAAGGTGGGTTTTGTTGACTTTCGAACTCTCTAACTGTGAATCAGTGATGCTGTATGTGTCTGTCCACTTGTTGTCCTTGGCAGCTTTGCATCTATATTTCAGACTTTCCCCATCATGCATAATTTCTGCATCCATTTTCTGTTTCTTCACCATCAGGAAAACTCTTTTCGGTGTGTTTGTTTTGATTTGTGTTTGTGCGTGTGTGTTCCTGTGACATATAATCCCTCATGTTTGTTTTTCTCAGATACGACTGTTCGGCTCCCCTGGCAGAGAGTAAGTGTGTGAGATGGATGGATAGATGGAGAGACTGAGAGAAAGAGGGTGGAAAATGTCTCTGTAATCAAACTCCTCCCTCTCTCTCTCCTCCAAATGAGCTCATCTCTCTCTCCTGATCTCTCCATTTCCATCAGCTCAACTACCCAATTACTTTATACCTCTATTTCTCATCACTCTTTCTTTCTAGTCTGATGTACTCTTCCTATTTTTCTCTCACTCACTTCTACTCTCTTTTCTCACCTTAATCATCTAACAAACAGAGACAAATGTACTTTTATGGAAACTTTCGGCTCTGTGGCTCTTTAAATCAGCCTGATAATTTATTAAGATCATTAAAATATTTACCTAAGACAGGCTTATTTATTATTAAAATAGCAAATTAAGCTCTTTAAAAGCTAGTAAAGCAGCCAAAAATATTTTTAATTCTTCAATTAGACTCATGTTTTTATCAAACTCTGAATCAATGGGATTGATTTGACATTGTGTTTTCATGGTCGAAGATGTTGTACCCAGAATAACTTGTATTTGAGTTTAAAGAGAGCCATGAAGCTGTTTCCAACCCAATCTCACATGAAAACATACATATTTTTGAAAAAAAAAATTATCGCTGATTGTTTTTGTGTTTATGAATGTTCAGCAACTCCACAAGGTAATAAGTTACATTGTGAAGTTTGAGAGTATTCTGAGGTTAGGAAAAAAACAAACATCAAAAACATCTATCCTCACTACATTTTTGGCTCTTCTTTCCCTAGCCTGCAGGATTGAATTTGTGCCCTTTAAAAGAAGAAGTAAGGTCACGGATGTGTTCGAGGCATTTCACTCTTGAATGTTTCCAAAATCTGAGGCAACATGACATGAGGCTGAAGCTCTGTCCTTAAAGTCAACTTTGAATCAAAAACGACTTTTTTACTAATTTACATTTACATTTATGCATTTAGCGGACAATTTTATCCAAAGCGACTTACAGTGCATTCAGGCTAACATTTTATTTATTTATTTTTATTTTTTTATTTTTTTTACCAATATGTGTGTTCCCTGGGAATTAAACCCATGACCTTTTGCGCTGCTAACGCAATGCTCTACCACTTAATGTACTTTTAAAATTTACCTACTCAAGCTACTTTTTAAATGAGTGCAACAAAGCTCTATTACTCATCATTACACATGTAAAGAGGGTGTTCACACAGACATCTTAAAGGCACAGCCACGAATAACAGTCTGTTTAATTGTGAAGGTCAGCCAGAGAGTGTGTGGAAAACTATTAAAGGATCTGACACTTAAAACCCTGACACTGACTTCAGAGGGAAATATTAATATATTCATATTTTTTTATATTTATTAGTCTCCTATGCTCATCAAAGCTGCATTTATTGAATGTAAAAGTATTATATTATAGCATTATAATTAAAATAACTGTTTTCTATTTTAATATATTTTAAAAATTGTAGTTTATTCCTGTGATGGCAAAGCTAAATTTTCAGCATATTTTCTCCAATATTTATTTTCAGATGAAAAATTCCACATCATTCTTATATGCCGATTTGCTGCTCCAGAAATATGTTTTTATTGTTGAAATGCTGAAAGATGTTGACTGTTGAAAACATTTGTGCTGCTTCATATTGCTGTGGAAAAAAATAATAATTTTTAAACAGTATTATTTTTGACCCCTTTAACTCACCCTCATCATTCTTGAGATCCGCTCACACTCACAGAAGAAATAACAGCTCATGTTTCAGACAACATAGAGAGAGAGGAGTTAGAGAGGAAAGGGAAAAGGAGGTCTTAATTCATAGTGAGAGAGATTTCCATGTCAGCAGGAAGTATCACATCCTTTATGATATTCCTACTTCCTAATAGCTGGAATAGCAACAACCAATGAGACAGTGACCTAGAAACATGAAGACAAGAAGAAAAACATCTTACGGCACTGTAGCGTGGCCATGAAAGACGACATTGCTCTTGATTTACAAGAGATAATAATTCTGAACTGCATACACACAAATACACAGAAAAAAGCCATGTATTTTATCATATTTATGCATGAAGACAACACATTTCCCATGTAGCATACTAATATTTGTGCAAATATCTGTAAATAAAAATTTTTTGGTGGTTAACAAACTAGGTTGCTGAAAATTGAAAATTCTATTTCAGATAGAGGTCATTTATTGTGAAGCAAAGCAACTTGGGAAAAGAAGCTGGAAATGGCTGTCAGAGGCTGTTTAAGTCTGTCTTATTTTGAAATTATGAGTTTTATTTTAGTGCCCAGATTACCTGGAGATCAGGGAGACAGCAGAAGGGAGAGACAGAGAGAGCGAGAGAGAGAGAGAGAGAGAGAACATCTGGGGGGGGGCTGATTAAGTCATATTTACATGCTTAAAAAAAGGAACAAATTTGTAGCACCTTCTTTCTGCCATAATTTGGGTGTCAACAGCTGCTGCAGACATACTGTAATGACGCACAGCTGGAATGCAGCTGCACAAAGTAAATGCCCTCCAATGATGCAAATGAACATTAAACAGGAAGGAAGCTGAATTATAAGAGCAGGGGTCACCAACCTCACTGAGCAAAACTCTGCAGGGCATCGGCCCTCCAGGACCAAGTTTGGTGACCCCTGTATTAGAGACAGTGACACGGTCAGTGTTGACTATGGAAACAAAGCAATGAAAAAAAAAGTGTTCTCATAATCTGGATGTCATATTAAAAATATTACAGCAATATTTTCCTGTGAGGTTACTCCAAAATAATGCATTTTGTGAATAGAACTGTACAAATAAGCCTGACTTCACTTACTCAGATCGTTTTTCATAGATATGTTAAATAAGATTATTTTGATTGATTTTTGTGTGTATGTGTGTGTGTTGGGAAAGTGCATCAAGATTGGTTTCATGCTGACAAAAGAGCTACTAAATATTTCCAATTTATGCAAATATGCGGCAAAGTGATACATATATTTAATTATATGTTCAGTTACATTTCAATTCATTTTAATGTTAGACATTTAAATGTAAATTGTACTTTAGAGCCCATTAGCATCCCAACCAAATGGTTTAATATTGTAAGCTTATCTAATATAATCTAATCTAAGTTTTGTTTTGTTTGGTGGCATTGTCAGATAGTTTCTCAGCCATTTTAAACATAATTGGTAACACAGAGGTTTGGTTTGTTAGCAGCAGTTAGCTGATGATAACATTACAATAATCCACAAGTAATCCTTCATTAATGCGTTTTAACTTTGAACCATCGCTTCTGGTCTGTACTGATCCATGATAACACTTCTTCTGGTGAAAAAGCCCATTCCCTGTTGTCTTCTCAAATCAAAAATCCACCAATATATTTGTTTAGAGGTGTTTTGTTTTCACTTGTAAACAGCGCTTGATCTGTGCATATTTCTCTCCTGATTCAGGCAAGACGACTTATATTTTAGCCTGACACAATGGTTTGAAGTTAAAAATGTCTTAACGATGGAGCTGTTTCTTACAAGCATGCAGCTTTTTGCTTCACAACATTAACTGTTGGTCTGTGGATTATTGTGATGTTTTTATCAGCTGTTTAGACTCTCATTCTGACGGCACCCATTCACTCCAGAGGATCCATTGGTGAGCAAGTGATGTAATGCTACATTTCTCCAAATCTGTTCCGATAAAGAAACAAATAGGTTCTTTTTTTGGGGGGGGGGGGGGTGAACTATTCCTGTAAGATTAATAAATGCTGTAGTCAGTTTTGTTAATTATTTTGTTCATTGTTACATTGTGCATTGTTAATTTATGTAATGTTAACAAATTATCTAACATTAACAAAGACATTATTGTGAAGTGTTACCACATAAATATTAAAAAAATTTTTGCACTGACAAAGAAGCAGCTAAATCTGCATACCCTTGCTTATTCACTGTATCTGAACAGCACAGGAGTCAGAAATTGAAAACAGAACTTGAAATGCAATAAGCAATGTGTTTTTAAAATGAATTGCAAGGTTAACACAACTTGACAGGTGGACATAACAAGAGTGCTATGAAGCAGGCCTACATCACTTTATATTCATGAAGGTGCACATCCCACATGATTCCACGCGGTGTGTGAGGCCGTCGTTTTGTTGTAGTGAGAGCTCAACGGCATCGAGCATCTGTCTTTGCTCTTGCTCCCCATTAATTAAGGCAATCAATTCATCAATTAAGTACATCACCATAGTTACCAGAGGCCCCTGGGGGCCAAAACAACCTTGCTTAATTCCCTTAGTGCTCTTTAACCATAAAGTAACAACATCTCCAAACAATCTATAGAAATCATTGAACCCATTCTGTGGCTTAATCAATCATCTGTCACTGTGACAGTAGTAATATAACAGTGAGCATCATGGATATGTTTGCTGCTCTCATAATTTCTGGGACAGTGCAAAAACTATTCTGATTCACACTGTGTTCAAGAATGTAAATGTCAGTTAAACAGTGAAAAAACAAACAAAAATGAAAACTATAGCAGAATATTTAAACCAGAGGGATTAAACATTTAAGAAACAAATGACATTTTTAGTTGACAAATTACAGAACTGTTCAGTAAAGATGGTTGTTCAAATTGTTTAGTTCATCACATGCTGTATTTGTGCTATATTTATAATTGTCACTCTTATAAGAATATGCTGCCTGTTTGGAAAAATACATTTCCAACATGGCACCGACACAGCAGTGTTTTAGCATGATTTATATGCAAATAGTATTTATCAATATATTGGTAACACTTTACAATAAGGCTCATTAGTTAACAGTAATTAACTGTATAAGTTAACATGAACTAAGCATGAACAATATTTCAACAGCATTTATTGATCTTAGGAAATGTTCATTTCAATATTTGCTAATGCATTATTAAAATCACAAGCTGTATTGGTTAACATTAGTTAAAGCCCTGTAAACTAACATGAACGAACATTGAATAACTATTTTCATTAACATTAACAAAGATTAATAAATACTGTAACAAATATATTGTTAGGTTATGTTAGTTAACACATTAATTAATGTTAACAAATGACTGTCAGGGAAACACACGGATTCAATTTGCAGGTACAACTCAAATTTATTTAAATCTCATACTCCACTCGGCCGTGGCGGAAATTAGAGGAAGGATGAGGAGAACAGTCAACATGAGCCTACAGCCCCTCCACTAGGCAGAGTAGAAAACTGAAGACCGGTGAACAGTCACAGCGTAGGAGCCAACGCAACGTCAGGGTAGAGAGAGCAGCTCACAGAGTCCAAGCGTCGGTACTGACACAACGTCAGAGAAGTCTGGTGAAACAAGAGGCTGAGCACAAACAGAAGAGAAGACAAACTGAAAACACAAGACTGCATCAGGAGCCTAAACAACCACGGCAGGACAAGACTAGATGAAGGTCACAAAGTGTAGTACATAAACACCACAACGGTCGGACACAAGACCACACACGAGGGGAACTTAAAAAGAGGGAGAATTAAGGAATTAACAAGTCACAGACGTGACGGCAGCTGAAGTAGTAATTAAGATAACAATGGGGAGGGAACCACGAAGACAACGAGCACATGGTGAACTGTCAAAACACAATAACAACAACCTGCTGATCAGACCGAAGTCATGACAATGACAACTTATTGTAAAGTGTTACCAATATTTTAAAGTAATGTTTTGTCAATTTTATTTGTTTTTGGGTTTTTTCTATTTAAGTTTTAATAATTTTAGTACTCAAAATTTCAGTTAGGGTAGTTGCCAATGCAGTTTAATTTTCATTTTTTAAAAAGTGTTCAGTGTCTTGCACAGACCGATATTTTAGCATCATCAGACCTCAATATATAATCAGATATGCTTTTTTATTATTATTATTATTCAGATATGCTTTTATTATTATTATTATTATTACTATTATTATTATTATTATTATTATTATTATTATTATTATTTATTTATTTATTTATATATATATATATATATATATATAAAGATAGGCAGCCACTGACTTTCTTATGATATACCAATTAAGGCCCACAGTTTCAGCTAAAATCTTTGTTACTATTCTACATCTTGGATGACCTGAGGGTAGATTAACAGTAAATTGTAATTTTTGGGTGAACTATCCCTTTAAAAGAGCAAGTATGAATCTTTTTATGAACTCATCCTTACTGACCGTCATGACTGTTTGGTTTGCACTGCATTCGTTGTTGCTTGAAGGAAACCCTGGTGTGTGACTGTGAAGACATCACGGGGTGATATCTGAAGATACTCATAGTTACGCACAAAAACATGTCCTGACTGTCACCAATGTCGACTAGACATTAAATTATCATTGATTTTTTTTTTTCATGTTGGATTTGTTACCATTTTATTCACTGTGCTACTCGATTTTTGACAGTGTGAGTTGGTTTCCTTTGCCCGTGCCATACACTGCACTGGTTTGTGACAAGGAAAAAGTGCTGCCCAGAAGGTGATAAAGGAGCTCCAAGACTATTTATTGCTAGCACTTTTCTCTCCAACCCTGTCCCTCAGAGTTGCAACAGATGCTCACCACCACCACAGCTCTCAAGGCAAAGAATGGCATCATCTAGGTAAGCAGATGCTTAGCATTAGCAAGGTGGCAACTTATGCGTTAATCTCTAGAAGGTGGCAGGTGCCCAATACAGGGCATAAGGTCTTTTTCTTCACTGTAGGCGTGAAGTGACCTTGCCAATATCCCAGCGTGCGATCCAAAGTAGAAGTGAACCTTGCTTGTGAATATGGTAGCTGTCAAACCGCTAGATTTCACTGAGCCTCTGATATGCTTTTCAGTAGTAGAGGGTCTAACAGTATCTTAAAGCTGGACCAGTACCTTTTACAATCCCAAAGTCATTTTCCGCCACATATTGCACCTGACATCCCTGCATACATTTAGACAGTGGACATTAACCCCAGATAAAATCTCCCATTTGGAGTGGTGAATTCTGGGCCAGGGCTTGATGGGTCATTATGTACTACAGTATGCATCCCAAAGTCCAGTCCTTCTAGGCTCCCAGATTAGCTGCCACTGACTTGGCATTCCTGAAACATTTGTCTTTTGCCAGGGTTATTATAGTTAACCTAAAAAAAAATAAAATAATTGTTACTTGAAATAAAATAAATGTGAACTGAAATTAAATACTTTTTTTAACATTTTTCATTTATTTTAACTTGAATTACTAAAATAAGCAAAACTAAATAAACTAAAACAAATAAATAAAAACAATAAAAACTATGCAGACATATTTAATAAAAATAATAAAAATGACAAAAACACACAGGAAAATTACTAAAACTAACTAGAATTAAAGTGAAAATAGACATAAAATCTTATTCAAAATATTAAACAAAAATGTAATATTATGATACTAAAATAACACTGCTTTTTGCACTATAGACTTTAATATGCACTTATGAACTAATTAATACAGAATAAAATTTTTGCATAGACCACTTTATAATCCCCTTTTTGTGGACAAATGCAAATGAGTTGAATTGCATTGCGAATTGCATTTTTAGTTGAACTGCATACTAAGATGGGAAAGGATAATATTTTTGGGCATATTTTATTAAAGTAGTGCATGCAAATCCTTGCTTTTCCCATCCATGCACTAGGTGATGACCTCAGTGTGCATATAGGAAACTTTAACATCCTTATATCCTTTTCTATACTTGACATGCCGCTGGCAAAAAGTCTGTTAGCCATGGTGATACATGCAATACCTCATTCTACACAAACTGTATTAAGAGAAATAATAGATAAAGTAGATAAATACTGAACCTACTAAGCATAGTTTACATACTGTGCTAGTACAACCTATATGCATACTAAGTGTGGGTGATCTGGAGCTTGTCTAGTTGGTTCTCCAGAGCAGAAAACTGCTTCATTCTCTGTCAGCACTCCGAAGGGGTGATGCTGTTCATTTGCTTCCTGTTACAACTGGAGAGTCTTGTAAGTGTTTTTAGAGCCATTGTTCAGCTTATTGAGGTGGAAACCTCCTTTTGTAACATCCACTCATAATTAAAGATTAGGGGCCGGCTGCATAAAAGGTTTAGACTAGTCTCACAATTTAGCAATATATAAGTCATCTATCATCTATATTACCATCTTAAAGACTGGTAATATGTTTTTATTCGCTTACATAAAGACATAGATTAGTCTACGTTGAATCCAAAAAATAAGACTGATTCCAACTTGGCTAATTGTAAATTTTATGCAACTGGCCCAACGGGTCTAGGTGTTTTATTTTATGCTGTGCCACTCGCAGCATCTGTTTTGTTGCGGTTGCCCAAGATGATCCTGAAACATACATGGATGGCTCGCCCTTTATAATTACATTTTTATTATGACCGTTTCTATGATACACTGTGAAACAAAAATATTAAATTTTTCTTCCTCGAAGCACTGTACTTAGACCTTAGATAACATATAAGGGCAAACATGCATAGAACAGAAAAATGATAACATCAGTATGACGAAGAGAGCATATTTTATGGCTTTGTTGGTTGAATTGTCCCGCTGACACAGAAAAATCCAAGGAAAAAATCAGAACAATGACAGAGGACAGAGGAGAAAGGGATGGAGCGAAGGAAAGATAGGAACCCAAGGTGCCTCTTTTGTTTAATTAGCTGAGCCAAATTAATTAGTAACAGAAGATTGAATTAATTATGGTTGAAAAGTGGCACAGAGACTGACAGTTGTGGTACCATCCCCAAAGATTTACTGTTTCAGCTTCTGTTAATGTGCAATTAGACATTCTCTCTCTCTTTCTCTCCCGCTTATTATAATATAAATAACATTGTTCCCAAAATATAGCTTTTATTTCCTTTCTACTGCTCGTGTCGTGCTGTGTGTTTCCTCTGGATCTGATCTTTCTGATTGGACTCAGTAATTTGTGTCCTTTTCTTTGCTTAGTGCCTGAGTGCTTGCTGTTATTTGTTTTAGTGACAGTTTATTACTGAACATGTTCAGCTTAAGTTACTCAACTTTACTGGTGGATTATGAGGATTTGTGAGTGTAAGAGCTACTCTCTAATGGATAGTTTTGTCCTCTTTTTAACTAGCTTAACCAGCAAGGTCAACCTTTCAATATATAACCTTCTTTTATTTAAAAAAAATTACCTGAGAATGTTAGTGATTCTTAATTCCAATTCAGTTCTGTGAGTAATGTGAGATAGCAAATAGGATGCAGAGAGGTGATTTGAATATTTTTAGAGTATAAAATAGAATATAGCACTTTAAAAATATTTAAATTTAATTTAAAAAATTCTTAAATATTTAAAAATATAATTAAAAATGAACTAAATATATATAACTTTCTAGTATTTTAATTAGAAGATACAACTTTGTGAAGACAAACTTGAATGTTGGATTGACACATCTATGTTTAAAAGTTTTAAGAAATAACTTTTATAGTGCTTTCAGACAGAGATGGATGGATGGATGTATGTTTGAAATGAAACCTACAGAAATTTGTTTAGTTTATATATTTTATCGTATTTAAGAAATTATCTTTTTATCTTAAGCACACTTAATTTCCCAGAATGCATTAACTGTGTTGAACGTCATTGAATTGCAATCATGGTAATTCCTTTTCCTGTCATTCCAATTCAGTTTTCTTTAGAGCATAGCCAGTGTAATTTAGTTCTTACTTAATATTTAAAAATGAATCAATACTTCAATTCTAAACTTTGCCCACCCTGGTGTGTTAGTTATATCTAAATCACAGATTTTCTTAGTCTTAAATCCAATACAATACAGTAAGATGTAGAAACAGGTACTATATATTTATAAATGGACATAAAAATCCACATATTGTGGACAATGAACCTATTCAAGAGCAGAGCAGCCTACAGGAAACGTACATTGACAACAATTCATCATCTTGGCTGATTGTCTGACACATTTGGGCAGTTTGTACTTCTATATATTGGTACATTCACACTGTTAAGGAGTTTGAACACTGTTGTCTTAGTTTTGTATGGGTAAATCCAACCTTGCCTATAATAATTTAAAAAAAAAAAAATGGGGGGAGGCTGGGGGTGGCCACAAAATTACCAAAATTAGCATGATGAATAAATAAATAAAGAACTGATAAAAAAAAAAAAAAAAAAAAAAAAAAACACTGTAGAATCTACGGTACAGTACACTATTAAGAAGTGCAAACCTGCAAAAGAGATATTTCTACCTGATCTAACCCTTAAATTTCATTTAATCACTCTAATCTAATGTAGGTTGATTAGGTTAATATTTTTGGGTTGAATCAAATAAATTAGATGTTACCACATGAGAAATTGCATTATTCAATGAAGAAAAACTTACAGGGGCTTAAATCTTTACTCAAATTAAAACACTTTCATCGTCCTCATGACAGTACATGCTGGTTTTGTCTCATATAAAGGCTACAACCAGAGCGGATCCTCCCTATACGAAAGTAGGGGGCATCCTTGCTCTCAAAGATTATTAAATTTTAGTTTTGTTTTTGAATTTGGCCAGCAGTTATGAAAACCACTTATGTCATTTCTTTTAATGCAGTGCGCTGTCACCCTTTCTACATAAAAATCATGTAACGTGAATGTCATACAGTGTTTAACTCGAGACAAAAAAAAAAATTAGTTGAAAGCGTACCGAGCCGCGGAAGAGACACTGTTTCTCAAGCGCTTTCTGTGAGCCTGATTCGAGACAGAGTGAACACAGACAAAGGCATTTCATTTATTCATAACTCATTCATTTAATTTTGCGTAGGGCCCCCAGAAGTCTAGGATCGGCACTGGCTAAATCACACACCAGTTTTTGTTCCATGACGAGTCATACAATCGAATCCTCTCATTATAACATACAGAGTGTATACATGATGTAAATAATAGATTGATTGCGCAATGTAGAGAGACTCATTGGTCATAACACAACTTTGTGAGATCGCAATGAATAAGAGTAACAGCTTTTTAGTGATTATAAAGAGAGCGCTCTTTGCAAGCTTTCTAGGCTATAATCCATTCAAAATGCAGAACTTTTGTTTTTCGGCCACACACATGTTGCAAAGTTTCCGGATTCACTCTCGACATAGCAGTGACTGACATAGTGATAACTATGGCAATGGATTGGACAAAATACAGTATGTAAAAATGTGCATTAAGACTAGAGCACCCTCACTAAATTCAGAAGCACCCTCAGTGATTTATTTCTGCACAAAAACAACAATATATACAAAAATAACAAAATACAAATGCACTAAATAAAATAGTCTAATAAATGCATAATAAGCACTTAACTCAAATAAGTATTAAATATTAAAACAAATAACTACAGAAGGCTAACTATAATCAGCTTGCTTCCATTTGGTGGGATAAGCCTACTCTTCAATTCAAGTTTTCAATTCAATTCAAGTTTATTTGTATAGCGCTTTTTACGATACAAATCATTGCAAAGCAACTTTACAGAAAATTAAGTTTCTACAATATTTAGTAGTAGCTTATCAGTGGTGACTGTCAGTTCATGTGCATATGGCAGAAATGTTCAGAAAAATCAATAAAAGACGTAAACAAACAGACGATTAACACTATTAACAGCAATTATGCAATCAAACTTATAGCAAAAATGTGGTAGTTCTGTATGTTGTCTCTGGGTTAGCATCATCTGAGGTCCTCTGAGGGGTTGGCATCATCTCTTCTCAGGTGTTCTGGATCCAGACTGGAGCTTGTGTAAATCCTAGTTACCACGGGATGTATATCCCGTGGCAAAGCAGAGAAACAAATAGAGACATAATTAGCGTAGCTGCTGTTCCAGCCAAGTAAAATTAATTAGTTTAACCCAAGTTAAAGAATAATAATGCACATTTCATCAGATATAACTGCAGTCCAAAATTATGAGATGCATTATTTGAATGCTTGGCAAAAGAGGTGTGTTTTTAATCTAGATTTAAACAGAGAAAGTGTGTCTGAACCCCGAACATTATCAGGAAGGCTATTCCAGAGTTTGGGAACCAAATGCGAAAAAGCTCTACCTCCTTTAGTGGACTTTGCTATCCTAGGTACTATCAAAAGTCCAGCTTTTTGTGACCTTAGGGAGCGTGGTGGGTTGTAGCGTGGTATAAGGCTAGTTAGGAGCTAAGCCATTAAGGGCCTTATAAGTAAGTAATAATATTTTGTAACTGATACGGGACTTAATAGGTAGCCAGTGCAGAGACTGTAGTATTGGGGTAATATGATCATATTTTCTTGACCTGGTAAGGACTCTAGCCGCTGCATTTTGGACTACCTGTAGCTTGTTTATTGAGGATGCAGGACAACCACCTAGCAGTGCATTACAATAGTCCAGTCTAGAGCTCATAAAAAAATTAACCAGCTTTTCTGCATCAGGAACAGTTAACATGTTTCGTAGCTTGGCAATGTTTCTAAGATGGAAGAATGCTGTTCTTGTAACATGGGAAATATGATTTTCAAAAGACAAGTTACTGTCTAATATAACACCCAGATTTTTGACAGTAGAGGAAGTAACAGTACATCAGTCTAATTGCAAATTGTAATATACGAGATTCTGGTGTAATGTTTTCTGGTCCAATAAGTAATATCTCTGTCTTATCTGAATTTAATAGGAGAAAATTATTGGTCATCCAATCTTTTACATTTTTAACACACTCTGTTAGCTTAGATAATTTTGAAGTTTCACCTGGTCTTGTTGAGATATAAAGTTGAGTATCATCAGCGTAACAGTGGAAACTAATCCCGTATTTTCTAATGATATTACCAAGCGGCAACATGTATATTGAAAATAGGAGAGGACCTAGGACAGATCCTTGTGGCACTCCATATTTTACTGGTGATAAATGAGACTGACTCCCCATTTAAATAAACAAAGTGGTAGCGATCGGACAGGTAGGATCTAAACCATCTTAAAGCCTGCCCTTGGATACCTGTATAGTTTTGTAATCTATCTATGAGTATGTTGTGATCTATGGTGTCGAACGCAGCACTAAGATCAAGTAAAACTAGCAATGAGATGCAGCCTTGATCTGATGCAAGAAGCAAGTCATTTGTAATTTTAACAAATGCAGTTTCTGTGCTATGATGGGGACTGAAACCCAACTGAAATTCATAGAGATCTTTTTGGCAGGTAGGAGCACAATTGAGCAGACACAACCTTTTCTAAAATTTTAGACATAAATGGAAGATTTGAAATGGGTCTATAATTTGCCAGTTCACAAGGATCTAATTGTGGTTTTTTAATAAGAGGCTTAATAATCGCCAGCTTGAATGGTTTTGGGACGTGACCTAAAGATAACGACGAGTTAATAATATTGAGAAGCGGTTTTTTTCTGCTACAGGTAACAACTCTTTCAGTAATTTAGTGGGTACAGGATCTAATAAACATGTTGTTGGTTTAGATGCAGTGATAAGTTTATTTAGCTCTTCCTGTCCTATAGTTGTAAATCACTGCAAGTTTATCTTTGGGTGCGATGGATAAAACTAAAGTATTAGACGCTGTAGAATCTACATTTGTTATTGTATTTCTGATGTTATCTATTTTATCAGTGAAGAAATTCATAAAGTCATTACTATTTAACTGTGAGGGAATATTTAGATCGAGTGCCGTCTGGTTATTTGTTAATCTAGCCACTGTGCTAAATAAAAACCGTGGATTGTTTTGGTTGTTTTCTATGAGTTTGTGGATATGCTCGGCCCTGGCAGTTTTTAGAGCCTGTCTATAGCTGGACATACTGTTTTTTCCACGCAATTCTAAAAACTTCCAAGTTAGTTTTTCTCCATTTGCGCTCAAGACTACGAGTTTCTTTCTTGAGAGCGTGGGTATTACTGTTGTACCATGGCACAGTACGTTTTTCTCTAACCTTTTTCAATTTAATGGGGGCAACAGCTTCTAATGTATTAGAGAAGATAGTGCCCATGTTGCCAGTCATTTTGTCTAGTTCATGTGTATTTATGGGTACACAGAGCAGTTGAGATAAATCAGGCAGGTTATTTGTGAATCTGTCTTTGGTGGCTGGAACAATAGTTCTGCCCGGACGATAACGCGAAGCTATATAGTTATTATCATCAATACGCAAAATGCACGATACAAGGAAATGGTCAGTAACATCATCACTTTGAGGTACGATATCTATGTCAGTAAGATCGATTCCATGCGATATAATTAAATCTAGCGTATGATTAAAATGATGAGTGGGCCCGGTGACATTTTGCTTTACTCCAAAACAGTTTAATAAGTTAGTAAACGCAAGTCCTAATGCATCATTTGTATTATCAATATGAATGTTAAAATCTCCGAAAATTAGCGCTTTATCAGCAGTAACCAACAGGTCTGAAAGGAAATCTCCAAATTCTTTTAGGAATTCTGTATATGGCCCTGGTGGTCTATACACAGTAGCCAGAGAAAGAGATACAATAGATTTCTTTTGCATATCTGACAGTGTAACATTAAGCATAAGTATTTCAAATGATTTAAACCTGTATCCTGTTTTCTGGGTAACACTGAGAATATCACTATATATTGTTGCAACACCTCCACCTCGACCAGTCTGACGGGGGTGGCTCATGTTTATAAACAGTAGTTTGGTGGAGTAGACTCATTTAGACCAATATAATCATTTGGTTTTAGCCAGGTTTCAGTCAAGCAGAGTACATCAAAAATATTATCTGTGATCATTTCATTTACAATAACTGCTTTGGGTGTGAGTGATCTAATGTTTATGAGCCCAAACTTTAAAAATTGTTTTTGTTCATTTATTTTACATTTTTCTGGTTTAATCACAGTAAGATTTTTTCTAGCTCCTACATTAAATTTATATTTTGACCTCATTATTCGGGGAACAGACACACTCTTAATAGATTGGACAGCGCAAGTACTTCTAACATTTAAGCGGGTAGAACAAAAGCCATCATAGCAGTTATTTGAGAATTGGCTTACTAGTCAAATGGAGCGTAGAGTCCTGCAGATGTTGTCCGAGAGCAGCTCCGCTCCGACTCTGCTGGGGTGCAGGCCATCAGCGCAAAAAAGCCTAGGTCGCTCCCAGAAAAGATTCCAATTATTAACAAAGAGCAGTTTCTGTTCTTTACACCATGACAATAACCATTCATTTAGAGCAAAAACTCTACTGAACCTTTTGTGTCCTCATCGATACGTGGGCAGCGGTCCTGACACGATGATCGTCGGCGCGGGCGTCGTGCTGCGAAACCGTCTCGATCAGGATCCCGAAGTCCCTCTTCAGCGTCTCCGTCTGCCGCTGCGTGGTGTCGTTAACCCCGGCGTGAAGCACGACCGCTCTGGGGCTCTCGTCGGCCTTCAGGATCGCGGGTATCTGCGCAGAAACATCGAGAACACGAGCACCAGGGAAACAGTGAGTTGCACTTTACCTTCGGCTAACGTAGCACGGACGTGTCAGACGATGGAGTCTCCGACGATCACAGCGTCACGTTCCGTCTCGCGGAGGGGAGAGAAGCGGTTCCGTGTGGAGATCTCGAAGACCGGAGGGGGAGAAGTCGTCGCCCGGGGCCTGGCTCGCGTCCTCCGCTGCGGATGCACCCAGGGTCCGTGGTGTCCCGGCGCCGGCGTGAAGGACATCTGGGCAGATCGCGTCCTGGGTGCACCGGGCCTGTGCAGAGAAACACACGGGGTGGAGGTGGTGGGACTGTTAGCAGCGCGCTGTATACTTACCCTGGACTTGTGAGCGTCAGCCCGGGAGGTTTTGAGCGCGGCTCTCCGCTCTCTCAGCTGGGCCTGCCTCTGCTCCAGGACCCGAATCTGCTTCTCCACGGCCTCCAGCTCTAGCTGCACCGAATGCAGCTCGAACGTGTCGTCACCTGCACTCAAAGGTAGACAAACATCCGCCATTTAAGCAAGTTACAGTGAGTAAAGCAATTGTAATGTGTGTGAATAGAGTATTAGCGATCCACGCGGGTTTAGCGACAACCACGCTGGTGATGCTAATGGGCTATAAGCTACTAGCGGACTCGGGAAATCAAAATAAAACTAGTGATAACAAGGCGCTCTGATTGTTTTTGTTGTAGAATACGATAGAGGATATATTCACACGTTATAGAAACGAAAATGATGGTGTATAAAATAGATTTCAACAATAAAAAATTAGACGATAGAGAAATAACGTGACGGAGCTCAAACTAGAGGCATACGACAGCAACAAATTTTGTGAAATTCATAAGCTCTTCACTTGAATTAAAAAAGCTCTTCTGGTCTTCAATGATGCAAGGACAAAGTTTGAGCGTGCAAATGCAATGTCTAAGTGAGAGCTAATGCATAAGAGTACACTGTCTATTTAAAAGCACATGTCCAGTTTTGAGTGAGAGCGATGGAAATCTGCTTCCGAGTGGAGAGGTTTGTGCTCGCACATTACATTACTGCACTCTTGACATTTGTCATGAAGATAACGCTATAGAACCCACTTAAAATTAAGTACAGTCGTGGCCAAAAGTTTTGAGAATTACATAAATATTAGTTTTCAAAAAGTTTGCTGCTAAACTGCTTTTAGATCTTTGTTGTTAAATTATTAACAAAGAGCAGTTTCTGTTCTTTACACCATGACAATAACCATTCATTTAGAGCAAAAACTCTACTGAACCTTTTGTGTCCTCATCGATACGTGGGCAGCGGTCCTGACACGATGATCGTCGGCGCGGGCGTCGTGCTGCGAACCGTCTCGATCAGGATCCCGAAGTCCCTCTTCAGCGTCTCCGTCTGCCGCTGCGTGGTGTCGTTAACCCCGGCGTGAAGCACGACCGCTCTGGGGCTCTCGTCGGCCTTCAGGATCGCGGGTATCTGCGCAGAAACATCGAGAACACGAGCACCAGGGAAACAGTGAGTTGCACTTTACCTTCGGCTAACGTAGCACGGACGTGTCAGACGATGGAGTCTCCGACGATCACAGCATCACGTTCCGTCTCGCGGAGGGGAGAGAAGCGGTTTCCGTGTGGAGATCTCGAAGACCGGAGGGGGAGAAGTCGTCGCCCGGGGCCTGGCTCGCGTCCTCCGCTGCGGATGCACCCAGGGTCCGTGGTGTCCCGGCGCCGGCGTGAAGGACATCTGGGCAGATCGCGTCCTGGGTGCACCGGGCCTGTGCAGAGAAACACACGGGGTGGAGGTGGTGGGACTGTTAGCAGCGCGCTGTATACTTACCCTGGACTCGTGAGCGTCAGCCCGGGAGGTTTTGAGCGCGGCTCTCCGCTCTCTCAGCTGGGCCTGCCTCTGCTCCAGGACCCGAATCTGCTTCTCCACGGCCTCCAGCTCTAGCTGCACCGAATGCAGCTCGAACGTGTCGTCACCTGCACTCAAAGGTAGACAAACATCCGCCATTTAAGCAAGTTACAGTGAGTAAAGCGATTGTAATGTGTGTGAATAGAGTATTAGCGATCCACGCGGGTTTAGCGACAACCACGCTGGTGATGCTAATGGGCTATAAGCTACTAGCGGACTCGGGAAATCAAAATAAAACTAGTGATAACAAGGCGCTCTGATTGTTTTTGTTGTAGAATAAGATAGTCACACGTTATAGAAACGAAAATGATGGTGTATAAAATAGATTTCAACAATAAAAAAATTGACGATAGAGAAATAACGTGACGGAGCTCAGACTAGAGGCTGCTCAGCTATACGACAGCAACAAATTTTTGTGAAATTCATAAGCTCTTCACTTGAATTAAAAAAGCTCTTCTGGTCTTCAATGATGCAAGGACAAAGTTTGAGCGTGCAAATGCAATGTCTAAGTGAGAGCTAATGCATAAGAGTACACTGTCTATTTAAAAGCACATGTCCAGTTTTGAGTGAGAGCGATGGAAATCTGCTTCCGAGTGGAGAGGTTTGTGCTCGCACATTACATTACTGCACTCTTGACATTTGTCATGAAGATAACGCTATAGAACCCACTTAAAATTAAGTACAGTCGTGGCCAAAAGTTTTGAGAATTACATAAATATTAGTTTTCAAGTAACAGGTGTAACATAAATTATTTAAATTTATAAATAACACATAAATTTGATATTATCAATTATATTAATAAGCACTTCATACATTTCAAAGGCTTTTATCGACAATTACATGACATTTATGCAAAGAGTCAGTATTTGCAGTGTTGGCCCTTCTTTTTCAGGACCTCTGCAATTCGACTGGGCATGCTCTCAATCAACTTCTGGGCCAAATCCTGACTGATAGCAACCCATTCTTTCATAATAACTTCTTGGAGTTTATCAGAATTAGTGGGTTTTTGTTTGTCCACCCGCCTCTTGAGGATTGACCAGAAGTTCTCAATGGGATTAAGATCTGGGGAGTTTCCAGGCCATGGACCCAAAATTTCAACATTCTGGTCCCCGAGCCACTTAGTTATCACTTTTGCCTTATGGCACGGTGCTCCATCGTGCTGGAAAATGCATTGTTCTTCACCAAACTGTTGTTGGGTTGTTGGAAGAAGTTGCTGTTGGAGGGTGTTTTGGTACCATTCTTTATTCATGGCTGTGTTTTTGGGCAGAATTGTGAGTGAGCCCACTCCCTTGGATGAGAAGCAACCCCACACATGAATGGCGTCAGGATGCTTTACTGTTGGCATGACACAGGACTGATGGTAGCGCTCACCTTTTCTTCTCCGGACAAGCCTTTTCCAGATGCCCCAAACAATCGGAAAGGGGCTTCATCGGAGAATATGACTTTGCCCCAGTCCTCAGCAGTCCATTCACTATACTTTCTGCAGAAGATCAATCTGTCCCTGATGTTTTTTTTTAGAGGGAAGTGGCTTCTTTGCTGCCCTTCTTGACACCAGGCCATCTTCCAAAAGTCTTGGCCTCACTGTGTGTGCAGATGCGCTCACACCTGCCGGCTGCCATTCCTGAGCAAGCTCTGCACTGGTGGCACTCCGGCCCCGCAGCTGAATCCTCTTTAGGAGACGATCCTGGCGCTTGCTGGACTTTCTTGGATGCCCTGAAGCCTTCTTTACAAGAATTGAACCTCTTTCCTTGAAGTTCTTGATGAACCTATAAATTGTTGATTTATGTGCAATCTTAGTAGCCACAATATCCTTGCCTGTGAAGCCATTTTTATGCAACGCAATGATGGCTGCACGCATTTCTTTGCAGGTCACCATGGTTAACAATGGAAGAACAATGATTTCAAGCATCACCCTCCTTTTAACATGTCAAGTCTGGCATTCTAACCCAATCAGCCTGACATAATGATCTCCAGCCTTGTGCTCGTCAACATTCTCACCTGAGTTAACAAGATGATTACTGAAATGATCTCAGCAGGTCCTTTAATGACAGCAATGAAATGCAGTGGAAAGGTTTTTTTTGGGATTAAATTCATCTGATCAGTCTTCAAAACACTATGCAATTCATCTGATCAGTCTTCATAACATTCTGGAGTATATGCAAATTGCTATTATAAAAACTTAAGCAGCAACTTTTCCGATTTCCAATATTTATGTAATTCTCAAAACTTTTGGCCACGACTGTATATAAAAGAGAAGTAAGCCACCCTAGGTAGCTGCCTAGATTGCATGCCAGGATCCGCCATTGCCGGTTGCAGTAAGAAATGTAATAAAAACAAGCCTATCACAAGATATTGTGTGTGTGGGGGGGGGGCACCTGGGGTGGCCAACCAGATTTCTGTTGCTGCTTTTCCACCGGTGCTGGTGCCTGAGCCCAGTTGGGAACCAAACTCTGCTTTTCCACTCAAAAAAATCCTGAGCCAGTGCCCAGATCCTGGTTCCGAACTGGCTCCAAAACCTTGCTGGTCTCGCACAAGTGAACCTGTGACGTCAGTAGGTGGAGTTTCAACCATAGACCGCAGTTTGAAAGGTGCTATTTTTTTAAAGCCATCTTTGGTTCAGGTAAATCAACAACATTAACACAATAATTAAATATGTCAGTTCAGCAGTGGTCGGCAGAACAAACAAACGCTCTTCTTCTGCAACAGATTTCAAGCGATTCCGGTCACAGACATAGAAGGATCTGCTCCTTGCCAGTGCGAACCGTTTCTGAACAAGCAGCACTCTTGGCTGAGCACCAGCTCCAGCTCCACCAGGTCCCACCCCTGGCCACCATGTAGACCTGCCCCTGATGACTTGCACTACAAGAGAGCTGCATCTTCACTTGACAAAGTATTATAAGTACTGTTCCCATTTTTGATTTTCATGTATCATAATATACCTTAATTCTGACAGTTCATACTTATATTTTAATTTTTTTTATTATCTGTACCCTAAAGCTTGAATTGATTGTTTAATTCCCAGGGATCCCTAACACAAACATGGTGAAGCTGTTCAGTAAAAAAAAGCAAACAAGATCAGAAATGGTTAAGGGATTGGGACTTCCTTTGAAATATTACTGAACCCTTTTTACAGTGTATTGTATGTTTGTAATATTACATAGACTATTAATTCTTCATAATTTAATTAAAAAAAATATTTTAATTTATAATGCAATAAATTAACATGTATTAAATGTATACTGGTAAAATAATGGAAAATTATGTCATGAATATTGTTTCAAAAGTCATAGAAAGGTCATGGAAATGTATTAATTAAAAAGTATGTGCGAAGCCTAGCGAGTTGTTATCTGAATCAGGTGTGTTAAATAAGAGAGACATGCAAAATACAGTACGTAGAGCGGGGGATTAGACTGGACAGTAATGCATCTGTGCAGTGCTGATAGGACACAGTCAGCACTGTGATAGTATATCATAGCAAGATTGCACTGCACATCATAGTGCACTTCTTTGATTTTTGCTTAGATTTACAGATTGGCTCTTTTACAGCTGCTTTCGGTGTGCTTGTGCTGTAAGACACATAATATACTTGCTAACATTTGAGATTTGTAAATATTAGGACTTTCAATAATTTAAAAAATTAATAGAATTAACTACATGATATTCAAAACCATGACATTATCATGGCAGATCAGTGAATCTTTAAGGAGATATTACAAAAAGGGTTTTTAGATGTCAATATATTTTTTGCATTATTAACTGCTTTATTTTTATTCATGTTTTTATAGCATTAATTACACCAAATCAGCATGTTAAATTGGCAGCCCAAGTAAATATGTTATGCAAAATGATTTTGGATTTGTTTCAGATAAACCCTGCATTAACACAGTTGCATTCACAATGGCTGTTTCCTGTTCTGCATGAAAAGCTTGTGCTTTCAATCATAAACCGGCATCTAGCAGCTCTCTAAAAGATCTGTTTTTAGAAGAGGCAACTATTAGGCTTCACTAAGGTTGCTCTAAGTTTCAACTCATCTCAGTGGGAATTGCAGAGACCTTATCATAGCCTGAGGAATGGCAACACATCTTTAATGTTGTATTAGGGTTTAAATGTTTTATCTCACAAGAAAGATGTGCTTCAAGATACTTTCACAAGCGCACTTAAAAATGTCAGTCATGGCTCAGTTTTTATTTACAAGACTAAATATTTAGATCAAATAATTTAAATCCAAAGTCAGTCTAAGATGTGTGAGATGCAGATAGTGAATGAGAGGAAAGAAGAGTGATAAAGACAGAAACAAACAAACAAAAAAGTGCCTTGAGGTTTGATATTAAGCAAGTAAGACTGTTAGTCCATGAATTACAGACTTGAGTGAAAGTAAAGCAGAAAAGGGAATGAAAACCTTTCCTTATAAACCAACAGCACTGACAACACAGTGTGGGTAAAGTATGCAATAAAGTATAGTGTGGGTATATACAGCTGTAAAATAGCTGAAAACATTAGGGGAATTATATATTAATGTGCACTTTTAAGTTTTAACATTCAGTCTTTTGTAGCTGACTGATTCCTGTGTTTACAGCTCCGTAAAATAACACACTGGAAGCTCTGTAGGTTTGCTTAGGCCTAAAGCTAAAACTATTAAAATTACAAAAACATGATAACATTTTAAATTACTTCCATTTCTGAAAAAAAAAGAAAAAAAAAAGAATGTAGGCCTAGTAATTGATGTCATAAATACACAAGCCTGATTTTTGTTTTAATTATCCATCATACATTAAATTTAAATTTAACCGTATCAGAACAGAACAAGAATTAAAAATATATATATAATTCTAATGGATAAATATAATTGAAGTATATAATAATATAGGCTTAGCAAAAAACAAGCCAAAACAAATTAATTTAAAACAAAACGTAAAGTTGTGCTTACCTTTCTCATTAGGCACAAATCCAAATTTGCAATGTAGCCTATTTGAAGCTAAACTATTAGCCTATTTATTAGGTAAAATAGGATTTGTAGTTCACACGCGATCCAGTATCAACAGAAAAATATCATAATGAAAATATCAAAAATATCAACCCCCCCCCTATATATATAAGCAGGTAGATATGCTTAATTGTCATGAAAATAATGTCACATTGCAAAATGGTCCTAAATACAGGTTTCATTTTCCTTTTGTAAAAAATCTAAATTTTTGTTTTGATTTTGAGGTTAATTATGATTAGGGAATATTTGTGTGGGTTTACCTAATTCATCCTATTTTTGTAGTCTGCTCTTAATAGTACAATAACAATTTTAGCTTACACAGCAAACACTCATGTCCATAACTGCAAACTCTCACACAAGTGTGTACATACAAATGATCATGGTTTTGCTTTTTTTTTTTTAACTAACAATATACAGTACGTTTGCAAATATGCATACTTGACATGATCAAACCTTTGATTAGGAATAACCCTATTTTTACTCTGTGAATTGCTTTATGGATAATTCTTTGTTCCTTTGGCTAGCTGTGTCCTAATACTACACTGAAGCAGTGGTTTGCAACAGTTTCACAGCCTCATAAATTCTATTACACAGCATGTCATAAGGAATATGCAGTCGACTCCTACAGAGGCACAGGTTTTATCTGCAGGCATGTTAGCCAATGTTAATGTGCTCAGCTCACTTTCCTTAAAGCATAATTTCATGCTGGCGGATGTGAAAACATCAGTGATTGAACCTCAGCAGACGTCAAAAGCAACCGAGACCAAGGACAACTGAGATGCAGCCACATCTTAGAGCATATTGTCTTCATTTCAGAATTCAAAGCAGCAATTTAAATCCTCAAGATAAAACCTTGAATTACCATGGATTTATTAAGGTCATGTCACTCCAGATGTGTTAGACTGTAACCTAATCAAAGAGGTTACTAAAGATTTTTTGTTGATCCCTTAGTTTTCTCTCTCTGTTGCTTTGCATTAGGTGGCTCCACCCACAGTGAAAACTTATTGGTCAAAAATTACTCTCTGCATATGTTCTGACTGGCTGTGGTTGCTTTACATTTTTGCTTTTCCTGTAAACAAACAAATTATTTCTAGCTAGAATCTTGTCGATGCAGAAGCGAGTGTCTGATTTTTGTGTGCCGTTTGAGTCCCACTTGTCTGTCTGGATCATGCTGGATCTGTCTGCAGGAAACTCGCCAAAAGCAAGCAAGAGGGGCGAACACCACACATTTAAGATTTAGTTTCTCCATGATCTCTTTAGTGTCCAATCAGATCCTCTTATTTCCTCTTCTGGCCCATTTGTGTCCTGCATAGTCACACATAAGCACACACCTCAGCCTGCTTGCAGTCTCTCTATCTCTTTCTCTCTTTTGGGTTGCTTAATGTGTAGTTTTAGATTAAGTTTGACGTTTGAAGAAGGAATCCAAGTCTGAAAAAGAAAACCCACTATACTGCCAGTATGACCACATGAAAGCCATTATTGCTCTCAAATTAAGAACAATGTCATTGTCTGTCTGTCTATCTATCCATCTATCTATCTTTATTTACATTTCAAGTTGACCAAACTTAAAATTTTAAGGCAGCACAGACACTTACTTTTTTAAGTTGAAACAACATTTTTTTTACATTATTGTAGCAGTCACATAGCAACCTGTTACAGTAACAAACATCCAGCACACTGTAAAATCATGGTACAAGTCTTGCACAGACAAACACCTCTCATATTAGAAAATGCAAACATCCAATTCTCTCTGTGACTCATTCTTGAGTGTTTGAATTCCTTTCTTTTTTATTTTCTCCACATTTGCTATTCAGTGTTTTTATGAGTCTTTACCGGAGGATGATGACTTAATCGTGCAAAAGCCTTTTTCCTCAGTTGAAATCCACATTCGCAGAACTAAACAGCAGTCAAACTCATTTTATTTCTTTGTCTAAGGGTCACTGTCTCCACCACTGGGCTGACCCAGATAAATTCGGGTGTGTGTATTAGCCATTATTTGACTGCAGACTCTCAGGCGGTTGTCACAAAAGTACCACCACATCCAAAGCTACTGACCCACATTACAAACACTATGACTGCTTGCAACACGCTGGACTTCAATGAATGTTTGACTGCAGCATTTTCTGAAAATTCCCAAACTCTCCTGCTTATCAAACCCCAGAACTCAAAGGGCCTGGTTTACTTTACCCACACTTACACACTGAACACACATCCCTGACACATTAACAGCTTGTGTTGACAGACAAATTCAGTCTTTGCTCCATTATTTTAGCAACCTGAGAACTCCACATTTCTCAGGTCTTCTTCTCTGAGCCACACTCTCCTTCCTGCATATATCACTTGAGACAACACTGTTAATTAATTTTATTACACTGGTAATTAGAGAACAGGGAAATTTCACTTCTTAAACATGCACACACACACATTCTCATCTGCGAGACAGGAAGGTATTCTTAACGCCAACAGGAGCACAGCTATTTTCAGCTCATTCAGTTCCTGCCTGGATGCTTTGGTAACACACACACACACACACAGAAAGTAGGTGCTGGCACAGTCAGGTCCTGATAGAATACATTATTTTTTGTAAGACTGATAAGCTAGGTGGAATTGCATCACTGTGTGTATGTGTTTACTGCTGGCATGTCTGCTGTCAATGATGTTATCCAAAAGAATTTATTCAAGAGACCTAGTCAACAAGCAATATTTTACTAACAATCAACTCTGATGCTGCTGATTTAAAATACACTGAACAAAATTATAAATGCAACACTTTTGTTTTTGTCCCCATTTTTCATGAGCTGAACTCAAAGATCTAAGACTTTTTCTATGTACACAAAAGGCCTATTTCTCTCTAATATTGTTAAAAAATCTGTCTAAATCTGTGTTAGTGAGCACTTCTCCTTTTCCGAGATAATCCATCCACCTCACAAGTGTGCCAGATCAAGATGCTGATTAGACAGCATGATTATTACACAGGTGTGCCTTAGGCTGGCCACAAGGCTTTTAACAGTGTAGTTAAAATAATGTATTTAAATATATGTATGTATGTATTTATTAATTTTGTTTGGAATTTTAGCTATACTATTTATCAATTAAATTTGTGTTGATTTCCACAGAGAATAATTCTGATAAACCCCTTTAAATTTGTAAAAACGAAGGAAAAACATAGCAACACACTTACAGTCGATGCCTATGGGGCAGGCACACAGCACTGTATTGTGCACTATTGTGCTCAAGCTTTTACAAACTGAGGTGCGAGTCAAAATTATTTTCTGTGGTAATTAGCAGAATGCCACACAAGCTGGATATTAACTTGTGTTGAGCTCGGAACATTCTTTTAATGTTGCTTCTTTTCACTGATATATCCATCAGAGACCTGCGTGACTGGAGTGTTATAATCCTGCAGCGCTCCACTGCAGTGAGCCCTGTTTATGTTTGGGTTTTGAGTTTATATGCTGTGACGTCACCACCTCGTTTTACAAAGCCTGAGCCGGCTCCCCCGCCGTGACGGCCTATAACATCAAAGAATTCACTGAGGCATCCGGCGTGAAGCAAGAGAACTTCTGGGGGATCCAGATACAGATTGTGTGTGTGTGTATGTGTGTGTGTGTGTGTGTGAGTGAGTGTGTGTGTGTGTGTGTGTGTGTGTGTGTGTGTGTGTGTGTGTGTGTGTGTGTGTGTGTGTGTGTGTCTGTCTGTGTGTGTGTGTGTGTGTGTGTGTGTGTGTGTGTGTGTGTGTGTGTGTGTGTGTGTGTGTGTCTGTGTGTCTGTGTGTGTGTGTGTGTGTGTGTGTGTGTGAAGGGACTAGAGATGAAGTGATTGGTGAAATGTGCATATCAGCAAAGAATTGTCAGTTTATCATATAGGAACAGCAAAAGAGAAAACAGCAGAAAAGGCAGGGATAATAATGCTGATTATGGATATGGCCTGAGGTTCAAAAGTTAAGTCTACATGCGCACTGGCTCAGTGTTTTATGGGTGTTTCTTCAACTATGGGCACTTTTGGACTGTGGAAACTCTTATTAGCTTATTTAATTTGTTAACTAACAGTGTTCAACTGTTTATACAAATCTAAAGTATACACAAGACTTCTGAAAGTCATTAACATTGCTACCACAGTCATTTACACATACAGGTATTGCATTTAAAGGGGTCATATGACGTTGCTAAAAAGAACATTATTTTGTGTATTTGGTGTAATGCAATGTGTTTATGCAGTTTAAGGTAAAAAAAAAAACACTTTATTTTCCATATAATGTACATTACTGTTGCTCCTCTATGCCCCTATGTCTGCATTTGTGATCGCAGAAACAATAAAATATTTAAAAATGTACTTACAGGCTGTAAGTCAGAAGGGCCAGACTGTCCTTGCAAAGTTGGAACTGCCCCACTTTATAGAAACAGCCTTTTGCCACACGCATTGTAGGCTACTGGTTCAGGAAACAGTCCTCATCCTCCATAAAATGCGCTGCACACATCTGAATATTTGGGTTGAACTGTTCTGGAACAGTGTTGTAAATAAAACTTAACCTCTGATTTCTAGTTGTGTCCTCTTTTTGGAAGGCCAAACAAAGTAGTTTCACTTTCACAACAAAACACAGCGTCTCCACAACATGGTGCCAGTAGCAACAGAGAGAAACAAAGTTACACCTTCTTTCTTTGCGTGAACATTTGGGCGGCGTTATGCAGATCTTCCCACATCGTGACGTAGATATCCTTTATCTGACTCCTTTATCTTGCTATGGCTAATTTTATAGTTTACATCTTATGTATCCTAAATACACACGATTAAATAATATTTGACATGTTTTTGCATAATTTAGCAAAATTACAGTGCAATCGATAATGTTTTTTCCATCAGGAAATAGTGAATATTTAACTGAATTCATGCACAGCTGAATTGGACATAGGCAGGACAGGAAGAGAGTATGTGTGTATAAAGGCACAAATAGCATAAAGAGTTGTAAGAAGAAGATGATAACTGTCCTTGTTTAAATCGCAGGTGGGGAATGGAGGAGCACACACTGGACCAGCTGGTAAGTATAGCAGGTAAATATCTTCAGGGACAGATGAGGAGGACCAGGAATGCTCACTGGGATTCGCAGAGATCAGGTAAGTGAGTCTTTCCTTGTTTAAGGCCAGATTTCATTCATTCATTAATTTCATTTCATTTCCTTTCATACATTAAAAATGGCAAGCCAAAAATATAAATACAAATTTAAAGCAAAACTGAAACCTCTCTCATTCCTCACAAATCCAAATGTGTACATTTTGTGCATGTTTTGTGTGCTTGCCGTTAATTACATTATATAAGTGGTTTTGGAATAGAAATTGCAGCACGTTTCAGATGCTTAAAAAAAAAATCCTTAACTTGTATTCTTGTATGCTTATACAATTGTAAAACAATAAAAGAAGCTATAACATGTTGAAGTTTGTCCTATTTTTAAAACCATCCCTGGGACATGAAAGTGCCGAAAGCCTTCCTTATGTATAAATATATTTAATGTAGTTTGATGTAAATAAAGTACGTATAATTCCCACTTGAGTGCAAGTTTCACCTGAAGGCCAGATAATTGTGCAGCATGAGAATGCATGCATGCATGTGTGTGCATGCTAAGTAAGATGCAATCATGGAGATGCACAAATGTCATGGATAAACAGAGACTGTGTGAGAGAAGGGGAGATGTCTGCTGCTTTGTGGGAGCAAACAGAACATTTGAAATATTTATACATTTCACTATTTTCTAAACCAGCAAAACTCGATGTCGCAGTGCTGAAGTGTTCTGGATGGTGGCCAGAATGCTGCTAACAGGTTGTGGTTGTGAGTTGTTTGTGGTTTGCCATGCAGTTGCTAAACTAAAGCTAGAATTACAGCTTATTGACCATTGTCAGGTTAAAATCATAACACTGATCTGAACTCTAAATGACCATTTTATCTGTGTAGTTGTAACACTTAAAAAAAAAGGGCACAATGTACTGTTTTAATTTGAATGATTATTATTATTATTATTATTTATTTTATTTTTTTTGCAGATGTTTTATCAGATGTTTAATGTCAGTAAAATTAATGGAAAATGTCTTGATAATGAGCTGCCAGTACTTTTTCTGTTATTTTACAGATTTATTTCTTACAGTGTAGCTTATTTAAAAATATCAAATTCTTTAAAATAGTTAGATAAAGAAATTTGGTGTTTTTACATTTAATTGAGAGTGAATGTAAAGACCTTACAGGAAATGATGAGGAGAAGAATGAGGAACAGGATCAGTATACAACCAAAAATAAAGCATTGCAACATGGTATTGAAATAAATAGATGTTACATCCATACTGTATGTTGCTTTTGTACCTTATTGATTATAAATCATCACATCTCTGAACGGCAGGTTTGTGGGACCCGCAGGTGACTGATGCAAGTGTGCAACCAAATAATCAATACTAAAAAGAAAGGGAGGGTCAAAGTTTAAGAATCAGTCATTGAAAAACCCACATTGATAAACAATGTGAATATCTGATGCTTTTACGACAATAAATGCATTTTGTTTATGGTCTAAGAAATACAAACATACTCTTGAAAACAGAGCTAATTTCTCAAAGAGAGAAGCAAAGGTGAGTTTTTTTAGAGGAATATTAATTACATCAGTCTACACACTCTTTTACTCTTCACTTGTTATTCTTTTCATTATAAATAATGATGGATGGGTGGGAGGTATGATCTTTAGAGACAATGTCTCTAAAGTCACAAAGGTCTGTGAATCACACTTATTGCAATATAGCATATTTTTTCAAAGCATTTACTGTGCATGCCATATTGGGTAAACACACAAACATGAACACAATACTCTGCTTTCATGGTGTTTTTCTGAATTGTTGTCCAGATGCTGCATGCTAGTAAAATGTACAAGCCCAGCATTTCTCAGTCCGGTTACATCATGGGCATCCATGTGTCAGACTAAGTAACTGTCTGTCCTGGCCTCGGGCAAAAACTGTTTAGATGAGTCAATATTCATTGTCAATTTATGTCAGTGTGATATTAGCCCTGATATTCTGAATCACTGTTTAAAGTCGAATGAAATTATAATCGAAAGGTAACTTATGAGCAGTGCTTGAAATCTACTGTACCTGGAGAGCTTTGGTCACTCAGCAGTGCAATAATGGAATTTCTTTTGCCTTTGCAACTGCAATGGGAAAATGTCGTGGATAACGAATTCACTCCATATCTCTCTCAAACAAGCATTCACACACACATAGCACAAATTGGACATTGTGAGTGTGTGTCTAAACTACTTTGACACACTAATATTTCTGTAAGCCAGTAGTTGATGCTTTATCAGTCAATAGCACACACAGAGAGATTTGCCGTTGCCATTTGAATATAACAACTGCATCTGTATAGTAAAAATCATTTACACTGATCTGTTCTTACATAGGTAAAACACTTTCCACAATGTATAAAATCAACACTCACAGATGACAAACTTGTTTGTGTTGACTGTGATATTGGTTGACCAATATTATATATTTATATTATTTAGTGTACAGTATACATTATTATTATTATTAGTCAACTAATGAGATTTTTTTTAAAGGCTGATTCTTAAGGTCTTTTTCTTAAGACATTTTTGTTCTGCCCTTCAACACCAAAACATATTTTGATTGTAACAGTTAAATGCACTAGTAAATTTCACAATTACAAAGAAACAACAAGTAACACATTGACTTAAAAGTGAAATTTTGAAGTAAAAAGAATGGAATTTATTTATTTACTTATCTTGGACACCCATAATAATTTCATTTTCTTTTAATCATTTTGTTTACAGCTTAGAAAAATTATTTTTAGAGTGTGGTTGTTGCACAAACATTACAAATGTATTACATTTATAATAAATTTTTTTATGCATAATTTTTACATTTCTCACAAAATACACCAAAATTTGAGTGATATTAGAATTGATAAAATTTACTACTAGAAAGTTTGCTGTTTGTTCAATAGAGTGGGGGAATGTCAGAATCCGGAAGAGTAATTTGCCACGGGTTCCTTCGAGATTTTCCTATAGAGTGGGGGAACTATGACGTCACTCTGTAGGCGGATCAGCTGTTAGCATGACACTGGTTCCCTCAACAAAAGCCTATAGGATTTTTCCATGGGCTTTTGGATTATCACAAAAAAGTAAGTTCTGTGTTCAGCCATAGTTCATAAAACTTACACGTTTTGTCCATCAAGATAATCTTCACAAAATAATATAACTTTGATGAAATTTGAAGCCTAAATAAAAGCACCAGAACTTAAAAGCTAAACTTAGGCTATAAACAAACTACAGCACCACGGTCCCTCGCCTTCAGCGATACCACCACCAGGTTTCCCACAACTTTTTCAAACTTATTTGAATGTGTTCAGTGAAAAGGATATACTCTGTATATGAATTTCAATCCATGCTACATGAACCTTTTCATATAAACTGGAATAAATACAAAACTACAGCCAAACTTAAACTAAAATGAGACATTAATAATAAATGGTATAGTGGATAAATGAAATAATCATGATGAAAGGACATATGAAAGCATGTATTTCGAAATAAGGTGCATTAAAATTCAATAAATCCTTGATTAATATGAATGTTTTAATTAAAAATGTGTCTCCACATACTATTCAATAAAATTCTGGTGCATTTAATCTTTTAAATAACAGCAGAGTGAGTGAGTTTTTGGATATAGTAAGAATAAACTTATTTTAGTGAATAAAGTACCACATTTCAGCTTTGTTAGGGTGGGTATACACAAAATGTTATTTTATCATTGCTTCTAGGAAATCCTCATACGCTTTCTAACAGCTTCATGTGGCCTTAAACATTTAAATTTAACGTGACTTTAAGCATTATGCATTGTTAAAATTTCACTTTCACCGTAACTAAGCTGGTAAATGTGGTGTTTACATGGAATAATCATAATGTTTACCTTATGGTACGAACCCAGTCTCTCCACATCAGTAGGAAAGTGTTAAAACGAGCATCTTCCATCTGAAGACTTGTGTTGCATTTCAGGACAAAACAAAAAAAACATTTTGGAACAACAATATAAAATGCGGGAAACTATTTGACATTTACGGATTTTGCAAACGCTTTTATCCAAAGCGACTTACAATGCATTCAGCATTTTTCACCTAACATGTGCTCCCTGGGAATCAAATCCACAACGTTTTGCACTGCTAACGCAATGCTCTACCACTGAGCCACAGGAACACCATTTATTTGTTGAACACTATTTATTGGTTATTCTACAATTAATTGTATTACAAATTCGGCGTGATGATGTTGAATGCCACAGACAGCGCCTGTAGTCAAAATCATGCTCTTTAGTCAGCGAGTCACTACAATCACCAGCCACAACTTACACCAGATCACGTTAGCCTGAGTGAACTGTTTGCTACAGCAATGATGTCTTTGCTATAGCAACGAACGCTACTTGGGGAAATCGTGGCCTGATGGTTAGAGAATTTGACTCCTAACCCTAAGGTTGTGGGTTCGAGTCTCGGGCCGGCAATACCACGACTGAGGTGCCCTTGAGCAAGGTACCAAACCCCCAACTGCTCCCTGGGTGCTGCAGCATAAAATGGCTGCCCACTGCTGTTAGTGTGTGCACTTTGGATGGGTTAAATGCAGAGCACGAATTCTGAGTATGGGTCATGACACTATAAATAGTCACTATAAATCTAGTAATCATCTGATTATCAGTAAAACCTTGCACTCTTATTTCAAGGTTGTTGTTGTTAATGCTGTGTTAATATTTTACCAGTTTTTTTAACATTCGGTTCAATGACATTGTTAGAACACATTTATCATTCAATGGAACTGTGTGTATGCTTTAGACACTTACATTTTTGCTTAGTCCATGCAATAAATGCGCAACCTACGACTGCTCAGGTAATGTCGTCGGCATGACCGAGAGCCATTGAAAAACTACAGAAAAGCAAAACTACTTCACTTTAGCATTACTGGCCACGAGTACTAAGGATAGATCACACATCAACTACGTCAGTGAGATGAACGGAGCGCAAGCGCAATCCTGTGACAGTCACAGGCAGTAAATAATGGAGCGTGTGAAGGAGAGATGCAAGGCATGAACACTGTTCAAGGTCTCCATTAATTCATGCTTGTAGTAATTTAATGTGTATATATTTTGAAAGCTTTGAATCGTAATAGAAATTGCAATGCATTCCATTCTTAGCATTTTATATTGATTACTGTCCAAAATCGATGATTCACCATTCAAAAATCATGTTTCAAGACAATAACATATGCATCGTCAGGGTTTGTAATCGATGCATCGATAAAACGAGTGAATCATTACACCCCTAATACTCATCTTTGCTTCAGTCAATCTACCTACCCTAGCCATACCAGTCAATAAACCTGCTATTTCATTCACTAACCTGTTGTCTCCGGCTTGATCTGTGACAGAAGACAGTTACCTCCTTGGATCCCAGACCTCCCACAGATGTCCTCGAGGAGCTGGTGAATGCACTCCATTCCACTCTCATGCCAGCAACAGCTCCTCAATCTACCTCTGTCAGTCCCATGGCCATGCCTCCTTCCTATGTGGGTGATGCAGCTGAGTGTGGCGGCTTTCTCCTTCAAGCTATTTATCGAAATGCAGCCGTAGAACTTCACGACCGAGCGCACGAAGGTAGCCTTTCTGATTTCTCTCCTTTCTGGCAGAGCATTAACGTGAGCAAAGGCAATATGGAATGCCAATAACCTCATAATCAATTCTTATGAAGCGTTTACTAACCATTTCAAGGAAGTGTTTGGGCTATGGAGGAATACATCCAGGAGGCTCTTTCTCATGGTTTCATTCGTCCCTCCACATCACCGGCCGCATTCAGTTTCTTCTTCGTGGGCAAAAAGGACAGGGCTTGAGGCCATGTATTGATTACTGTGTGTTAAACTCCCAGACTGTGAAGCATCCTTATCCACTTCTCCTGTTCCCTGCCGCTCTCAAGGAACTCCGTTCACGTGTCACATCTTCTCAAAACTGGACCTGCGGAGCCCATTCAACCTCATTCGAATCCAGGAAGGCGATGAATGGAAGACGGCCTTCATTACTATGAATACCTCGTTATGGCGTATAGCCTTTCCAATGCCCCGTCTGTCTTCCAGGGATTTGGGATTTGGGTACGTTATCGGCCAGGAGGGAATTCAAATGGACCAAGGAAAGGTAAGCCCAAGCCCTCTTTGCTCTGAGGTAAGCTCAAGTCCCTGTCCTGGAACCCCAGCTCCCACAAAGCATTCGAACAACTCAAGACCGCCTTCAGCACGGCCTCTATCCTTCGTCATCCCAATACTCAAGTCCCGTTTGTGGTGGAAGTGGACGCATCCTCCACCGGGGTTGGGGCCGTGCTGTCACAACTGTATGGTGAGCCTCCATGCCTCCAGCCTTGCTTATACTACTCCAAGAAACTGACCCCAGCGGAGCAAAACTTGAAGAGTGGCGGCACTGGCTGGAGGGAGCTATTCATCCCTTTACAGTTGTTACGGACCACAAGAACCTAAATTCCCGTCAAGCCCGCTGGGCACTGTTCTTCACCAGGTTTCACTTCACCATCACTTACCAGTCTGGCAACTGTAACTGTAAGGCAGACGCATTGTCACAAATGCACTCACCAGATGTACCCTCTGAACCTGAGCCAATTCTCCCTCCAGCCCTAATTGTAAGTCCCATTGTATGGAATATCAACAAGGACACCCAAGCCGCCACTCTCACTGAACCAGCTCTGCTTAGAGGCCCAGAAGAGAAGACGTATGTTCCCACATCTCAATGACTACCCCTTCTTGGCTCAGTTCACAATGTACCGGGCTCTGGAAATCCAGGCAGCCAACAGACCCTCTCGCTCCTCCAAGCTCGGTACTGGTGGCCCAGTATGTCCCGTGATGTCATCAGGTATGTCAGAGGGTACTCAGTCTGTGCCATGTCTAAATCTCCTCATCACCTCCCCGTGGGGAAGCTCATGCCACTGCCCATACCTCAGCGGCCCTGGTCTCACATTGAGATCGATTTCGTAACTTCGACTTACCCAACTGTGAAGGCAACACCTGCGTTCTAGTGGCAGTAGATCGCTTCTCAAAAGCCTGCAGACTGATTCCCCTCAAAGAATTACCCATGGTGCTAGAAACTGCAGAGTCCCTCTTCACACATGTCTTCAGGAATTATGGAATCCCAGAGGATATAGTCTCGGACCAGGGCCCGCAATTCTTTTCCCACGTTTGGAAAGCATTTTTTCAACTGCTAGGGATCCCAATGAGCTCGTCCTCCAGTTATCATCCCCAGACTAACAGTCAGACTGAGCGTAAGATCCAGGAACTCGGGCATTACCTCCTGGCATACTGCCAAGATGACTGGCACAGCTGGGCCTGCTTCCTCCCATGGGCTGAGTATGCACAAAACTCCACCAGACACACACATTTCCAGTGCATACTCAGCTACCAACCCCCACTATTCCAGTGGACTGAAAAACCATCAGAGGTCCCAGCTGTGGAGTACTGGTTCCAAGGGAGTGAGAGTGTGTGGGACTCAGTTCATGTCCACCTTCAACATGCAGTGTGGAGGCACAAAACCTTTGCTGACGACCGGAGTTCCTCGACTCCCATTTACCAGCCTGGAGACCAAGTATGGCTATCAACCCGGGATCTGCGCCTCCGCCTGCCTTGCAAGAAGCTGAATCCCCACTACATTGTTCCATTCCCGATACAGAGGCAGATAAATGAGGTCACCTACCAGCTCCAACTCCCACCCAGGTACAGAATTCACCCCACCTTTCACGTATCCCTCCTAAAACCCTTCTCTCCTTCTGCACCAGAATTCACAGAGCCAGCTGAGCCTTCTCCTCCAGAGATCCTCAAACAGCCATCCATTTACCAGGTCAAGAAAAAGCTGGATTCGTGGCGGCGGGGCGGCTGGCTAGAATACCCGGTAGATTGGGAAGGATATGGATCAGAGGAAAGATCCTGGGTGGCCCAGGACGTCGTTCTTGACCCCATACTGCTAGAAGAGTTCCATCAGACCTATCCTAATAGTCCCACACCCAGTGTTACTATGTTATTGGTACCTTTCTGGGCCTTGAACGTGGTAGGACCCTTGCTGTCTGTGGAGGGCCAGAAAGGTCTTATGGGTTTGGAATGACATGAGGGTGATTAATTAATGACAGAATTTTCATTTTTGGGCAAACTATCCCTTTAATTTCTGTAAATAGCAGTTAATATGCAAAAGCAAGTATGTTGACCAGTCTCCCGTGTCTTGCTTATTATATAAAGATAAAGGGTTGCTAATGTGCATTATTTAAAATGCATCATTCTTAATCTGAAAGAAATTACTGTCAAATTGCTTTAATACACCTAAATTTATTGGGAGTTAATCAATTTAGTTTCCACTACACAAGGTATGTAAGTAATCTTATTTCCAATATGTGGAACCACTGTCCACATAAACGTTTAAATCAAATTAAACCAAAGTCTTAATATGAGTGTGTTTTCTAATTATATCAGTAATAAATTATAGGGATACATGTTTGCAAGTACTGCATAAGTTTGATATACTACATACAGTATGAGCGAAAAAGTGCATGTGTATTTGTATGCATTGTTCATGTGCATGCATTTGGTATACATGAGGTCATTAAATTAACATTGGTTACAGTGTTCCTACTGTTTCAAGCAAATGTACATGCAGTACTTTCTGCTAAAGTCACACATGCGTAAGCAACCTCTGTCCTTCATGTGCATATGTGTGTTTATATTGGGTCATGCCAATCTCAGGAGAAATCCATATGGCTCCTGCCCTGCAGTTGTGCCTTTCGGGTCAATGTCACGAAGGTTTGTAAAAGACAAAGTAGTGAACAGAAGGAGAAATTAAACTTAACTTTCAGGGAAAATAAAAGCATGCTGGACAAAAATAGATTTGATTTGTGGAGTTACTATTTTTTTTATTATTATTATAATTTTATCTAGAGCTTAATTCACTGCATCACTCAAGATTTTTTTTTCTGCTTGTTAAGTTAATGTAAACTACATGAATCTTTTTATTGACAGTGGTCAATTTGGACCCAGCTAACAAAAATAAGTTCTAAGAATATTCTACTTACATTTCCATTTAGTTATAAAAGCTATGAAAACTTTATATCTGCTAAAGTTAAAAAAAAAAAATAGAAAAGACCAGAAAACTCTGAACAAATGTTCTATCAACATTACTGGAATAATGTTTAACAGTAGAACCACCACGGGTTGAATTTTACCCATGGCTGTTTTTCAAATGTACATAACAGATTTAAAATAAAACAAGTCTCACAGTCATTGACTTTTACAAAAATTATGTAATTTACAATCCAATGTTGTTAAAAATCATTTAGATAAAACCAGATAAAAAAACAGAGCATTTATACGTAAGGAATAATTGACGACGGGACGTTGAATTATTAGAAAAATAATGCACACCCGAGGTGGTGATGCAGCCAAGATGCGAAGCGGAGTTTCCAAAATAACCCAGCAGTTTTTAGAGTGTGGAAAATTTCAGTGAACACTCAAATTAATGTGCTTGTAGAATATCTCAGCTTTGTTCAGAGGTGGTAAATTTGTATCTGGTATATCTGATTCAAATCTCTTTAGGTTTTTAAAAGAAAAAACAAAATGTGCTACATTACCTAAGAACTGGAAAGAAGATGAAAAAAAATATATAGAAAGGCTGGAAGGGAAAATGAAATAATAGTATGAACAAGATGCTTGTTATGGTGTGAAAGTGTTAGAGAGCTCAGGAATCAAGTCATGAGAGATTGATGTGAGGGACAGGAGATGAGAGAACTGGATGGAGAAATATTAGAAGCCAGAGTAGAAGAGACACGAGTACATGCATTCAAGCATGAGACTCTTGCTCTTGTTTCAGTTTGTTCAGTTCATTTATGACAGTGGCAGAGAGACAGAGAGGGTTTGAATGTTCTCAGAAATACAATAAGCAACATTCAGACATTAGATTTCCAGATAAAGCTGGAATTAAACCCTTGGAGAAGAACAGGAAGGTTAATTCTGCTTCTGTCTGCGAGCCGACCCACTTAAGATGGGACCTCACATACAAAGACAGTCAGAGCAAGCGTGAGACATTGTGTCTGGATGTTATGACAAAACACCAAATGAGTCTCCGTGAACGGCTGAGCGGTAGCTAAAACTGGGTCTATGACATCATAATCATCTCAAATTAAAAGAACAGTTCTATTTTGAAAAGACACTTATTTGTCACCCTCATGTCATTACAAACCTCTATGATTAGGATCTTTCTGCTGTCGCACACAAAATTAGACATTTTAAACAATATAAATGCTGCTCATTCCCATACAACTGGTTGGAAATAAAATGCCTTAAAAGTATTTTTATGCCTTTTGCACCATATTCCAAGTCTTCTGAAACGTGTAATAGTTTTGGGAGGAAAAGACTGAAATTCTCTTTTGCTTTTACAGGATTTCCTTTTAAACCATTTTCACTCATAAATAGTAGTAAATTTCACAAATAATTACAAAAAAAAAAATGCAACACATTGATTTAAACATTACATTTTGAAGTAGAAAGACTGAAGTAGTATTTTCTTGTACAGTGCATAATAATCCAATAATCTTTGTTTTATTTATAACTTTCATAAATCATTTTTACTTTGTAGCTATCAAATCTCATTTGCACATTTCAAAGTTATTCACAGGTTTAAAATAACATGAGGGTGAAAACTAAGAAAAAAAACACTTAGAAATTGCTAGTAAATGTCACAAATAATTAACAAACATTAATTTAACATGAAATTTTGAAGTAGAAAGACTGAAATATTTTTTTTACAACTTTTAAATATATATTTTGACTTCTATTTTAAAATCTCTTGCATGTTCCAGAGTAGACAATGACATAATTCTTATTTTAGGTTAACTGTCCCTCACTGTAAAAATTATTTTTCAAAGTTGTAAATAAAACAACAATTACTGGAGTATGTTTAAAACAAAATAGCCTACTATTTCGGTTTTTCTCTACTTCAAAATTTAACATGTAATTCAGTGTTACCCATTCAAGCCAGCGAATGATCACCCCTTGCTGGCCGGACTAAAAGTAGCTGCAGCAGCAAGCTATATTTTCAGAAACGGTCTCCCACCAGTGCACAGACGAACTCAGGGGCGCCCCCAAGGGGTGGCCAGGGGTGGCCACGGCCACCCCTGTGGCCACCCCTAGGATGATTTGCAGTGGCTACTATTAATTTAAATCTATTTTAAATCTATTAATTTTAGATCTATATAATTTATATATCATTTAATATAGTTACTATCACACGAAGAGTGACGTTTTTTCTCCAGAAGTCTGCATAATTGCAAATGTGACATTGATTTCATACAACAGTTCAATAAACAAGAAGTTAATATCAAGAGTTTTACGTTTTAGACAACATATTCACTTTTTGTGCTCTATTTCTAAAAACAAAAATCATTCCAAACACAGCCACTGTTTTGCGTCTCTGAGCAACATGATAGTGTTTCGTTCCTGAATGAATCAACCGTTTAAATGATTCGGTTCAATCGCAATGACTCACTTATTAACAGTGACTCGCTGCCACCTACTGGCTGTTTTAATTTCACAATTAAGGTACCATTTCATTTTTTAAACAATTTCAAACATCAGTTTTCAATGTTTTATGTTTAAAATATCAAAACATTATTTATTAATTTGTAACTCCAGGTTAAAGTATTCCATGTCCCTCAGAGCTCCATTAAACAGTGTGTAAAAACCTCTAAATGGCACTTCAGATGCAGTTTCTGTTTTCTCTGCATTGCAAAGATCAACTTTGTTGACACTGATTGCATTTGCTTGGTAACAGCCCAAATGCAAGTGTCTGACTTAAAAGATGGTGCACACTTTTAGAAAAAAAAATGGCGTAAAGTTAAAAAAAAAAAAGCCTCAGCTGTCAGCACACTTAGAAATAAGATATCAGCACAATAACACACACAGCAAAATATTGTCTAATTTTTCGTTATCGATAAAATCCCAGAAATCACAGAGATATCATTTTTTTTTGTCAATATTGCAAACCCTTTATATATTTATTTATTTATTGATGTGCCACCCCAAGATTTACTGTGGCCTCATCTGGCCACCCCTATTAAAATTTTCTGGGGGCGCCACTGACCAGACTCTGGCCTGCTTGGCTTTAGTGAGGGACCAGACTCTGGCCTGCTTGGCTTTAGTGAGGGACCAGACTCTGGCCTGCTTAGCTTTAGTGAGGGACCAGACTCTGGCCTGCTTAGCTTTAGTGAGGGACCAGACTCTGGCCTGCTTAGCTTTAGTGAGGGACCAGACTCTGACTACTGCATGCAGCAGCTGCATTCGTAGTCAGCGCCTTAATGAAGCTGCTCTAGAGCTAGACAAGATGAGCGTTTGAGGTTAAAAAGTATATAAATGTAATTTTTTTTAGAAAATGACCGATCGTTTTGCTAGATAAGACCCTTCTTCTTCGGCTGGATTTAGAGCTGTTTAAAAGCTGCATTTAAACTGCATTTTGAAAGTTCAAACTCGCGGGTACCATAGAAGTCCACTATATGGAGAAAATTCCTGAAATATTTTCCTCACAAAACATAATTTCTTTACGACTGGAGAAAGAAAGACATGAACATCTTGGATGACAAGGGGATGAGTACATTATCTGTAAATTTTTGTTCTGGAAGTGAACTACAGTTTCGCAGTTTAATAGAACAAGACAGAGTACCAAGAGAATCCATCATAGGTCTCTCTGTGGGGATTAAGTTTGGGTTTAAACTGCTTATTTCTATTCTGAGATTTTCCCTCAGAACCTTTCTGGGTCATGTTTACATGTGCACCAAAACTTTGGATTGTCAGATCGAGGGTCTGTCACAGTCATAACACAAAAGTACACACACACTCTTTTGACCGCAAGTATGCGACAGGACTGGCGCCGTCTCCGCAGAGCTCACACCTCGCACAGTGACAGTGTTAGCTGAGAGAGCCAACGAGAGAATGAGTCAGTGAAGGAGTGTAACTGGTTGACTTCAGGGCGGGAACACAGGCACCCCTTCTGTAGTGATGCATCCAGTCACAAAGGAACAAATGGATTTTGTACTAGAAAAATACATAAGAAAGATATAATTTGAGGAAGAACCTTGTTTTGTGATCAACTCAAGGGGTTTTCAAACTTGAAAAAGGACCTTCAAATGTGATGATCCCCTTTTTGAGGGAACCAAATATTGTCCCATATACAGACTCATTTATTCTCTTGAGAAAATGTTTATACGAAAATACTGTATGTTGTTTGTACAATTAAGTATTTACCTTTTAATATTGCCACTCTAATGAAATCTAAAGCAAATCTTGGAATAATGTCTGAAAAATAGAAAAGTATTTTTTCTGCACTAGCAAAAAAATAATAATAATAATTTTTTTTCTTATGCACTAGCTCCTACCTAAGATTAAATATTGTTACAAAATAATGTAAGCAGCTTTACAGAGTATCCATGGAAAGATAAAGCAAAACATTTATAAATGTCAACATTTATACATTTAAATATAAGTATTCCAAAAAAAAAAAAAAAAAAAAACTATGACTGTAGAAACCACAAGGGGCTGCTAGTGGTCTGTCGATTTAATTTCCTGTTGTAGGCAATCTTCTGTTCAGTTATTTGATGCATTTTATTGCTAACTAATGTATATTTAAGTTTTTTTTTAATATTATTTTTAATGCATTTGTTAATGTGTCTTTCTGAAATCAGATCTTTGTAGAAGTTCATAACAAAGTGATTTTGCAGCTAGTGTCATTTAAGTTTGGAATTCTGAAAGTATGCTTTCATAGCACACTTAATCTTTTATGTCAAAAGATTTTTCATTAAATGACCCCTTTGAAAGTGGTTTTCCTCTCATGGAATTTGTTGTGAGTAAAAGTTAGATACACAGTAGATAGACAGAGATAGATAGATATAGATAATCATTTATTTTACTAAATTATCTATTTTATAACTAATAAATGGTTTCTGGATTAGTGGATAGTGAGTGAGTGGGGTTAAAGGAATAGATTACCCCAAAATAAATAAAAAAAATGCTATGGAAGTCTATATTCAAAATATCTTCTTTTGGATGTAGCTGAAGAAATAAATTCATTCAGATTTGGAATAACTTGAGAGTGCGTAAATGATGACAGATGTTTCAGGTGAACTACCCCTTTAATTTATGAGAAAATATTGAAAATGAGCTCCATGAAACTATTCAGGTCAAGTGATTTGGTATAAAAGCACTGAAATAAACTCCAAATTCATCTTGACATGATTTTATCTTTAGACGTTATTTGAAACTAAAAATAGAGGCAGTAATTTGCAGAAAACACTATAGAATTGAGTTCAGTGTGCTGAAAAAAAAGTATGATGATGCCATTTATGTAATTTCTATGTATCTATTTTGGAAAATCATGTGAAGGGCCTGTTATCTGTCTTATCTTGCCTCTCAGGGGGGATTGCACTAATGACCACAAATAAGGAAAAGTGGTACCTACCAATGCCAACGTTTTATTTACTCAGTTTTGGATTAAAAGTACCAGAGAGCTATAGGACAACAGCATTGCCTTATGTAACATCTCCATCTGGTGTTTTTCTAGGGTAGCACACTTTTAAAATATCTCCCTTTAAACACGTTCTCAGTTGTATACTTCACATCACATTTAATCATCACAAATAAATATGATTATTATGGATATATTATGGATTGGTTGTACATATATTTGTATTTGTATTCAGGTTTTCATGCTATTATTTTTAGATTCCTAAATATCCAACATAAAACTTTTTGTTTACATAATATATATGTGTGTATTGTGTATATTACTATGTATATATAAATACATACATATGTGTATACTATATATTTGAAAAATATGTATGTGTGTGTGTGTGTGTGTAATATATACATTTATATATAATATAAATAATATAATTATGAATATATACACATGTAAATATTTATTACATTTATAGGCCAACATGTATGTGTGTGCATTTATATATACATATTATACAGTACACACAAATATATTATGGGGAATCAATTTAATATTTTTACATTAACAATGTAATCAATATTCTGTTTATTAAAGCCAAGTATGAATCTCATCAAGTTAGTGTTTTAAGCATTTTACATTTATTCCAAAATAATAACTGAAGGCAGTAACAATTTAGACAGTATATTTTATCTGTAAACTTATGTTCAGTTATTCTTTTTAATAGTTAACTTTTAACTATTTTTGAACTATTTGCTACATCAGTCATCAAAGCTCAGTAAATACTGGTCACAGACACAGAGAAGGCCTACTTTATATTTCACCAAGATGATTACTCACTAAACACTTCCACAGATCATGTTTTCAGGCCATTTTAAGTCTTATTTTGATGTACCAAAGTGATAATATCTAAATGTGTATGTTGTTTACTTTTTTAAAAGGACCTTCCCATTAACACCATTATATCAGGTGTGCGACTTCATGCAGCGCCGAGCAGACCTATCTGCGAGAGGACCTGCTTGCAGTCAGGGGAGGAATTGAAAGTGGAGACATGAAGTCCGACACTCTCTGCTCCTGGTAGTGATGCTTTCACGGAGTTTGCATATTCTTATCAGAGATGAAGTGAATAACATGCAATATTTGTTAAATGCACAGACGTTTCAGAAATGTTTTCATGAGCAACAGAAACACTTTTTATATACTGCTTAATACAACTCCATCTGGACATAATTACTGATTATAATTACTTTTACTGTCTTTTTATGCGTTGAGTATCGCGCTGTGTAAACATAAAACCATGTCTGCATTTGTGATCAGAAAAAAACAACAAACAACAAGCCTACTCTCCTGCTCAGAACTCGCGTTTGAATATTCATTGATAAATTATTTAAATATAAAAAAAATGTACTTACAGGCTGTGAGTCAGAAGTGCCAGACTGTCCTTGCAAAGTTTGAACTGCCTCACTTTATAGAAACAAACATTGTGCCAGAGACACATTGTAGGCTACTGGTTCAGGAAACAGTCCTCATCCTCCATAAAATGCGCAGCACACATCTGAATATTTGGGTTGAACTTTTCTGGAGCAGTGTTGTAAATACAACTTAACCACTGATTTCTAGTCGTGTCCTCTTTTGGAAGAACAAACAAAGTAGTTTCGCTTTCACAAGAAACACACAGCGACTTCACAACATTGTAGCGGCAGCAACAGCGAGAATAAAAGTTATGCCTTCTTTCTTTGCGTGAACATTTGGGGGTGTTATGCAAATCTTCCCACATAGTGACGTAGAGATTTTGGGGGGTGTTTAAACGAGCCGTTTTAGGAGGAAGTGGACGAGACTTAACTTTTATAAAGAATATCTCTTTGGATTTGAGATTTTAGTCTTTGCAACTTCACAGATCTTCTTTATGCACCAAGAGCTTATAACACTCCAAAGAGAAAGGAAAAATTTAAATTGCATCATATGAACCCTTTCAAGTAACCTAATTCTGCGGGAAAACCGCGGACTTGGCGATACTGGCTGTGACTCTGTGTTGCTTCAAGCGCATCATTATGCACACCGGATGTACATATTGTAAGTTTTTTGTGCCACACTGTATTTGTTTTGTCCTATCGTATCTATCATATGTTGTTGCCTTATTAAATAATATGCTATACATTTAAAAGAACTGTATTTTAATTTTATAGTTCTTATATATAAATACATTCATGAATGTTTTTAATGAATGGATTTTATAATAATACAAATAGCAATGTGTGATATTTTACCATATTTATTGCAACACTTTTATTTGTTCCCCACAAAATATTGATTTTTTCACTAAATGTTTGGATTTCTGAAATTATTGTGCACTGATTTTTCTAGAATAACTTTTGCTAACGAATTATCCACTAACCTAGTTTATGATAATTTTTTGTCATAGATTATCAATATGCATAGACCTATATTTTTTTTCCATATTTATTGTTTATTTTATTTTTCTTTATAATGAAGTAGTCTGTATCTAGTAGATTGTGAAAGAATGATTATCAGTTCCACACACAGAGATATATAAATTCTACATTTATTTAAATGTGGAAGAAATGCATGACTATGGCTGAAACATGACGTGACTTCACTGTTATATGTAGCAAAGTTTCTGTGTGCTCCACTGACTACAACAGGGGCCCTGTTGATCTAGTGCGGCACTGTTGCAGCGGCGGTCGCTCTTTGCATTTGATGGGTTGAAACTAGTGCCGTCAATCGATTAAAAAAAATTACTAACTAATTAATCCCACATTTTTCTCTGAAGTGATTCCAACCAAACATTAAAGTTTTTAAATATACTTTAATATTCAAATTAATGTAGTAACAACATAAAAACTGTCTATTTTTAATTTGTTTAATGACATCTTTTTTTTATGACTGAAGGCCCGTATCACCAATACTACTGATGTCTCTAGGAATAGTTTTTTGCTTATTATTTAACCATTGAATATAGTAATTCAACATTCAGTATAATTGAGAGCTATCAATTTTAATATTTATTAGACTTAAAAAAAGTGAACTTCAAACAATCTTTACATAAAACCATTATAATAATAGTCATATTTACCTTTGCCCTTTAGAAAGTAGGAAATATACAGAAATTGAATAACATTATCAAACACTAAATTCTAAATTAACTAAAGGTCAATCCTTAAAGCTACAAAAGTTATTGCTTTCCATTTTTTTTTTTTTTTTTGATTAACAGACATCACAGCATCTGGTTATTAGGTTATTTTAGCGGCTTTAAGAGCTCCGGCTGCTGAACACAGGGGCGTTGCACAAGATCCCGGGCCCTATGCATAGGCAGTCTTGATGGGCCCCCAAATGTGAAAAGGTAACTTTGTTTCGGTAAGCCAAACTTTTCTCTGTTTTAATTGGTTGCAAGTGTGATTTCTATATTGCCAGCACCTTTGAACTGCTACAGGTGAGTCTAATTACAAATTAAAGGAGCATCACATGCTTGAAATACAATTAATTCTGAAGATTCTGAAAAGGTGCCAATAATTTTGTCCATTCCATTTTTGGAAATCTGTGTAGAATGTCTCAGATTTGACTTTCTTCCTTCAGCTTGAATACCAAAGCATTTGTAATTAATGCAGGGGTCCCTATCTCTCTCTCTCTATATATATATGTACATTTTTTGAAAACTGGTTGAATTGTTTTATTTCAGATTTGTGAACTCAATTTCAAAGTAAGTATTTATACATTTTTACAAGTAGCATCATGTACTATGTCTATGTTTAGATCACAGAAAAAGTGAGGATAAGAACACACACACACGTTTATGTATACTCAGTGCTGGTTCTTTGATGAGATAACTTCCATTAAAATTAGTATAAAGCTCAAAATGAGTGCAGCTTAGGGTTTGCAGTAACAATCTGACAATGACAACAGCATGAAAACAAAATAAGAGTGGCAATAGTCTTTCATTAAACATCTCTGACTATTATACTATCATTTGTCCTCAATAAATACCTTTTAAAATAGGAAAATGTTAATAAATACCAATAACAAACACACATATTCAACCATATAACACTGACAACAGCAGCAAACTTTCCTTTCATGAAAATAAAAATCAGCGTAAAGCACATATAAAAACATTCAGCTGGTTATATAAATGGAAGAGACAATGTCTACCTCGAGCATTAAATGTATAAATAATTTTGTACTTTACAGTTTAGTTTAGTTAAAAATGTTACTTGTGCCCAAGCTGGCATGACAAAGGCACAGATACATATATTTCTCTCTGAATCTGAGCCCCATTCAGTAATTTCTTCAGAATGCAAGTCATATTATAGCATATGTGCTTCTTTGCCACAAAGTCACACACAAAAATAAATAAATATACTGTATGTTACTCAAATTAAAGATAGTCCTTCAACTTTTGGCTTGCCAATAGTAAGATATATCAACAGACATATTATTAAGGAAAGGAAGCATGAAATGATGCGAAAGGAATCAAAACTAACAACAGGAAAAAAGTTGGATTGTCATCAACAAACAACAAATGATCTTTGCATGTGGTGGGCTGTAGAGATACAAAATAAAGATACATATTAAAATGAAAACTAAAGAAACCAAAAACTCAACACTGAAAAATATGAACCATCAGTGATCTGGAAAGAATGACCCAGACCTTGTGCATGAAACACTAAGCATAACTGTCTCAAAATATCTGGGCATCTGTGAATATGGACCAGAACCGAGGAAATTTTGTTCTGTGCTCTTGAACGAGGTGTTTTGAGCCAACTTCATTTACAACAGGGCTAATGTGTGTGTATAAACAGCGTATGTGTGAATTATTGCATGTGTAGGTGAGTGTGTGTGAGAGAAAGAGAGATTACAAAGCTGATCTAGCTATGATTATTTTGACTGCTGATCACGTTTCTGCCAGGAGGGGCAATATGTATTGAGTCCAGGATTGGCCGCAGCACCTGACCAAATGGCCTGAGAGAGAGAGAGAGAGAGAGAGAGAGAGAGAGAGAGAGAGAGAGAGAGAGCATGAAGTACTGTGAAAATCACACAGATCTTCTTACATAAATTTTCAGCATTGGAAATGTGACAGTTGAAAATGAGAGAACATCACAGTTATACAATCGCCAATGAGTGAAATTCAGAAAAATGGTCAAGGTCACATTTCACTAGAAAATAAACATTTTCAATAGAAAATAAACTGCATGAAGAAAATGAAGCCTATTTTAGGACCATTAAATGGACAATTCAGCCAAAAATTTAAATTTTGTCAATCACGTAAAAGATCCAGAACCTCTATGAAATACATAAAAGACTTTTTTTTTTTTTTGGAAAATGTCTTAGTGGCTGTTGTCTATACAATGAAAGTCACTGGAATCCAATGTTGTTTTGGGCCCTTTTGACTCTAAAGGAATAACTCACAAAAAAAATAAATAAATAAATGTAGTCACTTTGAGGCCATCCAGGATGTAGATTTGTTTCTTCATCAGAACAGATTTGGAGAAATGTAGCATTACATCACTTGCTCATCAATGGATCCTCTGCTGTGAATGGGTGCCGTCAGAATAAGAGTCCAAACTGTCTTTGAGTCCAGTCCATGAATTGTACGACACAACGTCATGAATTGAATGAACCATCTTGTAAAGCAAAAAGACGTTTTTGACATCAAACATTGCTTCCGGCTAAAATACGAGTCCTCTATCCCTTATAATACTTTATCCAGTGAAAAAGTAATCTATTCAAATCAGGAGAGAAATATGCAAACATCAAGCACTGTTTACAAGCCAAAACAGTTCTGAATAACTATGTTGGTGGATTTTGATGTGAGAGAGCAACAGGGGATGAATTTTTTCACTAGAGGAAACATTATTATGGATTAAAGACTAGTATTTTGACCAGAAATGATGCCTTAATGCTGGGTTTGTTTCTTACAAACACACAGCTTTTCTCTTTGAAAGATGTTAACTGATGGACTGGAGTGGTGTGGATTACTTGTGGATTATTGTGATGTTTTTATCAGCTGTTTGGACTCTCATTCTGACGGCACCCATTCACTGCAAAGGATCCATTGATGAGCAAATGATGAAATGTTACATTCCTCAAAGCTGTTCTGATGAAGAAACAAACTCCTATACATCTTGGATGGCCTGAGGATGAGTAAACTTTCAGCATGATTTCATTTTTGGGTGAACTATTCCTTTAATCGTATGGATAAAAACATTATTAAAACATTTCACAGAATAAAAATCACACAGATTTTGAACGTCATGAAGGTGTCAAAGATTTTTTTTGCATTGCCACATTATTTTCCATATATTTAACCACTTTTCCCTCAATTTTTATTACCATAATCCATACAGACATTTCAGTTTTTGTTTACACTTTTGTAAAGCAGTATTTTCACCTTTTATAATAAAGATACACACTGAAAAAAATAGTGTGGAAAAAATTTTCTCTCAGAAATAATGCTTCATTCACAACTTCAAAACAAAAAATTTGCAATGCAGATCTCAAGCTATTAATTTATTCTCTGAATGTAGTTACTAAATATTACCGTATCAGGTGGAAATAAAAATAACACTGGAAATCTTCTTGAAATAGCGTACTCACGTGGAGAGCACTTCAGAGGGCAAATCTGTGATATAGGAGGGAATTTTATTGCCAGTGAGAAACTGGGCCACCTCATTAGTGAACGTGTTACAGTTGTGTTCAAACAATCTGTATTTGTCACCACTGCAGAGAGAGATAGAGACCAGATTTAAACCAAGCAATGCATATAAAGCAAATGTTTATACAGTACAAAAACTTTATAAGTACTTTATAGCTACTGGAAAAAACGAATACATCATTTTATTTTTAATAATAAACAACTGTCAGATACACCTACTCACCTATATGTTGTCTCTCCAAGTGAGGACAGATAATCCATAAAGATCTCCTCTGTCACCTCTGTGTTTCCCAGCTGCACCACTGTGTCTGGAGGTCCGAGCATTGTCCCACCCTGTAAACACACATACACAGTGTGGTACACAGTGTCCTTGTAGCCGCCATAGAAAAAAATGCACCTCTTGAGAACAATCATGCTCCAAGGCCTTTAAATCTCAACATGCTATTATCCAAAAATAATGTGCTCAGATGTGCTGTTCAAAGCTTCACATGGATGGCAATAAACATGTAAACTGAGGGCTCACAAACAGCACAATATGGAATACACTAAGTATATTTTTGGGCTACTCTTTGAAGTGCTTGTCGATTTTACCGGTGGGCAACTAGAGATCCCAGCACCACCATAGAAGAATTCCTCTCCATAGACCACAATAGATGTGTGCCTGTTTAGACATATGATCATACAGGAAAAGCATAGAATTACATAACTAGACCATAATGTATAATATGCAGATATTAAATAACAATTCACTTACCAAATCCCATCAAGCTGTTTTCCTGTAAGAAAAAATATGTTTTATAAACCATACAATTATAGATATTATAGGTATTTCATATGTTCCTCATAAGTTATTAATAATTTTGTTTTGTTTATATTATTAAGATATAAGTATTAGGACTGTTATGGTTTGAACCACTCAAATAGTTACATTATGTTCAATTTAATGAATCTTCATTGTCATAATTGCTAACACCGGCACGTGATTGATTACAATAAAGAACACCGTGTTCTAAAAGAGTTTGTTTTTATAAATAATTCTAGATAACTGTGAGAACCAAATCAACAGGTCAAGATTAATATAGATGTTACGGTTATGTGAATAAAAGATTTTGTTGATAAAAGTGTTTTTATCAACAAAACCGGACGCAAATTTACAATAGTCGAATTTGTGATGGCTCTTTTAAATATTCATAAGCAAACCATTTGCCATTGGACAGTAGCGACAAAACGTCAGTATTACATTATTTATAATCAAGAACTTAGCCAATCAACGTTAGAATTACTTCATTAAAATTCAGTGGCTGAGATTTGTCGTTGGAAGGTTGCCAGGCAACGACAGCACGATGGAATATAAATGAGCTAAACCTTCTTCATGGTAGGATTGGAAATTTCGCGGAGCTCACCAATGTAACGGTAAAGATATACTGTCTGTGTCACTCACCTAACATTATCGGGCTGAGCTGTCGGGCCATCCCCCTCGACAGGTCATAAATGAAGAGCTGCACTCCGAACGTCGAGTCGTGCTGCTCCATGTTTGTGATGCTGAGAGCGGCTGATTAACGTTAGCCTGTCTGCGGCGGAGATGATTACGACAGTCTGAACTCTCAGGTTTGAAATTTCTAAAACAGTTTATGTGTATTGGACTTTCTGAGAATCGATGGCATTAGGAGGGTCTGATTAAAAAATACTGCAAAACTGCTTTAAAACGATAGCCAGATAAATAGGCTCTGTCCGTCCAAGTCTTCAATGAAGAAGCGCACGACAGCGCCATCTAGCGAATGAGAAAGCGTTTACGTCACGGTCACGACATAGTGACCACATTACTGACCACCGTCGAATAAAACTAAACTATAAAATCCACAACAACTGGATGACCTGTAATCCTTCCTTACTGTATTTCTTAATCCATATTCTTTTATTGATTGTATAGTCTGGCAAATCTTATGATATATAACTTATGTTTTTGAGATCAGCTTTGACTGTTGAGATCAGAGAAAAGAAGAGCCAATTCCTCCAGAAGAACTCAGAACAAAGAAGTTTTTATAAAGATTTTTATATATATATATATATTTAAGAAAATATGTCTTCAAAGAACGTTTTGCTAACATTCCCATGAAGCTTTTTTTATTTTATTTTTTTTATGCGAAAAGAACATTTTATCATTTTGCAAACATTGTGGGAAAGTTTTATTCTTAAACAGGGTAAAAAATGTGGAACGAACATCCATCTAAAATGTTTCGGAAAAACTTTCCATGGGTGATGTATAAAAATGTTTTTGTGCTAACATTTTGAGAACAGTAGGCTACTGAAGAACAGATCATTTTGAACAAACATTCTATTAACGTTACTGAAAGAATGTTGTTCATAACTTTGACTTTCTCAAAATGTTGAAAACATTCCCTCTTTTCTCAAAAAAAATTTAAATAAATAATTTATAGGTTGAACAATCCTATAATGAGACTGGTTAATTTTCAAGTAAAATCGTTTGAACGTTAAAAACATGGCTTTGTAGCTACAGTCGAAGCCAAAAATATCGGCACCCTTGGTAAATAAGATCAAAAAAGGCTGTGAAAATTCATCTGCATTGTCAATCCTTTTGGTCTTTTATTTAAAAATTCACACAAATGTATCCTTTCATTGGATAATAAGAATTTAAAATGGGGGGAAATATCATTATGAAATAAATGTTTTTCTCTAATACACATTGGCCACAATTGACTGCACCCTTTTATTCAGTACTTTTTGAAACCTCCATTAGCCAGTTTAACAGCTCTAAATGTTCTCCTATAATGCCTGATGAGGTTAGAGAACACCTGACAAGAGATCAGAGACATTTCTTCATCCAGAATCACTCCAGATCACTCCCTTCAGATTCCCAGCTCCATGATGGTGCTTCTTCTCTTCAGTTCACCACACTCATTTTCGGTAGGGTTCAGGTCAGAGGACTGGAATGGCTATAGCAGAAGCTTGGTTTTGAGCTCAGTGACCCATTTCTGTCTTGTTTTTGAGGTTTGTGTGTGGGTTATTGTAAGATTATTATAAGATTTCTAACAGAGTCAGTCACTTATTGATTTTTGTATCTGTTGGTATTTGATAGAATCCATTATGCCATGTGTCTAAACAAGATGTCCAGGACCTCCAGCAGAAATATAGGCCCACAACATCAAAAATACAGCAGTATATTTCATTGTACACATGGGGTACTTTTTTTCTCTGTGTTCACCAAACCCATCTTGAGTGTTTGCTGCTAAAAAGCCCATTTTTTAGTTTCATCCGATCATAGAAGCCAGTCCCATTTAAAGTTCCAGTCATGGCTGATAACTGAATATGCTGGAGTTTTGTTTTTGGATGAGCGAGGAGAAATTTTCTTGAAACCGTCCTAAACAACATGTGTTGATGTAGGTTCTGTTTGACAATTTTTTTTAAGGTTTTCTGAACCAGAGACTAAACTATTTTCTGCAATTCTCCAGCGGTGGTCCTTGTAGAGTCTCTAGCCACTCAAACTCTCCTTCTCACCGCACATTAGGACGATATAGACACACGTCCTCTTCCAGGAAGTTTTGTAACATTTTCTGTTGGTTGGAAATTCTTAATTATTGGAATTGGAATTTTCACTGCTCTAGCTCTTTTCTTAAAGCCACTTCACCAATTTGTGAAGCTCAATTATCATTTGCTGCACATCAGAAATATATTCTTTGGTTTTTCTCATTGTAATGGATGATTAAGGGGATTTGGGCTTTGTTTTCCCTCCTCTTTATATTACATTTATTTCATAATGATATTTCCCCTCCATTTTAAATTCTTATTATCCAATGAAAGGATACATTTTTGTGAATTTTTTAAATAAAAGACCAAAAGGATTAACAATGCAGATTAATTTTCATAGCCTTTTTTGATCATATTTACCAAGGGGGGCAATATTTTTGGCCACGACTGTATATGATAAAAGATGATATTGGAAGACTAGATTAGGTAGCCTACATCCCAACAAACACAGACCTTTCTTCTAACATTCCCATTTGGTTATTTTTTCGGGAACCAAATAAGAACATTCTAGGAACATTCCCTGTAGGTTATTTTTTTTAATAACCAAAAGAGAACGTTCCCAAAACGTTCCCTGCAGGTTATTTTTAGGTTTAATTTTATAACCTAAAGAGAACCTTCCCAGATCGTTCCCTCCAGGTTATTTTTAGATTTTATTTTTATAACCTAAAGGGAACGTTCCCAGAAGGTTCCCTGTAAGTTATTTTTAGTTGTCATAACCATGTAAACTAATTAAAAATTGCAGATGTTTCTGATTATTCTAATGCTGAAATGTGTATTTTTTTTAATCATAAGCAAACTATTTTTGCAGAATTTCATGTCTGAAATAAGCTTTTAATAAAGTGTAGACATCAAAGTAGTCAGATTGCATTATAATGATAATATAATTCCACCTTCATAGCTGAAATTAAGCCAAGGTTAAGCGAAGTCTGAAAAACATATCATAAACTGGGTTTGTTTGTATCTTTCTTTACTGCGCACCTCTGATTTGCATTTCGTTTTACTAACTGATTACCATTCATTTATTGATCTCTTTATTGAAGAAATACTTATAATTGATATATACGAGAGTAAACATTGTGATTTCAGAGAGATTTGACACGTCTAATTGAAGAGGCCATGTTAACAGAGAGTTTTTTAGTTTTTTTAGCTTCGTCCTTAACTCAGTGGTAAGAAATGAATGAAATGTTATCCTAATTAAAGTCAAAGAAATGTTATTCATTTTAAAAGTCTGGAAAAATAAAATTCACATTTTTAAAACCCAAAACAATGACGAAAAAAAAGTTAACCAAATAAAAAGAAGCGTAAAATCTGGGTTATTGGTAGTTAAACGGATAATAAAGAACGGATAATTCAATCTCTTTTAATGCTTCTTATGATGGTTAAATGTGCTCTGATTATCTTTAATGATTAAACAATAGTTTAAAACAAGACATGGTTTAGTACTGATTATTGAGGTACATATCTGTCCGCAGTGGCGGACTGGGACAGTAAATCAGGCCGGGAATTTGACTCCACCCCAGGCCACCTCTGTTGCTGCAGTCACCACCACCCAATTCATGTGTCCACCAGACTGCTAAACTTGTAGGCTAACCCTGTTAGTTGATGTAACAGGTAGAATACCATACATAATATGAATGGATAAATAAATAAACCCTCAAAAACTCACTAGGAATCCACCATCTATATCATCTTTCCCTGAATCCCTCTCTCTCTCACTCTGCACATCTAGTATCTCTGCTATATGAAATAAGCACTTTCAATAATCTATATTAATTGTGCAGCCATCAATTGTATGTCCCCATGATCACAGTCCTACTACTGATGATCTTATAAATCATAAAAGCACATATTGTTCTAGTATAGCCAGCATGTTTAGTTTTGCTTATAGCTTAAACTTTACCGGAAGGTTCCTGCTCTGACTCAAAAGCTGAACTGTCCACCCACTTTTGTTTAACAGCAGGAGCACTTGGAGCACTAGTGCTACTGTTGCTTCCTTTCGTCACCTTCAAAATAAATAAATAAACATTGTAGACTAGACTACATATTGTAGGCTAGAAATGGAAAATCAAAATTTCTGGTCAAATTTGGCACTAAAAAAATACTGTGTCCCCATATGTAAAACAGTGTGCTAGTTTGTCATAAAGATGCTCTTTTAAATATATATTTGTAATTTTTTTTAGAATAGTTTGTATCTATTGTAGGTCTCTTTGGATGAAAGCGTCCGTCTGCCAAATGATTACGTAAATATAAGGTGTGGAACAGTTCAACTTTTTCACGGTTCGGTTTGTTTCACAGTTTTAGAGTCACTGTTTCGCTAGTTGTATGTGCTTATGTTTATGGAAAAACGATACTTTCAAAAAATATATATTTTATCATATAAAAAAAAAAACACAAACAAAAACAAAAAAAAAAAATAAAAAAAACAGAGTAAAGCTACAAATAAAATAAACTGACTCAGGGGTTTTTAGGTTGGTATAGCATAGTTTTTAGGTACATAAATTGAATAAAGTAATCAAATGTCAAACAGCATTGCATTTTGGACTACAAATTAAAGATAAATCTTTATTAAAGTTACAAAAGCTTTTCAATCAAGAGCAGTGAGTGATTTCTTTGTTGTTGCTGATCGATTAATATAAAGACTGTCACTTTAAAAGAATGCACTGATCCAGTGTTCGTATTCGTATTGAACAAGAGTGAATGGTTTGGCCACAGGTTTTTTTTTTTTTCATCGCTGTTGTTGTAATGTCTGGGAAGCCAGAATGTTCATCCATCAACAGAAACATATATTAACTGAACCCTGTTTGTTTTACGTGTTATTTATAGTAAACCATATTACAGATGCTTTGTCAAATTTAAGTTGAACAGCGTTTCCAGCGCGTGCCGAACCGTGTGTGGAGAACCGAACAGTTCGATTTTTTCAGTGAACCGTCCCACCCCTAGTAAATATAATGTAAATGTAATGCTGACCGACCTGCTCCCTTACTGGTGAACATGGCTGGGATTTTGCATCAACTTAATGCGTCTGTGGCCAGGGCTTTTCTCTTTTTTATACGTTCCCTCTCTGCTCCTCCTTTGCTTTTACGCTCCGTTTTTTGCACGGTTTTCTAAGAAGAAGCCTGCCTCTGGATATAGCCAATTAGGCAGTGCTTCGCTGATGATGTCATTTTCACTCCTCGATCGCCTGATTCGTAGATTCATAAATCCGTCAATTAATTCGCAGTTGCGTCCCAGCCTATTGCACGTCAGCCTGATCGACTGCACAGCGCAGCCGGCAGGCCAGAATGACCATCAGGCCACCGGGAAATGTCCCGGTGCTCCCGATGGCCAGTCCGTCCCTGTCTGTCCGTCTTCCATGCCGCTTACTCTACCTAACGCGGGATGGCTGGATGATTACTGACGTACAGCAGCGGTATCGGAGTAAAGAGGTTAGGAGAACGTTCTGGGAACCTTCAGAGAACTTTCTGGTAAATGTTCTAGAAAGGTTACTGAACGTACCATAAAGGTTAGGGGAACGTTCCCGAAACCTGCCGAGAACATTATGGGAATGTTCCCGCAACGTTCCGGGAACGTTCCCAGAAGGTTCCCGGAACGTTCCCCTAACCTAAAGGGAACGTTCTATTTACGTAAAGAAAACTTTCCTGGCTAACCAACAGGGAACGTTTTTGAGAATGTTCCGGGAACCAAAAAAGGTTAGCTGGGATATTATTATTATTTATTTATTGATTGATTGATAATTCACAATATAGGCTACAGGCAAGAAATTAACTCCCAGTGAATGCAACACACAAAAAATGTAACGTTAAGCGTTTTCTGCCATTTTAATGACAAAGCTTAACGTTACTTAATGTATTAGGACAGTTATACTGAAGGGCCGAAAAAGCGTTCTGGGTTTATCTGTTTGCCTGTATAAAGCTGTAGGCTATGGATCATCAACTAGCCTATAGCCTATACCCTAATCCAGCCCGCCAATCATCTTCATCCAGCCCCGAGGAAGAGTCGAACATACGCCTCGAATCGTTTTTGCTCTAATTAGTTTTTCCACAAGGTGGCAACACTGGCCCGGGCTGTTGCTTCACAGCCGAAAAAGAAAAGGAAGACACTCACCGACAAGCTCTTCGCAACTCTAGTTTAAACGAGTATAATGACCATGTTATTGGTAATTTCTTCTAGCGAGAAATAGCACAGAGACTGGACATAGTTGATTTTCAAATGGAGTTTGATAGGCTGTGCGTTCGACTTTCCACATATGCTGCTGAGCCGTTTCAGCAGACAAAAACGCACACAATTATGTTAAAATGTGCGGTTATGCCGAGTTACCTCGTAAACACGGTCTTAAATGAGTCCTAAATGACTGTAAAATGTTGGGAGAAAAGCGAATGTGTGTCAGATCTGCATCATTTGCATCAGGTTTTAAAGAAATAGCACTGCTTTTAAAGTGCAACCTGATGAAGTCTGTCATTGATGTAAATCACAGAACAAAAATAAAACAACAAAAAAGGAGAAATCACTCCACTGCTCTAGTCGCTGATTAACTTTTGTAGTTTGAATAAAGATTAATTTATATTCACTTTATAGTTTAAAAATAATGGCTTTCAATTATACTGTAATGTTGAAAGGCTATAATTATTGATTAAAATTGAGGGAAAATGAATTTAATAGAGATATCAGTAACATTATTGGTATCAATGTTACTGGCCTTCATTAACAGTATAGGCTACTTAGTGAAAAGATTAAACCATTAAACCGTATTTATAATATGTTGTTTCTTCATTGACTTTTCACAGGTTCAGTGTGAAATTATGATAACATAAATGTATTAATATTAATTTAATCGCAATTAATTAGGCCTACATAAAAAATGTGTGATTAATTATTTTTTAATCGATTGATAGCACTAAGGTAAACCTTTAAAAGGTGTTATTGTTGGTATAATATTTGCTTATTATACAGCTGAATATGCTTTTCAGTTTAATTTCTTATTTTATAGGCCCCCCCAAAAAGACATTGGGATGACCACCCCCACCCGGCCCCTTCAAATTTTCAGTTCGATAATCTGGCCCTCAAATTAAACGAACTGAATAGCTCTGGCCTAAACTGATTTTTTTTTTTTTTTTTTTTTTTTTTTTTAGTCCTCCCTTCACTGTCTTTGTGCGTTAATTACACCTTCTCACATGATCTGTGTTTGTGGGTAAAAATCAACAGAATTCTGTCAATATGTTTTAAATTTGGTAAACACATCGAATAAACCAAAACACTGTGATCAGAGCACGCGAGGGTGGAGGTGTGTAGAACGGTAAATGAGGGGCCTTGAATTCTCTGGAAATCTGTGGAACTGTATGGAATTCTGTTGGCGCAGATTCTGGGAAGAACTAATTATGAGTGTTATTCTGCGCATTCCTCGGAAAACACTATTTAAGAACTTCCTATGTTCTAGGTGTATGTGTAGACCACGTTACTATACACACAGGGCTTTACATCAGCCTCTGCAATGACCCGATATTCTCGTGTAGCTATCTCAAAAGTGACTCATCGCACTAATACGTCTCGAACGCTCAGAGAGAGACCACCTTTTCCCGTCTTTCATTTCCATTTCTTGGCAAAACCAGTCGCGCTCCTTCCTCAGCGCGCGCGAACTCTCGTGGTGACTCGTGCTCGGTGCATTGCTAAAGGGACGAACGGAGTTTTGGCATGCCATTTCAACATTATTTAAAACTAACTAGTATCTATGCTATTTTAATTGCAGTTAAAATAATATCTAAAGTTTGTCGTTCTTGACGGAAGTCTCTGCCAGAATGCATAAATGTAGCCTACTAGTATTCATTGCCTTGCTAGTTAGCCCTACATCTTTAACAAAAACTTTGTGTAAGCTGGACACAATTAAAACAATTGCTGCCCTGCTGTTAAAATTACATGTACATTAAATGGAAATGTATGATGCCTTAAATAAAGTAAATGACTTCATAAAGATAATGAATGTAACTACTTTGGATGTTAAAATATGTTCTTATAGCTTTGCATTGTTTGTTTATAGGTAAGTTATGGAGTCACAGTATATTTCAGCTATGTGTGGAAAGCAGGGTGATGGGTTCACAGCTCCCCTGCGAAACATGAGAGATCCAACACAGTTATGGTGGAAATGGGAAAACAGAAACCATTTGAATATACTTGAATTGCATTTGATTGTTTCATTTTTACTTCTAAAATGTTTGTTAAACAAATTTTAAGTAATTTATACATGTTTAAACGATATAAGTATGTTGTATTAACTGCAATCATTGAAATAAGGAAAGTTATGGAGTATAAAGTTTAGAGGAAACAAGTGCAAATTACTCATCAACACTAGCATTGATTTATTGATTTATTTCAAATATGTACATTACCTTAACTTGTTGGGTCTACTCAGTTTTAATTGTCATGGTTACCAAAGTTATGTCCTTTTTTCTTTTTTTTCTTTTTTACTTACATTTACTCAGTTCCTAATGTATATTTAATTGCTTTAACTGCTTAAAAATGTATTCAATATTTTGAAGTGTACAAATGTTTCACCAAAAAAATAGAGTAGCTCATAGTTCTTATTACTGACATTTTCAGTCTTTCTAGTAAATTCTCAATTCACCTATAAAGTTTCCTCAAGTCTACACATTACATCTGGCAAGTAAAAAAATAAATAAATAAAACTAGTCGAGAACTAGTATCCATCTAATAACAACTGTGATAATTTCCAGTAACTAGAAAAACGTACTGTTAACAGATAAAAATGTACTAACCAGTGACACAAAGGATACCACCATTAGACTAACTATTAAATTAAAAAAAGTAAAATATAACAATAATAGATACGCTACTCGTTAACAGAATTAATGTTACCACGGCTTGCCATAGACGGAGAAGGGGGTGGGCGCGAGCGCGTAGAGCGTGCACGCGCCAAGCCAAGCCAGTGCGTACATGTGTCGCAGATTTTAAAACTCAGTAAGAGCTGGAACAGCGGCAGACCTGAGGGTGCACCAAGAGTACCGAAGGGTTTAAATCCTAAAAAAGAAAACACTCCCAAGAGTGAGCGCAGAATATTTCAGTGATATTTCATCACCTGCAGAGAAATAACAAGAGAGATTAGAAACTGTTTGCTGCACTGGATGATCTCATGAACATGGAGCTGTCATCAATAGGAGAGCAAGTGTTTGCTGTGGAGTCAATCACGAAGAAGAGGAAAAAAAAGGAAAAGAAATTTAAGGACCTTCATATAAAATACAAAACGCACATTTGCCAGTTGCTTTAAGCAATGTATTCTGCACGCGCTGTTTATTTTGTTTTGAAGGGAGTAATACCACCAAAATCCGCACAGTTTTCTTCTGTTGCCAGTTCAGGAATCACTCATGAGTGAATAACACCTAAGCTTGCGTAACATTTTGGAACTTTTTCGTCGCATGACTTTTCGTGTGCAAAACACTGCGGCAACTTGTATGTCATTGTCTAAAGTTAGTAAATTTTAGCAAGGCTTGCGCTTGAATTGCAAGCACTGTAGATGGAGGGGGGCGTGTGAGAACAGCGCGCGTGTCAGCATCATCTCCATCGATGCGCGTTGCGTTCGGAAAATCACCGCGTTTAACGGCTACGCAGTTTATTTGTAGGCGCGCAGGGCCAAGAATGATGCATGAAACATCCGCGCAGTTGTCAAAAATAATCGGACCAGTTTAGACCAACGGCAGAATAAACAATATTAAAGATGTTTAAATAGAGATAAATAAATTAGGTCATGTTATTAATAGAGCACGCACGAAGTAGCCCATCTCATTGGTAGGTGTTCATTTATTTATTATTTTGTGTGCGGTATACAGCCAGATGTTGTTATGTACAGTAATAGCCAGTGATTATGATGACTAACGCTGCATGTGCGCGCGGGTTTCGTTTCGAACGCTCGAGCGTGAGGGGAGGAAAGACCTTCGCAGCTTCACGTTGCACAAAATGAGTTGTTTACGCGTTTCCATGGCCCCACCTACTTCCATCCATGAATGTTCTTGAAACTCTGTTTTTGTTTTTTTAAATGGAACTCACGTGTTCGCCCCTCTGTGACATCTTAAAGTGACAGGCATGCTTTTTCAAAATCTGTGGGATGTTTGTGTCATGGATTGTTTGAAAACAAAATGGTGACGTATATCCCCCCTCAGTCCTCTCAACTTTAAAAGTGAAAGTGACTTCTTTTATTTCGCTCTCTTTCTCATTTCAGGGCAATGTGGAATATCTGCTAAAGTGGCAAGGGTGGGCACCTAAGTAAGTTCTCATATAAGATTGGAAAAACATACAGTCATTTTATTAAAGACAAAATACAGCCTACAACTACGACACAATATGTGGGTGAATCCCACAAAAACATGCCCCCAATAAAGATTACATAAAACATGAGAAAAATAGATATTGGATAAAAACACAGCATCATATCATTCCTTTCTCTTCACCACAAGAGAAGACAATGTTATGCTCTGCTAACATAAATAAATACATTGACAAAATTTTTTTTTTTGCTGTTTATTGGTTTTCAAACAAAAAGTAGCCCTGATATTCGAAAATCATTATAAGATGAAAATGACTCTTTTAGACGTGTGTTATGATCTGTTTGGGACTCTCTGTATGACTGTCAGGTACAGCACTTGGGAACCAGAGGACAATATACTGGACCCTCGTCTTGTCCTCGCCTATGAAGAAAAGTAAGTCGCACTCTGATGAGGAGATGAATATGCTGGAGGCAACAGGATGTTCTTTCCTTTCCATCCCCCCATTCCTTTGCAATATCTCTCTCTTTCTAACAGAGAGGAGAAGGACAGAGCTCTGGCTTATAAGAGGAAAGGCTTGAGACCTCGTCGAGTTATTCTGCGGGTATGAGTTATCTCTCTACCATTTTGATGTCCAGTAGCCATTCTTATGTATTTAAGTAATTCTGATGTTATTTTCCTTAAAACAATTTTTGAAGCCTCATCCAACTGTTGTGTCATTTCTATGCAGCTTCTGTAACAACAAGTAGCAAAGGTTTTATATCAATTCATATATCATATATCCAACAATCTGATACACATAATAAAAGTGATCTGATGTACTAAAGTGTCCCAAGATCTGAGCTTACATTCATTGTCCAAATTTGACATAGCATCCACAGGGGACTGTACTTGACTTTTTCTTTTGGACGTGGTTCAAAACAGTTCTCTGTAAGTGCACCAAAGGAGCCATCTAGATTGCAAGATAATGTATCGCAGCAGTTGTGAAGACACTTCAATATTTCAGAAAGAACAATCTAGCCTAACAAGTATTTGCAATATCTGATAAACACTGCATAATCTCAATTTTCTAACAGAGTATCTACCCAATGGACCTACGAAGTAAACACAAGGTTCCAGATAAACCTATCCCGAGAATCCGCCTGTCACTCACCCGCTCCATGGGGACGGAAATAGACCAGAATGGGCGGCACTACCGTCCCATAGACAAATACAAGAACAGGCAGTGCAGGTCCAAGCTCATGGATGCCATCAAACTATCCCAGCATTCACTTCCTGCAAAAGACTCAGAGAAAGAGTGGGATGGAGACGATGAGGATGATGAGCAGAAGAACAAAGTGAAGAAGATGAGGGAAAACGAAGAAAAAACAACAGAAGTGCACCAGGACATTCAAAGTAGTAGGTGTTGTGTGGCATCAATACAATAACTGTTGCTAAGATACACTGCAATGAACATATTCAGGGGTCATGATGGCCATTATGAAAAACTTGCCAGAAATTTTTTAACTGGCTAATACATGTTTAATATGATTAAGAAATACTCCACTGTCAAAATTCCCCCAAAAATGACAATGTTGCATCCTTCAAAACCTGCAACATACTCTGTCCTCTGCAAAACACAAAAATAAGTTTTAGTTACTTTTTCTTACAATGAAAGTGAATGACCATTAAACATAAAACCTGGACCATAAAAGCAGTACATATGACATCTGCCAGAAATGTCTACACTTCTGAAGCCATTTCACTTTTTGTGTGAGGAACGACTCATTTAAACAGTGTTCCTCATTTTATAAAATAAATTTCATGAAGGAGTCCATACGACTCATGCACTTCCAATATTAGAAACAAAGTGATATTTACTTTATATTGTTATTTGACAAAAGTTCCCTTTGCTTCTCTTTTGCAATCGAGTTCATTCAAACTTCCAGTTAAAGATGCAGCACGACAGGTTTAGAGTCATTGAAGATGATTGACCCCAACACTTCTATGACATATCTTGAAGCAGAGAAGGTCATATGTGTCTGGAATGATTTTAAGGTCACTAAATAACTTTCAGTGAAAGTTCATTATGAGTTTCTGTCTTTTTGTGAGGTCAAGAGATAACGGAGGGGTACAGCTCTTCGGCAGAACATGAAGCTGTAATCATCATCGAGGAAACTGAGAACTGCTCTTCCATTTATGACCATGCTGAGACGCCAAGCGAGGATACGAGTCAAGTTTTAGGAGCAACAGAAAACAGTACGATCACTAACACACAAGAGAACGAGCCAGTCACAAACACTACAGGGGGTGAGGACTCCATACGGATATCACATGACACAACAAACACTGACCAATCACTACACAACAGCACCGAGTCAGGAGCCAAGCAAGGTGTGTTTGACAAAGTACAGAACAGACCTTCGGTTATCGAGGTACATTCGAGCACTAAATGTAGACAGGAAGAGGTAAGTGAAGGGGGTGAGGCAGACCATTCAGAGGCCAAAGAAAAGGAAGGAATGGATGCGGATATTACAGCAGAATGCACATTATTACAAGTCCCAACTGACCAATCACAGACTCCCTCCACCACCACAGTGGATCCTGAGAAAGTCACTGTGACTCAGGTGACGATAAATTCCTTGACCGTCACCTTTAAAGAGGCCATGAGTGCAGAAGGCTTTTTTAGTGGCGATGGGCTTGAGATATAAGTTGACAAAGGAACCCAAGAACGTACAATAGATTTATGTATTTAGTCAGGACCAAGTGAATAATACAGTTTTTAGTAGTGAAGCAGATATTGTCTAAACAAGGTAAAGACATCAACAAGGCAATTGTTTTCTTAAGTTTATCCTTGTGTCACTGTGATAAAATAACTGTTAAAGGATGACATTTCTGATTATTCTCGGTGATGCTGTATGCGAAGACTTTAAGCATGTAAAGCGAATCTTTGTATCTGTACCACTACTTTTCCATCAGCAGCAGTCATTGACATAACAATGAGAAGAAACTGTTTTTAGTTCCGACTTGAAGACAAAACTACTGTTACATCACCTCTTTTGTCGTGTAAACAACCAGGTGGGAAAAGGAAAGGCCACCTGGCTTTGTTTCCATGTCTCCACCTGAGCTGTCTTCACTCTGTTTGGAGCCCTTTGTGCATTTTTAAAGAGACAGTATTGGTTTACATTCACAACTGCTACAGTAGATGCTTCCGTAGGGGTAGATTCTATTCATCTGAACACATGTGCTTTAGGTGTGCTTTTAGCATGGCAGAAATCAAAGCCGAGCCTAAATTACATGTTGTGGTCGTGGTGATAGTTGAACATGACTTGTAAGCTCTGTTGTTGCTCTCACGTGACAACTACACTTTTTTTGCTTGTATTTACAGCAAATAAATGGAAAAATGAAGTTGTGTGTGATTTTAATTCATTTTGGAGTAATACTTTTTGTGTGTACGCCAATTTGTGTCTTAGAGTGAAATATAGTGATTCGCCATTGTAACTTAATACCCTGCAATTGTGACTGTATGGGTTTCAATTGCAAGACAGTTACATTGAAATCATCATATAGTGAGTTACAGTTGCAACTATGAGATATTAAGTCACATTTACAAGAAAGTTGCAATTGAGAGAGATGTTACAGTAGCAAGATATAAAGTCACATATGAATCTGTAAATCTGTAATTTGTAAAGTTCACTTTTATCACCTCTAGGATAATTTGCAGGAGCAACAGTTTATTCAGCATCGGTCTGAACGTCAACTGGCAATGACAGCTGACTGATGAGTCAACTATGACCAGCTTAACAGCCCTAAACACATTTAACCAAACAAACCCAAATCCAAGAGCACTGCCATTCTGCCAAACAGAGATTTAAAAGATTAAAGCAGAAAGGAAAATGGTTAAAAAATACAATCTTCAAATGATCCTCAAAAATAAATGCCCAATAAATTTGATATCTTCATTTTATTAAAAAAAAAAAAAAGTATTAAGTCCACAGTTTGTGTTTCCTTTGTACAGTACAAAATATTCAAATAAAACTCCCAAAGTTCAGAGCAAAGAAAGTTCTGGAAGTGGAGGAAAATCAGTGGTACTGAAGATAAAACTGAAATCAGTGGCATTTCTCTTCTTCTCCATCGTTTCACTGTGCCATACAGTTCATATGTGAAACGCTGCTCAACATGATTTTGAGCACATGAGCAGATGAACTCCAGCACCACATCCAATACACACACACACACACACACATATATATATATATACACATACACACAAAACGTTCATCCAACCAGTACAGACATCTCCACTATCCATCTTATAAGGAGTGCATACACATTCTGAGGGTGGGTGTGCGCATCTACGAACTTGTCCTCTTGCAAAAGAAGTGATGTCCAATGGAATTTCCAATATGGCATGAAATAAGATCCATTGGGCAGCGGAGCGCACACCAAAACCCGATCCCCCAACACTGTAATTTATATTATACTCAATAACCTAAATCTCCAGCTTAAGTAAAGGAATATCTCCTCATTTTAATAGGTATTAACAAAAATATATTCTATGTGAACTGTAGCAGTCTCTGGGAACACACATGAACAAAATCCATCATGACAACAAAATGAAAAAGCTAGAATAAATAAAATGCAAAACTCAAAATTTACAAGGAAGATATGCATGATGTTCAGGTAATTATAATAATATAGGCATCACAATGTTTGAAATGTTCCATATGACTCTGTAAATACACATAACAGAGACCGGTACACGGTGAAACAATATATAAAAAGTCCTTAATCATTTGCACTTTAATTTTATACCACTTTTAAAATCTTAAAAAATTTCTCTTGAAAAAGGAAAAGTTCTCCCCTGGACCTGACATAAAAAATATTACTTGTGGTTTGTTCTCTGAGGCTGAGAAACAATCCTCTCTTTGTACACAACTGGCAAAAGAAAAAAAAAGAAAATACCCCCCATGCTCATTTGCCATCTTCTCTAGGCCGGTCCATTTTCAAAGCATTTATGATGAAAAACATTAAATTCTTCCGTATAATATAAAAAAGCTAACACTGTCTCTGGTGGGGTTTTGTGAAATTTTGTGATAACTATATGATGTCTAAAGGGTTTTCATGTTAATGCCAAGGTCCTGGCCACTAGGGGGCAGCATATCATTAGCTCCAGGTCCGTGGAGTCCTGCCAAGCCACTGAGCTGAGATAGCATGGCATTCTGATCTACACCAAATCCACTTGGGTCCTTAGAGTTGTGCTGTGGCTGTTGGGGAGGTGGAGGAGGTGGAGCCATGCCTGAGTGATGCTGCTGAAGGTGGTTGGGATGCGGAGAACCTGTTTGGGTCTGAGGTGAGATGTGGTGGGGCGAGGGCTGTGGTTGCAGGCGCGGGGATGGACTTGAGTGAGGTGGCTGGGACTGGGGTCGTGGGGAGGGCTGAGGGGAACAGACCTGGTTGCCGAGGGAGGATTGGAGCTGTTGGCCCTGCAAGTGTGGTGACTGAGACATCTGATGCTGCTGCTGCGGGCTCATGGGGTTGTTCTGCTGTGCCGGCGAGGTGCCACTGAGATGTTGCTGCTGTTGAAGCAGACGCTGATGCAAAGCCTGTTGTAATAATGTCTGTGATGTCTGGAGACTGGGACCTCCTTGTGTGGGCTGCGGACCTCCTCCATGCCCCATGTCGGGACCTTGTGATGCTGCATTCTGCTGCTGTTGCATCTGTAGATGGTGTTGCTGTGCAAGCCTCTGTTGCAAGACAGCTGCAGCTTGCTGTTGCGCAGGGTTGCCTGGAAAACTCTGCTGCTGGCCAGGTTGCACACCTTGTAGTGGTTGACCTCCTGGCGGGACTTGCATGTTACTCTGCTGACCCATGTAACCTTGCTGCTGTTGGAATGCTGCGTGATTACTCATTTGTTGCTGTTGCTGCTGCTGCTGCTGCTGCTGTTGTTGCTGCTGCTGCTGCTGAAACTGTAGTTGCTGTTGCCTTCTCATGACCAGTTCTCTAAACTGTGGATTCATGTTGGCCATGTTTGGAGCCCCCTGACCCTGAATTCCTTGCTGTTGCTGTTGTTGCTGCTGCAAGGCAGCTACTTGCTGCTGCCTCTGCTGCAGTAGCGGCCGCTGTTGCATTTGCTGCTGCTTTTGGAGCTGAGAAATTTGAGTCTGCATGTTAACACCCTGTCCAAGGTGCATGCCAGGCTGGGGCACCCCAGTATTGACACTCACTGGCTGGCCCCCCATTGGTCCTGGCCCTCCCTGTGGTACAGCGGGGCCACCTGTGCCTCCTTTATACTTGTGAACCCGCTGCTTGATAAATGCTGCCATTAGTTGTGGGTTAGACCGAAGAATGTTGAGGACTTGCTGCTGCTGTAGAGGAGAACTTGGAGATCGCAGGGTCTGTAAAAGATCCTGCAGGGCTCCCTGAGGCAGATTGCCAGCTGCTGCCCCACTTACTATGCCACTCTGCAGACCTGCCTGCACCATACTCATCAAGGCATTTCGATTCGGCATTTGGGGAGCTTGCTGTTGTTGCATTTGTTGTGGTTGTTGCTGTTGCGGAGGGGGCTGCATTGCAACCATTCCTGGTTGAGCCATCATGGCAGGCCTCTGCTGGGTTGGTATACCCTGTCCTGGCCACTGTTGCTGCTGAGGCTGAAGTGGTGGGTTTATTCTCGGCTGCTGTAGAAGCATTTGTGGTGGCATCTGGCCTTGCACACCTGCCTGTTGAGGCTGCTGCTGCTGCATGGGCCCAGCTCCCACCATCATTCCCTGAGGTCCTTGCTGCTGTTCCATCTGCACTCTGTTCGCTGATGTTTGTGCCTGCGAGGCTATTCCTGGTGGCCCTACCATGCCAATCCCAGGGTGGGCTACTCCCATCTGTCCCTGTGGCTGCTGATGGTGCTGTGGCATCATGCCAGCTTGCACAGCCTGCCTGTGTAGCATCTGAACCTGTGCCATCTTTCGCTGTGCATCAGCCACTTGCTGGATCTTCATGGCTATCTCCACAGCTGCAGGCGGAGGACCTGAAGTTTGCTGTTGCTGGGACATAGGTGCTGTGCCTGGGTTGCTAGGGAGTTGCGGAGGAGTTGCAGGACCAAGGCCTGGTTTACCCTGTGACTGTGGATTTGGGGAGGGACCTGTGGAATGGGGACCATACTGATTGTGTGGATGCGGGAGTTGTCCCACAGGTTGCTGAGGAACCATTTGTTGCTGCGGTGAGGTCATCATCCCGCCTGCACCTTGCATCTGCTGAAACTGGTGGTGGACGGGATGCTGAGGAGGCTGCTGGGGAGCTCCAGCTGGGACTCCACCCACACCGGGCTGGGGCAGAGACGCAAGGTTGGGTGTTAGCTGTGTGGGTGTCTGAGGCGTTGCAGGTTGCGTACCCACCGACGTAGGTGTGCTAGGACCTGTGGCCCCATTGTTGCAGGGTGATGGAGGACCTCCTGGTGGCCCACCTCCACAAGGGGGTGGCTGCCCTGCTCGCTGCATGGTGGCCATACGTCTACGCAGCATTTGCGCTTGTTGAAGCCTGTGTTGCAGCTGCTGCTGACGAAGCTTGTGCTTGATGTTGAGACAGAAGGGCACAGGACACTTGTTTTCCTGGCAGTGCTTGGCATGATAGCAACATAGTGCAATGAGTTGCTTGCAGATGGGACAGCCACCATTGGTCTTGCGTTTGCAGCCCTTGGTATGTTGCACTACTCTCTTCATCTTTTGGCAAGATGGCAAAGAGCAATTAGCATTGCGGCACTGGCATGCATGCACCAGTGACTGGATGCAGCGTTGGATGCTGAGACGACGCGAGTCACCAGGGTTCTGAGTGGAGGCTGCAGACTGGTTGTTGCTCTCGTCATCAAGACCCAGTCCAAGTTTCTCCATCTTGTGCTCATGGCCCTTAATGTTGTAGCAAGTGATGCAAAGATCATAATCCTACAAAAGAAGAGAGAAGGGGGCGTTTCAAAAGTTGCTCAGTCTTTTGATCTAAAATACATATAGCACAATTTTTAGAAACCCTGTTCAAAGACATACAGAGTATCATACATGGCATTTCTTACCTCACAAACAGTGCAGTGAAAGCGTGTCTCAACGTGGTGCTTGCATTCATTGCACGTGTAGACAAAGCGGTCTTGGCTCTGGTTGTGCAGTTCTACTAGCATACACATGGAGCTCCATTTGGCACGCCTCATTGAGCTGAATTCAAGGTGCTTGTCTCGTGCAAGCGTTAGGAAAGCATCTCGTCCGTCCATCAGATCGCAGGCCATCAGGGGGTCAGGGTCCAAAATGGGTGGAAGGGAATTGGCAGTAGGGCCAGCGATGAGACGGATAACAAAGAAAACTTGAAATTAAGCAGAGTGTTGACATTTGTGAGTTCAGTCCAAATGTGTAAATGACAAATGGTTCAAATGTTTTTGGGAGCTACATACCTCTTTGTGTTTCTCCATCGAAGCATAGAGTTTCTGGGATAGATCATTGGAGACATTTGGCATGCCCGGTTTCTTTTTATTGGCTCGGCTCAAGCTGGTCTTGTTCTTGCTAGTCTTCTTGCTGTTCTTTTTTTTGGCATTCTTGCTGTCACCACTGGTAGCCTAGACAGTCAAAAAAACAATCTTATAAGTTATAATAATTGTGTTTTAAGAATACATATTAAAGCAGCTGCACTAGAATGAATTTCAACATCAAGTCAAATACAAGAAATGACAGTAGAGGTCTAAAAACCCAGCTACTGATGTGTAAAGTAAAGTAGTCTAGTTTATTGATGGTAGAAATATTATGCACAACAAATGTTCTCCTTTGGCACTAGAGTATGTTTTCACCCAGTACAAAATGGTTACAAATCTGAGTCAATCACTCACGTCAATGCTTTCACTAGAGGTGTTGTTTTCCTCTCGCTTCCGTTCTTCCTCCTCCTGTTCCAGCTCTTTAATGCTCTCTTCCAAGACATTAGGCCAAAAATCACCCTCAAAATATGGGAGCTCCTTCGCACTGGTCAGACGATCCTCTGTTGCCTGCTTAAAAATGTCCTGGGCAAGGAGAAACATGCAATAGTTAGTGAAGGACTTCAAATAGATGACACATTGCTGTCAACAGCGAGCCAAACAAGGGAAAAGACTCAAGTCTAAACTTTTATTGTTGTCAGCCAAAAGTACAGCTGTAGCAGTACCTTGTAGTCATGTACAATTCTTTCAGCTACTGCTTTGTCAAGCATCTTCTTGTACCATTCTTGCAAGCGTTTGGGTTTGGGAATCTTCTGATCCGATGGATGGCAGTGGAAGATATAGTCATCACCTTCGCTCGGTGGACAAGCCCAGATGTGGCCAGTGACAAACCCCATTTTTTTAACATACTCCATGTATCCAATTAGGATCTCATGATAGACTCCAGTTCTTAGGTGACGGGGTTGGAAAAAGTGCACGCTGTCTAGGTAGGAGATGTACACACGTCTGCATGGAGAGAAAGAGGCAGAGGATATCGCTAAGTTACTTGTGTTTCTCAGACACCTATGTAATGTTATCCACATGCGCGTAGAGGAAGATTCTGTGTGTGCTTGAAAATGTCCGACTGCATGGTCTTTGTTATTTTTAACCTTTGATTGGGAGGAGGGCAGTCGGAGCCGTATTCTTGCACATGCATTCCAAAGAAGCAGACATCTGTTCCATCAATATCTTCAAACGCAAACAGAGCTTTTGTCCTGTACGGGAATGACTCTGACATTTCACCGCTATCAACAAACCTGTAAAAGACAGACAGTTAATTCTTTAGATCTCTTCATGGTGTCCATTAAAATTCTTCTTTTTCAAAAGGACAAAATGGAATTTTTAATTAAGCAAGCATGAATATTTATTTTTTTACAGTTACAGAATCAAAGAACCATTAATTAATCAACTTTTCAATACCCAAGTTTGTGTAACATTGATCCAAAGTTGTTTTCTCATCCTCCTAGAGGCCTTTCAAAGTCAAAACACCTTGATGTCATTCATTTTCAATGGCTATTTACACAGCAGTGACTGATGGTGATGCAATGCAGTCATGTCCAAAGTTTAGAACAATTTGACTTTATGCAAATGATCAACAAAGCAATGACACTGACTACCAATGTGAGTGAAAAAGACATCCCAAAGAGCAACAGGGATGCGTGAGCTGTCTCCTCTGAGATACTGTAGTTGAGTGCAAGCAAGATCAAGATGTTATTGTTTACTGTGAGTAATTCATCTGCCCACATACATCAACATCATAAAAAAATTACATGGAAAAGCGTGGGCATTCCAAAACAGTTTAATTCATGCACTGATAATCGGTGATGTTGTTTATGATAATATAGAGCTGCAATTTGAAAATTATTAAAAAATTATGAAAATAAAAAGTAATCCAAAATATTTATATTTTTAATATCATATCCTATAATAGTGTATAAATAGTACTAAAATAACACTGTTAGGGCATCCAGTAGTATAAATGCCTACTACAAACAACATTACTTGATGACAATTAAAAGAAATGAAGTAAACAGTTTCAAAATTCCCAAACCTTAAAAGGAACGACAACAATATTTCAGAATATTCTGCACTGTCCCTCACCTGGACTTCATGCCAGGCTTGACTTCCACCACTTTATCAGACACGTGAACCACACGAATGGTGACATCACCGGTTTCTGGATGACTCTGGCGCTTCAGGTACTCGTTCACTCGTGACTCCAGGAAGCTACCAAGCTTTGTCTGAGGAAGTCCTGGAATAAAGAGAAAGAAAAGCAGGGAGTTTAAAATGATGCAACTACAGCATTTGACAATTTAAGATCTGCCATTAAATATTTTTATTACACAGCTCTTTAAAATACTTATAATCTATGCTCAAAAATTAAACAAAAGGGATTTTTTTTCCAGATTTTTAAAGCTCTTAACCACTTACTCTTTGCAGTGTATTTATTCTCCTTCCTTGTAGCATTGGCTTTTTTCAGACAGCCGCCACAAACAAACCTGATTGAAAGGAAGACAGACAGAGCTGAATATTTGGAAACAGAGAGACACATCCCTGAAAATGTGATTAACTTGCATACAATATGGAACAGCAATAATCATAAAAAGTAGTAGTAACAAAGGACATCAAGTTGTCCTACATTTTCCATGTTTGCAGTGCTCATCTTGTCACAACATTAAAATTTGACCATTAATTAGAAGAATGGATATCTTGTTTTAATACTAATTTAATGGTGATATATAAAATTCACGAATCAGGGTTGTATTTAACAGGAAAAACCCAGCAAACCTCATACAAAATAAAGATAAATGAAAAAGGCTAACCTTATATTAAGTTTCGCTTCCTCAGGTAAAGCCTTACATTCACTAACAGTCTGCTGACTCCATTTTTAAGCCATGTTTTGCAGTAGAATGCATTAAATAAAGTGTGCTCAAATAAAACTAGCTCACCCCGACGGCCATATCGTCTCATTGTGCAGAGCGCATATCTGATGCATTTTTCGACCACAGTCGGCACATTCCAACAGTCTGACGAGGAAAATCAGAAAACAAAGGTAAGATAATGACAAATCCATGTCTTGACTAAAACTTCACAACAAGCAAACTGAGATGAAACATTTGGTGGGAGAAAATATCTACATACAGCTCAGGGTCGAGGGTGTCATTCTTTTTCCTTTGAAACTGATCTTTATTGATGGACCTGAGGAGAGAAAACGAGAGACAGAGAACAGGAAGCCGCCCAATCGAGTGGGTCATGAGAATCACTGAACAATCCCGGAGGAATAGCATTACGACAATAACAATGAAGAAGAAGATCAAAACACAAACTTTTAGATGGTTACTCACGTTTGAGGCTGGGTTGGATCGTCCCCTAAAGACACATTCTCCCCCTGGATTTCGTTGAAACACTTCTCACAGAAGTGGTACCTGCCAGCAAGAAGCCCATATTTGGGTGAACTAGACCGTTCGCCAAGAGCACAGCCAATCACAGTGAGGGCACGTGGAAGCAGCCACCAATCAGGGCAGGGCAGGCCAGGAGACAGGCACACAGGAGAAGGCAGGTTCGTCACCGGGAGCAGCCAATCATGAAGCAGGTTTTTTTTGGGGTGGGCAGATTGATTGATTGGTTGCGTGTAAATTTCGGAGCGGATGATTGGTCACATCAAAGCAGGCCAATGCAGACATCACAAGCGTTAAAAAGGAGGGAGAGAAAGGGAGGGGGGGTGGGGAGGAGGGCAGAATGAATATTTTAAAAAAGTGTGAGAAACAAAACCGTTATGAGGGACAAAGAGCTCCGTGTTGGACAGGTGGAGGGGTGGGTCAGATGTAGAAGAAGAAAACTAAACCAAAAGAGAGAGCAGGAAGCCGAGGCAAAAGCACAGACGGTCACCCTTGCATCCGCTGAGCTCTAAAACAACCGTGACGCCCAGAGGAGCGATGGGACAACAATGGACTGAGTGAACGAACTGATGAGAAGAGTGAGAACAGGAGCAACAGAGACCCATCATCCTTTCAGTACATTTTAAAGAGGGTCTCAAGACTCGATACTAAAACAACATGGGACAGATGAAGTTAGTACGCCCTGAAGTTGGCAGCGTGAATGAAGCTGATTTTCAGTAACTGAAATATTGTACTTTTTGTCTGTAATTTTTGGGTCAATCTCACAAAACCTATCCAGATCACATTTTAACCCAAAAATAATTTCACATCAAAAAAAAAATGAAGGACCATTAAGATCTGAAATTATCATCTTACAAATGTATTTCTTTAAAAGCAGCATAAAGGCATCACCACATAATAATAATAAAATATATAACACAACATTATGGCTGCTTGCACATGGGCTTCTTTTTTTCCTACCATGTGTTGTCATACTCTTTTGTTTTTAATATATTTTAACAACAATAATGTAATTATAAAATATGTGTTGTTATATTACAACCTTTTATTTTAATAGATTTTTAATCATCTTAATTTAATGTTAGATTACATGAAAATAGCAAAAATAAAAGGTTATAACAACACAATGTAATTTTGTCATAACATTTTGTTTTCAATGTTTTAATAATAATAATAATAACAATCCAGTACCTTGTGTTACTTTACATTATACATTTTTATTTTAAATATATTTTTATAATAATAAAAAACAACATTGTAATATAACACTTAATATCATTTTATTTTTAATAGATTTTTTTTTGGAGGGGGGGGGCAATATTCAGTCCGCATGTTTAAAATTAATCTTATTTTCCTATTTTAATTTTGGGCTGTAATGTGACCTTTTATGTCGTTTTCGTTTTCTGTAACGAAAGTAAGGTTCAGATTAAGCCTAAGGTAGCCAAAGTTATACAAAAGCTTTGCACAGCCCCTGTTTGTTTACCGCTGAAACTCTGATTCTGGTGAAAGTCTTTGCCAGCCTAGGTGAATAAGTGCTTTGCTGTTAGGGTCTAAGATGACGCATTTCAGAAAACTGGCAATGATTTTCATTAACTCATTAAAGGGAAAGCACTGCAATCGTTTTGATGTTTCCTTCTTATTAGCACTTTGTTATTTTGTGCTTGTTGCTAGAAAATGAGTTAATCAACACAAATACTTGCCAACACACCTGCCAATATGTTAATTGTAAGAACATCAACAAAAACGTCAAAACAGAACAGAAGTCAAAAATGCAGACCCTCTTTAAAATGGCTGTTTAAAATCAGGAAAAGAGCAGAGATGTGAAATGTGGTCCACTTTGCCACCGAAAGTCAAATCAACAGGCCTGAAATGCAACAACACCCTGATGTGGGAAATATGTGCTCACAGCAGAACAGCATTTACATTTTTACAAAGCACATGAAAACAGACCTCACTTCAGTCTTTTTACATACAAATACACAATATAAACCAAATCTGAATGTGTCAGATGTAGTGGAGCAGCCTAGTGTCCATTAAAGTGTTCAGAAAACAAACAGCTTTCATCATACTTCATTCTAGCACTGGGCCGCTTCACAGCAGTGCTTTCAATGCTGCCAGGCAACATCAAATTGATTTTAGGCTGAAATGCAAATGATCTACAATAGTGTGATAGGGTCAGGCAATTACCCATCAGGCCACATTCACTATGATATAACTGTTCGAATTAATATAATAACTTGCTTCTGTTTGTATGCATAATATAGATCCAAACCAAGTCTCTTTGAACTTTCAAGTGGTTATTCTTCCTTTAATAGGACTGATAAGTGGCTGGACTGCATAGGATTAAGTTAAGGGTGCGAGTGACTGTGTGTGTAGTGTGGATATCATCTCTAATACTGACCTGTTCTGGTAACTGAAGTATGCAGCGTCTCGAGGGATGGTACACAGCTGTTTGCCATAGCAGCACAGAGTTTGAGGAGAAAACTCCAATTGAAAGAAGAAAAATAGGAACAGAGGGGTTAGAAGAGAGAGAAGAAGAGGAAGAGGAGAGTGGGGTAGCAATATCCCATTAGTTTTGGTCAGATAATGATATTAAAGCAAGAAACCACAATCTACCTCATAAGGTGCCAAAGAAGTGGTTTTACATCGTAGTATAATATAATTCATCTCGAGAAGTAGTATTATACATTTAAGGCACTAATTATATTGTTTGCTGAAATTGTTATAATAATATTAATAAATGTATTTATCATTATATCACATGCTTGTGTGAAGAACTATTGTTAAAATTAATAATAACAATTGCTATATTGTTAAATAAGTTTAGTATTATATGAAGAAGTATTTAAAATACACTTAAGGCACCATTTATATTGTTTGCTGAAATTGTTATAATATTAATAGCTAAATATAAGTTTTGTATTTTGTATCGATGAAATCTGATCATTGAGCCACGTTCCTTTTATTAAATCTAAAAGTAAAAAAACAAAACCTAATGTGATGCAGAGACGAACACACACGGCTCACCTTCCTTCCACAGCAGTACCCCAACTCCTGCATAACGGGGTCTATTTCCTGTTCAAAAACCTCAGCCAGTTTGGAGCAGTATTTATACACGCGTGACGTCTTCCTGTTGTACAGCCAGGCGTTATTGAACATCAGCCACATGTCGTCCACGTACTGCCAGGGCTCCTGGTACTGACCCGTGTCCAGCTTACGCTTGATAGTGGACAAGTCCATCGGGTTTTTCACAATGTCAAAGTAGTCCTGGAGAACGGAGTCCAGATCGCAGATGGAGGTCATCATCATAATCATCATAACCAGGTGAAACGAAGTCGCAGTCGGACAGAGCGAGGGACGGCGGCCCAGCGGGTTGAGAATCAGGGGGAGAGAAGAGGGTGCAGGGGGACAATGTTGAGCGCTGTAGAAGAGGTTCACATGCACAAACAGAGAAAAACGTAACAGACTCCCACTGCCTCACTCAAATCTGTACCCTACTTCTCTCCTGTTCTCACACACACACAAAAACACAGACAAGTCTTTGGGCCAGCGGCAATGGCGGCAGACATCTACTCACAAACTGATGTGGGCAAAGATATATGAACATAATATGGTCAGGCAGTATGCTGAATCGCATTCAAAATGTCAAGAAATGCCAGGAAAATTATATTTTGCATAATAAAAATTATGCACAATTTTTTAAGACTTTGCATTGTTTTTATATATTAAATGACAATTAACACCCCAATGCTAATGATATATTCCGAAAAATACAATAGTAAGTATATATCATTAAAAGTACTTGCAGTAATGAATTTATGATTAATAATAATAATAATGGTAACACTCAGGTAACAAGGTTCCATTTGTTACACAGTAGTTAACATATACTAACAATGAAAAATACTTCTAAAGCATTTATTAATCTTAATTAAATGTTAATTCCAGCATTTACTAATACATATCTATTATTGTTACTTAATAGACCTCAGATAACATGCACGAACAACAAACAGATGATGTATTTTTATAAATAAATAAATACTGTAACAAATGTATTGCTCTTTTTTTTTAGTTAATGCATTACATTTCATATATATATATATATATATATATATATATATATATATATATATATATGAATCATTATATATATATTATATATATTTATACATTATATATATATATAATATATAGTTAACAAATTGAACCTTATTGTATAGTGTTACCATAATAATAATAATAATAATAATAATAATAATAATAATAATAATGAGTATTATTATTATCATTATATTTTTCTTCATCATCATTATTTTAACAATTAGTATTATTATTCATATAAATTTTTAAAGAATGAAGACAATATATATGCTTAACTGTCACAATGCTACAATAATACAAAAAATATAAAAATATATTTAGTTTTTCTTTTGATTTGGGGTCAAATATGAGCCGGGCATTTCTTCATAAGATTCACTTGTTAACCATTAGGACTGTAATTCATTCTCATGCTCTGTCATTCTTTTTAGCTTGGAAACTGTATTTAAGAAAACTTTTACTCATTTTAAATCCAGGCTTAGTGGATCAGTTTCACATGTGGAGGACAACCTGGGAACAAAATGAATCCATTTGGCCAAAAAATTCAAATAAACTGAAGCTTTCTAGGGTGATGTTGGCAGGGTTATCATTTAGGGTACAGTAAGCTGAGGTGAGTCCAAGCGGGGTGATATTAAATTACAGCAGTGTAGCTATGAGCGTTTACACCACAAATCACAGCTGGACCCACTTCTTTACAGTCCAACAGCACAAATCATCAAAGACACAGGAGAAATACAGTCCTTCAGCTGCCAGCCCCACTGTATTCAGGTTGTGTGCGACAGACAGTCAAATTATTTAGAATCAACTTGTGTTTCTTTATCAAAACTTTAGTTTTAGAGAAATATATTTAGATTTTTTGTCACACAAAAAAAAATAATATATATACACAAACAAAAACAACCAACAGACAGATCTGCAGAACCATATATTAAAATATGAATGTGTGCAGCGATTACAATAATGGTTCCCTCATCTATGTTTACACAACCATATGAGATCTTCAAGCAGATACGATGGGGAAGACACAATGTCAGGACAACCTGAGGTGTTTCAAACAAACACTAATCTTAGACCAGTGAAGAGGGAATAAACCCAGAATCAGAGGGACAGACTCTTTACAAGCACTCTGAAAAGACATTTTCAGGGATTACCTGACTTTTTGATTGCCCCTGATTACTTTTATACATATTTTATTTAAGACTCTTCAATTTTTAGGTTACACATCTCTCTCTCCGGTCTGTAATGTTTGCTTGTCACACCTTAAATAGGGCCGGTGCCTCATTCAAACAAACCACTGATAAAGCAGCAAAATAACCAGAAAAGCAGGAAATTAATTTTCATTTCTGGCACAATTTTAAGAAACAAAATAAGTCAACTGATCGGTGTAAGAAATGTAGCTCCTTAAATGTAAATGAAAGCCAATTATACGTCACATAAATGTGATGCATTGATCAATCAGTACATTTTCATCTGCTATGCTGGTTATTACTAAAATATTTAAGGCCATAACTCTGGGGAATGATGGTAAACTCAGCATGAGAATTTTATGTGGCAAAATAAAACAACTGCAATGGCTTGAAGCTCAGGTTAAGATAATGAATTACATGGATTTTAATCAGATGAGAGCAAAAACGATACTAAATGAAGAAAATAAGCCTAGTGCAGACTATAACACCTTTCAGAGCAGTCAAACAACCAACAACATTTAAGATCCTTTCATTCTGCATCGTATTTGTTTTTATGTGCATTGCACAATTTAAGCAATCACACACGATTCTGCTGAGCTTATGAATGCAATCGCCAATTAGAGTTGCATGTTGCTGTTTGAATAACTGTGGAAACTGAAGCATTATAATCAGTAACTTACAATGTTTTTATTAAACTGTGATCATGTTAAACACAAATTCAGTCCTATTAAAAGTATGTTATGAGATGACACCCATATTGCAGGTTGAGTGCATAGTTAATAGATTTCACAAACATTAGGCTATTTCTAGCCTAACCCTGGAGTTGGTTCACCCTCAACCTATGCTGTTTTATCAATAACTGAAAACTCCTCAAACGTGATTGGTTGAGTCAAAGTTGCTGTTTTGGGCTGGTCAAAAAATAGTTAAAGGTGAAAATAATCACAAACTTTAGCTTTAAATTTTCCTGATTTGAATTGTGTCTAACATACTGTTGACATATCAATCACAAAAACAGATGTTCATAGTCTGCGCTGCCTTATATTCACTCTTGTTTTCTGACAGAAACACTACAGAAGCAAGCTTGTAGCGTCTCTCTCACATCCAAACACAATGTACACAACAGCGAGCAGAAGAGAGAAAGAGAGGGGGGTAAAAAAATAAAAATAAAACAGGAATGAGACTAGAACTGAAAAGTGCTAGGTTGTTTGTAGCGTAATGCGTGCCAGCGCAGGCCCTTACCAGGTTAGTTTTGTTACTAGTTCGAATACGTACGGGTATTCCCAGTAACTGGGGGTCCACCGGCTGCCGGAAGGGCAGCGACTCTGGGTCCTGTCTGTACAGAGCTTCCAGAGTGGGCATTAAAGCCTGGCGGAGCTCGTCGGGTTTAAATACTGATGGAGAGGAAGGAAATAAAGGTAGCAGCAGAGTCAAGAATCAGGCACACAATCATGAAAATCATGAGTACTGATTTCAAAGCAGTGTTTGTCCTTCGTATCAAACTGAGAAAAGGAACAAGCACCTGCTGATTCTAGATCAGAATTAGTAGATTTCATGCAACGAGAACTGATGATTTTCCCTATTTTTAACATATAAATTTAACCACAATATAAAATAACAATAAATCCTTTTTAGTTCATTTTTTTAAGGTGCTTTGGTTAATGACTGTATGCAAATTATATAAGAACATCCTTAAAGGTGAAGCATATAAGACAATCAGAATTTTTTCATTTAAAACCATGAACCAAACAAACCAGCTTAAACCTACAAGATCAGTTACACTATTACACACTTCAACATAAAACAAATTATTTGAAACTGTGTAATTATTTGACCTGTATACTTGGCAGCTTGAATGAGGATAGAATTACATCCCATGAAGCATTGTAAATAAAACTCAAATTAAAAATGGAGACATCTAAAACAAAAAGCATCATGTTTAACTTTTCTGAGACAGTCTACCAATGGATTTTTTCCCCAGCACATTATACTTGCATAGAAAAATGGATGGGAAAGGATTAAAAGGAAAAGATTTACACTGAACCCCAAAAGAGTTTTGTGTAAAATGCATCTACGAAGGTGTGCGTGAGTTTGTTTTACCTTTCTTCTTGCTTTGTGTGTTTGTGGGAGAGCTGTTCGTCCCTGCAGCCTCTTCCTCTTTGGGTTCAGTTTTGACTTCCGGCTTCTTGTCCTCGCCTGTCGATCCAGTCGATGTTTCCATCGGCTCGCTCTTGCATTCATCGTCTGCAGGCTCCTCCTTCTTTATGTGCCAGACCAAAATAAGGTTAGAGACGGAATCAAAATAAAGGATCAATCACTCGAATGTCTTGGATTTAACAGACGTGTTTTTAATGATTTTCTTTGTCATCCATGTTTCTCTGCTCACCTCTGGTTTCTCCTCAGTCTTAATCTTAGTCTGCATGGAAGCCATTTTCCCTGAGGCCTTATCCTCCGTCTCATTCTCATCCTCTTCTTCCTGCTGTTTGACCTCAGTTTTGGGGTCGAGTGGGGCGGTGGGCTCGGATGATGTTAGCTGTGAGCTAGGGTCAGCACTGCTGTCCGAGGCAGGAGTTGAGGCCTGACCGTCGGCCATCAGAGACGACTTCTGAGAGAGCTGAGGGGTGGGACAGAACACCAATTTAGGAGAACAACCAATGGCAAACAAAAACAAGAAAGAAAAGCAAAAAATAAAAATAAATAAGACAGCTGATTAAGAGAGAAGAGCAAACAACAAACAGAATGAGAGAGGAACAGCCAACAAGGCACAGCAGAGAGAGAGAACAGCCAATGAGAAATAAATGAAAGGAACAGAGCAAATGACCAAATAAGAAATGAGTCAGAAGGGACGGGAAAAGGGCCAATGGGAAACAAAAATCAGAAGGAACAGCCAACTCCCCCCATCCCCCCAAAATATTTTTTTTTTCAAACTCAGAACAAGTCAATAAAGAACAGCTAATAGCAAAAAAGTAAAAAATGAACAGTTAAGAGCAAATAGGGAAAATAAGTGTCGGAACAGAACAGTAAAGTAAGAGGAAACATCAGAAGGAAGAGTAAAAAAAAAAAAAAAAAAAAAAAAAACAGACCAAACAGCCAATGGCAAACAAACATCAGAAATAATAGCCAATAACAGTAGTATAGGAGTGAAGACAGAAAACATTTCAGAACAAAATCAATAAAGAACAGCCAATGGCAAACCAAAATCAGAGAACCAGTTAACAGAAACAATATCATAAGAGCTAACAGTGAAATAAAATAAATACCAGAAAACAAATAAAGAACAGCAGAGCAAGACAAAACAGCCAATGGCAAACAGAAATCAGAAGGAAGATACAAAAAAACTCAGCAAAGTAATAAAGAGCAGCCAAATGGCGAACAAAAGGAACAGCAAATAAAAAAAATAACATGCAAACTAGAGAAACACGTGTCAGAAGGAAGTGAAAAAAGGAACAACAGAGTAAGAAAACAAATAAGAAACCCATAAACAAAAGACAAAAAAGAACAGCAATATGAATCGAGAGTATGAAGGAAAAGCAAAAACATACAACAGATTAAGAGAGCTTTCACGCTGGACATGTTTGACGGAATCCTTGGTTCTGTGAAATCAGTTTTTCATTTTGATTTATTTTTTCCCAAATTCTGTTTTCCATTTTAATTTTTCTGGATTCAGTTTGATGGATTAATTAAATTTTAATTTAAAAAAAAAAAACTGAATTGTTAACATTTAACAGTGATAGTGCCATAAAAAAGTTTTTTTTTTTTTTTTCAGAAAATCAGTTGTGTGTGTTTCAATTTTTTCTGGATTCTGTGTTGTAATATTTAATACATACTTATTATCAAAAACAGTTGTAAATCAAATTAATGCATACAGCAATTCAGTCTTTTAAAATGTAATCAAATGAAATTTGAACAATTGTTTCATTTGTGGTGAACACAGCCCTGCACATCAAAGGCTTACAGTTTAAATTAAAACATGGACAAAAAAATGTGTTTTAATAGTATTTTAATAAACTGTATTATTACTATTATTACTTTAAGAAATATAATCTAATTCACATAGACATGCAGTCTTTTTGTGCTTTAATATCCAAAGACACTACTTCATACTGTGATTTGATGAAGTGTACAGCCCTACTTTTTATTTAATCATCCAAATTTTGACAAATTCTTTGAGGTTTCACATTATAATGTAAATTCCATTTTTATGATTCTATGATTCTGATGTGTTTTCCGCATCACGGAAATCAAAGGGCCCTACATTTACAGCCGAACAACGATAAATGGAGGCTTTTCAGTGACAGTCAACTTATGAGACGATGTGAACATATAAGTAAAAACACCCCAAACAAACACGTTCTCGATTGTGATACTCACGGGAGTGTGTGGGTGTGCAGAAAGCCCGTGTGCATTCTGGGAAGGCACAGATGACGCTAGCCCTGTTTGGGGGCCTCCTGCAACTCCACCCCCATGCAACTGCTGCTGTAGCTGACTGGCTTTTTCTGAGCCCACCCCCTGTGACAGCGGGGGCAGCTGCGTTGTGGGTGGGGCCATAGTGGTCGAAGAAGTGGGAGTGTGGGGCTGGGGGGTCTGGTTACCCGGCAACTGCGGGGGCGTTTGATGTGGGGCAGGGGTAGGGGTGAGGCTGCGTGCAGGAGAAGGGGAGTTTTGGCGTAAGGGAGGACAGTGCGTGTGCAATCCGGGCTGCGGAGCAGGTTGAGGGAGGTTGGACGGAGGCCCCTGAGGGCCGACAGTGGCTCCGGAGCCAGAGACTGCAGCCTGGGTTTGAGCTACTGGACTACTGACTGCCAGCGATGGTGGAGTGGGCATCTGATTCTGAGAGAGAAAGACAACAAACAAAAATGAGACTTAGCTGGGTGGTTTTACTATACATCGAGGGCTGGGTGATCTAATAAATATTTACAAAATATTCCTGATAGTTTTGTTGGTGATGTAACACTACGAATTGTGAATACTGCAGTGATCTTAAATTTGTTGTTTCCTGTAGACTCTTCCAAAGTTGCTTCTTGTTTCACTTTTCATTTCTGTCCATTTCATAGAGTCTGTTCAATTCAGCAATTCACTTGAGTAAATTCTTACAGCATAGTTTTAGGATGTTTTTTTTATTATTATTGAATTTTAAAACATTTAAGTTAAATATTGAAATATTTTTGTGCATTGCTTTGTATACTGTCACTTTACTTCACATTAAGTATTATTTAACATTGAGTTTTATTAATGTTTATGAGCACAGTCAAGTAACACTAACAAATCACTCAGCATAACTAAAACATATACAAACACACCAAGATACATGTTTATCAGTGATCAAAATAGGTTTCTGTTCCGTGCTTGCACACAAACTTCACATTATTTTTTCTCAAAATGTCATTTGTGTGGAAATATTATGTTAATATTATATTTAGTCTGTAAACGGCCATTAACAAAGGTCCGCTAAAGTCAGGCCATTCTGTTTTTTCTTCAAATTTTTAAATTATACAGTCTAATTTAAATCAAGTGTATAATCTTTTTTTTTTAATCGATTCATGATTAAAATGCAGTGGTTTCCACTCATTTCAAATGGCTATGAAAAATCAAGATGCAACACAGAGTGAAGAATATGGAAATGATATTTTAGATGTGATTATTCAGTTTCTGTACATGAACATCTACAAACATAAAATCATGTCATTTCAATCTTTGTTCTATATATTCAGTTGTGCTATTGTTTGTAATTTGTTCATTTGTTGTTATTTACTAACTGTTCACTTGTCTTTAATAATGACTGAACTTTATATTTGTCAGTCTAGTAGTTTTTGTTGTTGTATCAGATTTTTAAATTGTAAAATTTAATTGGTATCTAAAATATTGGTTTCATTCAAGCTTATTTATTAGAATCCAAGATAACGGATCAAAAACGATAAAGGCAGCAATTTTATTTTTTGTGGCAGTGCCAGTGAAAATGTTGGCAGGGCAAGTAACAAACTGGGCCAGTAGAAAAAATCCTTAGCGTTGAGCCCTGTGAATGTGTTTTAATAGCTGACCTGTGACATGGCTCCCTGCCCCGCAGGTTGGTTCAGGGCGACCGCTCCTTGGCCCAGTCCGGCACCCGTGCCTGGAAACTGGTTCTGCATGTACTGGTTTTGTAATTGGGGTACATTGGGTTGAGTCATTCGAGGTGTTCCATGCATACCCATCTAAAAATACACAATAAAGACTCTAAATAAACACTTTATCAGTTAAATTATTTGTGTGTTCCTGTGGCTCAGTGGCAGAGCATTGTGTTAGCAGCACAAAAGGTTGTGGGTTTGATTCCCAGGGAACAAATGTTGGCTAAAAAAAATCTTAGCCTGAATGCACTAAGTCGCTTTGGATAAAAGCGTCTGCTAAATGCATAAATGTAAATGTAATGTAAATGGCCTTCTTTAGGTCACAAGTAATTTTACCTGATTGTGGTTTGCTCCCATTGGCAGGGGTGGCGTTGCCCTTTGTCCCATTGGCTGTTGCATCCCTACCTGGGCAAACTGATTCATACCTGCGCAAAAGTTAAAAAAATAAAATTAATACAATCACAAAAACAGTGATTTATTTATAGATGTTAAAAAAAAATCTGCTTCAACTACAGACCATTTAGTGAGTGTGCCATACCAGCAGGATTCTGCATGCGGTTGACCATCTGATTGGGTCCAGCAGCTTGAACTAAGGATGGATCTGAATGGGGACCATCTACGAAAGACCAGAACATCCATCACAAACAGCATCATCTGATTTAACTGTGTGTGTTTGTACTTTAATACATGGTTTAAATTTAAAGGAATAGTTCACTCAAACACTAACAAGCTACGCAACCAGCTTTCATTATCGCATGCGATACATTGCTGATAATGAACGCCATATTGCTTAGCTTGTCAGTGAAGTGAAAGAAGTGAAGTGAAGTGAAGTGAAAGTGACATACAGCCAAGTATGGTGACCCATACTCAGAATTCGTGCTCTGCATGTAACCCATCCAAAGTGCACAAACACAGCAGTGAACACACACACGGAGCAGTGGGCAGCCATTTATGCTGCGGCGCCCGGGGAGCAGTTGGGGGTTCGGTGCCTTGCTCAAGGGCACCTCAGTCGTGGTGTTGCCTGCCCGAGACTCGAAACCCACAACCTTAGGGTTAGGACAAAAACTCTAAAAACAATACCACGACTTCCCCTCACCACGAACTATGGCTCTGTGTAGTAAATAATGCTCCATCTGAAAGCACATGCTGGAGATTTACTACTAATCACAGAACCGGCTTTACTGACGAGATGCACATAATAAACACATACGATTTGTCGTGCAGCCCTACTGAAAATGTACACATCCACAGGCCATCCAAGATGTAGTTTTTTTCTTCATGGGAACAGATTTGGAGAAATATAGCATTAAATCACTTGTTCACCAATAGATCCTCTGCAGTGAATGGGTGCCGTCAGAATGAGAGTACGAACATCTGATAAAAACATCACAATAAGTCACAAGTAATCCACATAACTGAAAAGCTGTGTGTTTATAATAAACAAATCCATTAAGAGATTTTTAACTTTAAACCGTTGCTTCCAGCTATGGACTCATATTTTGGCCAGAAGCAACAGTTTATAGTTAAAACGCCTTAATGTTGGATTTGTTTCTTACAAACATGCAGCTTTTCACTTCACAAGACGTTAATTGATGGACTGGAGTGGTGTGGATTACTGTGAGGTTTTTATCAGCTGTTTGGACTCTCATTCTGACGGCACCCATTCACTGCAGAGCATCCATTGGTGAATAAGTGATGTAGTGCTACATTTCTCCAAATCTGTTCCAATGAACAAACAATCTCATCTACATCTTGGATGGGCCGAGAATGAGTAAATTTTTAGCAAATTTTCATTTTTGGGTGAACTATTCCTTTAAGGTCAGTGCATGCAGGTGTGTATGTGTACGTACTGGGCGGCTGTGCCTGATTCATGCCAGCTGGTGCTTGAGGTAGAGCACTGTTGGGCATGCCAGGCTGAGCTGGCATCATACCCTGCTTCTGTAGTCTGGTTCTCCTCTTCTCCTCCAGCTCCTTCTGAATCTTATAAATCTTCTCCGCCAACAAGTGGTAATACTCCGCCTGGAAAAGATAAACAGGACTTTCATTCTTATAACTCGTTTTAAACATTCACAATGTTTTGGTACAAAGTGCTTTTCAAGCAGCTTTTAGTGAAGACAGAAAAATTAATGGACGTATAACGCCTGATTAGGATGAGGTTTTCCAGCGCTCTGTCCAGCACTAGACTGTGACAGCTGCATCATGGGTAAAATGTGAGGAATCAAGTGATTCTGTGGATTCACTTAGATATTTACCAAATATGATCCACAGACATGAGACTGTGCAAGCGTTTTCTTACCCTGCTGTTGGCGGATTCGTACATGTCGCCCTCCACTTTGCGAGCGTAAGCTACAAGGTTTTCCATCCGCCTATCCTTCAGTGCTGCAGGGTCTGGAGTGGGGAAGATAGCCTGCACACTACTCACACACACACACACACACACACACACACACACAACACGTAAAAGAGTGAGTTCATGAAATTAAACAGCACCCCGTGTATGACTTTCAAATCATTTTGTGGAGAGTGAGTTCACAAAGTAAATTAAATTAAATCAGTATCATTGAGATTCTATTATAGTTTTTTACTCATATTTTCAATTAACTGTTTAATTTTCTATTAAATTTTCAGTAATTTTGTTTTTTTAGTTTTTGTCTATACGCAGGAGTATAGAGTAAGGAGCCATTGGCTCCTATAAGAAAAAAACTTTTTTCAAATTATTTTTTTAGGCGACAGAATAAACGTTATATTTATTTTATTATTATTTTACATTTTATCATTTTAATCATACTGTCATGTGTTTATGTCTCATCTCTTCTTGACTTTATCAGCATTTTAATCCATCTTGTCTTGTAGCTAAATGTCTTTTCCAACTTAAAATAAATACAGTCACAAAGAATTGTTCAATATCTGTACCAATATCATGGACCATAAGCATCACTTTACCAGTTTGGGCTCCTCTTCAATGCATCCTGTAAATGTTGGCATACGCTCTTAGAAATAAAGATGCTTCATAATGCCATAGAAGAACCTTTTTTGTCTAAATGGTTTCATAAAGAAACTTTAACATCTGAAGAACCTTTACGTTTCACAACAGGATCTTTGTGGTGAAAGAAGGTTCTTCAGATTATAAAAAGTTGAGAAAGAGATGGTTCTTTAAAGAACCTTTGACTGAATGGTGCTTTGTGGAACCAAAAATGGTTATGTGAAGAACTTTTAAGCACCTTTATTTATAAGAATGTATGTCTTTCACACTTTCAGCCTGTTTTTTCTTAATTAGTAAAATGCAGTTTTATAGGAGGAGTTCAATCATGTAGACAACAGGTTAAGTAAAAATATTAATATGCAAAAGCACATAAATATAGCAAAATGCTCCTCTTTATAGTTATTTTTCTTGCTGACTGATGAGCTTTTTAACACCGAAGGGTTATTCTGAGGTACATGTATATTGCGTTGCAATGTTTACAAGCTTTACATGTTTTCCGCAGTTTAAAACACTGAATGAGCTTTAAGACATTTCAGAAAATTGTAGTGTAGGCTCTCTTATAAAATAGCCTACCTTTTGATGTTAATTCATGTTCATTATTTACTATAGTAGTAAAGAGAAAGATTAAATGGGTTACTTGCCGCTTGAAAATCGTCTAAAAGCGGTTTTCACTAAAGCGATCACGCCTGGCACATTAAAGAATGACAAAAAAAAAAAACTTTATTTATTGCTTGTATTTTGTTATGAATTTTGAATAATTTTAAAGCTGATACTTTGTTTATTAAAAAGTAACAAAGCTCAAAGCTTTTTGCGATTGCTGGACGGCAATGCGCTTCAAATAATGAAGTTCAAGCATTAACAGAACACAGCGTAGACCTAAGATCTTGTTAAGAAGAAACCATATTATTAATGATTATAAACGAGAATTGTTAACGATATTGCCAATATCCACAGTTGTCAGCTTTACCTGTTGTAGTTTGTTCAAGTTGTGCAAGAAATAGACGCTGCTTTTCTGCACTTTCACTTCTTACGTCTCCGTCATTTCGATCTCTCTTGCACCGCACATCTGAGCTGCGTTTATCAGCTGTGCGTCAGCGTGGCAGAGTCTGAGATGAGGACTGTTTGAAACTCTTTTTTCACTAAAACTTTGATGCGCTTTGTCTCAGTTAATATGTGAACATAGCAAATGATGCAATCGCAAGACAATCAGGAAAAAAGGCATTACATGCAAATTTTTAAGATACAACATGTAAATACATAGGCCTAGTCACCATATGTGTGTGTGTCTGTATAAAATGACCTAAAGTCATTCATTTTCAATGAGAGGTGCTTTCTTGTGACAGGAGCAATAGTGACTGTTTTAGCTGGGTTTTTTTTTATTTTTATCAATTTATCATAAATGTAAAATTCCCAAACATATTTCTACTCTTTCTACATCCATTTCTAATAATAGATGTATAAACTGACAGGCTGTGTGTTAGCATATCACTCACAGTTTGTGAACGAGGTGATTGCGGAGGTCCTGTGTGATGTCTTCATGCCAGTTCTTCCTCATTCCTGCAGAGGGAGGTGCGGCTGTCACTGCAGAACCCATGTTACCAACACCAGAGCCGTCATTCATCAGACTGCAAGAGAGAGACAAACCATCAAACATCAACATAAAGCTTTCACTGACCAATCCATTTAAATCAGACCTGGCCCACTGAGCCGCAGTGATGTACAGTACCTCTGAGCCATCATGGTCCTGTGCATCATGCCGTCAGGCAGCATTCCTGGATGCTGGTTTGTTATCGGAGCGCTGACTCCCCCGTTCACTCCCATTGAGTTCCCACCTGCTGGGGCACACAGTTTAAGACATTGTAGGCAAGACATTTTAAGGATGTGCACTAGCTGACTAGTCTTTAAACTACCTGTAAAAAATACAGGATGTATGATTAATAACGAAATAAAAATTAAAATGTAACTTGGTTTTGTGCGTTTATCAAACTGCTTTACACTATTATCAAACACCTGCACACAAAGGAGCTCTGCACCCCTCAAGACTACTTCATCAAGCATTATAGGAAAGATGACATGATTCTTGTCTTTCCTCTCCCCCAAAAGACCTCTTGTAATTATAAAGATTTTTCTTATATCATTTAAGGTATTTAAGACTTTTTATGGCCTTAAATTTGATACAACTAAATTGAAGACTTTTTAAGAACCTGCAGGTACCCTGTATTTAACGGCGGTGATACATTTTGGTAGCCCGACTGGAAGACACAATAGCCCCATGACATTGGGATAGCGATTTTGCGAGTCCTGAAAAGAGTCTGCTAAATACATAAATTATTATTACTACGATAGCCATATTGATATATAAATTACCAAATTTTGCAGCCCTACAAACAAGCGCAGCAAACCTAGATATTTTTTTTTTTTTTTTTTTTGGCTAATCGTATTTTAAAATTACTATCAGTTAAAAAAAATTAAAAATTCCCAAATCATGGAGCCCTACTATGTTGTATTGAATTACTGAGATGATTTTATCAGTTTGATCCTTTAGTGGTGGTGTACATATTTTTGTTCTACACAAATGCTTAAAAAAATACCTTTAGTGGATATAGATGTAGGCTTATTGAAGCTCTCACCTATAATGTTGAGCGTCCTCATGCCGGGCTGAGCGGGTACAGAGGTCTGCTGATTTTGACTGGATGCCTGGTTGCCCTGGTAGGTGAGTCCAAGGGCGGCGTACGCCCTTTCAATGGAGCTTGGGTCAATCTGACTGGGTGGGTTTAAGTTTGGGGCTGAAGGCTGACCACTGGGTAACGACCCACCTAACGGAGCACCCATGCCCATCCCAGCACCTCCCAGCAGAGCTAGAGAGAAAGATAACGAAAGGATTAAAGACTGAACATTTCTTTTGAAATATTAAAATGTGTTGATATTGCACTACTTTTGTATAAAAAAATTATAATGTCATAAGTAAAGTCAATGGAATCCAGTGTCGTTTCATTTAATTGGTGAAAACAGCTGAAACATTCTTTTAAATATCTTCTTGTGTTGGACAGCAGAAAAGAAGTCTTACAGATTTTGAACGACATGTGGATGAGTAGCATTTGGGGGTATTAACTCACACTGCTGGTTTCGTTTGTCTCCGGCGTTTTTAAGCGGCAGGCAGACGGGACAGTCATGCCGCGTGCAGTTCTTCCAGTGAGAGATGATCTGCCTGGAGGATGCGCAGTGAGCCACTGCAGAGGAACCACGAGCATTTAAGATGCCATATCTTCTTGTTTATGTGTGGGAAAATAAAATATGATTGAAAGAAGATAAATAGGTGGCAACGCTCACCCTGGCAGGATTTGCCGGCCTGACAGTGTGTCATGTGATTAAGGACGTTCTTCATGGTTCTGCAGTGGGGCAGGCTGCACTGGCGGACCTCTCCGTTGGCCTGCTCTCTGCGATGGCACTTATGAGCATGAAGTAACAGCACCAGCTGCTGCTGAATGAGTTTATGCTTCTCTGGGTCTGCTGCAGGGGGCGCCGCCGCCCCGCCTGGCCCCGATACGCCACCCACCACACCTGAGCTCTGCTAGAGACAGACAGAAAGACGGTTTTCATTGGTAACCCTGGTGCTGCAGAGGGTTAAGGATTAGATCCAAATCAGATCAGGATTAGATCAAAAGAGCAGTGTCTTAAAATGTATTCTTTTTTGACTATTTAAGATATAAGGTCACACTAATCTAAGTAAGTTGGTGTAATTGTTTATATACACATTAAATGGAGAAAAAAAAACTTTTGATTTTGTCTTTCAGTCCAGTGAGTCCAGAATTTCCAGTAGCTTTAGGCGACGAGTTTTCATTGCAGTGCATCACTATTGAAAGCACTTTCAAGATTAAAACTAAAGGAAAATTGGGTAACTGATGTGTAGAATTTCATAACAAATGGGCTTTTACATTGTGCAGAAATCTGGGGTAACAAATTTTGTGACTACACAAAAATAATCAATCACCAGGTTCTGTGTCTGTGGGATGAACCTCTGGCTGAGCTCTGAGGGGAAATGATAACAGAAGGCTCCTGGAGGCCAGAAGGAATTAATTCCCTTCAGTCAGAGAGGGTCAGGGAATGTGTGTGCATGTGGTTCACTATGACAATTTCCGTATAGTTCTCTCACCATGCTGACCATGTTCTGCCCATGCTGGGGTTTCTTGTCCATGTTGAACTGGTTAATGCTGTTGGGTTGACCCGATTTGTTTTGGTGCTGAGGCCCAAGGGACTGTCCTCCGCACTGACCGTACGAACCCCCGTAGGGTCCTGGAGCACCCATCATTCCCATCTGAGAGAAAACAAAAAAACAAAAAATTTAAATGAGCTAGTGTATCAGTTTTAGTAATGACAGAATATGATCCATCATCCTGAGCAGAATCATAAAACTTCAAAGATGAGCTTGAAAAAACTGAGAGAATGTTAACGGCAAAACAAGAAAATGAACATCAATTGATGAGCATCCATCATTCAGCCTGTTTGACTCTCACATTCTCTCATCGCTTATGTATTAATATCACAGACACTGTGGTATCAATTCTGCAAAATAAACCTCAAAACAGCTGCTAAAAATCTAGAAGAATCCAGCAAAACAAAAAAAAGAAAATGTCATTCCCTCTTTTTTCTGCCCATTTCCTGCGGTCCAGGTTGTGCAATCGCCCGTGAATCAACAAAATGGTGCACACAGTTCCTCGTATGAGGGAGTAGAGAAGGTTTTTCAAACTCAGGTCAGTTTTGGTGTGAACAATCACATCACTGAATGTCTTATTCAAACCAAACAAACATTATTCTTTCACCTATCCTGAATAGTCTATTTCTCTACCTGATTTCTACAACAGTCTTACTGGACAAAAATGCAACAAAAGGTTGTGTTCTTAAAGGAGGGGAATAGAGTGATATCATAAGAATGATAAGTCATCAGATCAGTTTAATCAGATGATGAAAAACAGAATTGTCAGATTTTAGTTTTTAACCAGTCAACCAATGATAAACACTACGAGTCGTTTTATAAAGTTTGAAAATAAGAAAACGTGGCCTTTAAAAGTCATAAATCCTGAGAACTTTTAGTTTGACCTTTAATTTCTAATATTAGCTTCTCTCTAAAGCAACTTAACCATAAAGTGTGGGACCGGGACTGATAGGTGTGTGACAGCATCAGAACATTCATTGTGCTTTTGGTTCTCTCCATAAAATAGTTTGACAACTGTTGAAACAGGAAGTTGGGACAGAAGGGCTTAAAAGGGCTTGCACTTTTTGTAAAAAATAAATTCATTCATTCATTTGTTTGAAAAATTCAAACATGCCAATGGTCTTTATTTATTTCATTGGGTCTTTGTCAATTTTTCAATTTGTCTAATGAAAAGCAACACTCATGTTTGTTTAAAATAATATTAAATTAATAAAAAAATATATATATTTATTGTAATTAATAATTATATCAAAATTAAATATAATATCTATAATAAATTATACATACACACTACTGTTGAAAAGTTGGTGATAAAAGGGGAGTGATACGATTTTTATATGTTTGAGTTTCTTATGCTCACCAAAGTTGCATTTATTTGATCACATATACAGTGAAAACAGTAATATTGTGAAATATTACAATATTAAATAAGTGTTTTTCATCATCATTTTCAGCATCATTACTCCAGTCTTCAGCATCACATGATCCTTCAGAAATCATTCTGATATGCTGCTCACAAAACATTTCATATTATAACAAATGTTGAAAATGGTTGTACTGCATAATATTTTTGAGGAAATGTGATACTTTTTTTCAGAATTCTTGAACAAAGTTCAAAAGAACAGCATTTATTTTAAATCGACACCTTATAAGGTTCTGCCTGTATTCTAAAAAAATGAGATATTGAACATTTTTGCATTCCATATAGATAGAATCTTTTTGATTTTGTTTATATTAAAAAGTCCCAAAATTTACACAACGTACACACACACACAAAAACACAATGTAAATAAGTTGTTACAGAATAAGAATATATGTTAATAACTCAAATTTGACAAAAATTTCAGATAGAACCTTGTAATTCCAAGGTGACAAAATATAATTCTTATAACATTATATTAAATTCAGTTTAGTCCTTGATGAAAGGGGCAGTTTACACAACAATGTTTTCAGCCAAAAACGGGAAACTTTTTGCGTTTTGCCTGTTCGTTTACACAACAACGGCGTTTTGGGGACTGAACACACATATATTTGAAAACAGGTTTAAAAAGTGCAAGTTTTAGAAAACGCCACCGTTATCGTTTCCGTGTAAACACCCAAAACGGGAATCTTTGAAAACAGTGACGTCATGCGCGTGAGTAGTACGTGTTAGATATGTAGACATGCGCAGTACGTGTCGATTTTAAAGGCAAGCGCGAACAAACATACACAACAATGGCGGAGTACATGGCACTGTTGTTGGTGCTCAAGAGTTTGCTAACGCTTCTTCTGCAAAGTGTGGATTTACTTCAATATTACAACCAACAGCAGAGACGCATCATATACAACATATAATCGTCACTTTCCTACAGGTACTGTTTACTAACAAGGTGACAGCACCAACTACTGGACAGGCATACGTAATACAGCATTTTTGGCCGTTTTCGCGGTTGTGTGTGAACGCAAATCATTTTGAGAATCTTGTCGTGTATACGTGAAACTTTTTAAAAACGCAAAAACTTTTCTGTTTTTGACTACATTGTGTCGTTTAAACGTAGCCTACATAATTCTTTCACACAAAACACATCAGTTCATAGATGCATAATGAGATCTAAAACATAAATTCAAGTTAACCTTAAAGCTTGAAGCAAAACCATTTTGCATGCAGTTCATTGGTTTAGATGCATGAATGCATTTTAAACTGTACAAACACGCAGAAATATTATACTGACACACTGATATGTTCACACATTACCTTGTTCACTGCTCCTGGTTGCTGCGGTCTCATTGCTACCTGTGCTGTTTGCTGCCCTGTGTTCTGCTGCTGCAGAGCATCAGGCAGCATGTTCCCGTTACCAACCATGCCCGCATTCATGTTCACATTGGCGTAGCCCATTCTAGGTGCACCATTCATCATCTGCCCTCCCATCATGCTCTGCGGCTGTCCATTCCCTTTCTGGGCACCCATCATGCCCCGGTTCAGTCCCGTCACCATGCCAGGCTGCGGCATCATCCCAGGCTGCTGCTGTTGAGGGCCACCCAGTCCCTGATTAACCGGGGTGCCACTCAGACCTCCCATCATCCCCAAGGAGGACACATTACCAGGGATGCCGGCAGCCGTGGAGGTGGATGGAGGGCCGCCAGGGCGGAGGAGCTCAGACAGGTGCTTGTGTTTGGCTGCTGTGTCCTGGCCCGAGCCGCCCAGAGGGCCCGACATCCCTCCTCCACCCAGACTGGTGTGTAACTGGCTGGGGTCCATCCCGTTAGGAAGGCCCAGGTCGGAGGAGTTAATGAGCTCGTCTGGGAGGTCATGCTCCAGGTCAAATAGAGAGCCAAAATCTAAAAGAAAAGGGAAAAGAGACTTTAATCAGGTTGTTGCTCACAGAAAAATCAGTCATAATGAAATACATCAGAGAATAATTATAGTATGCCCAAAAAATGAGACGTGTCCAGCAAAGCCACAGCAAAATAAACCATATTTTACCCAAGTTGCCAAGTTTTTAAATGGTTGAATTGGTTGGTTGGTGTTTTAACGCCATGCCAGCTTCCTTGGTGGATAACAAGTTGAAACACCATAAAAGAGCCATTTAAAAAACTATATAAGGTTTTTGAAGTTTGCTGGAGATAAAAACTTTTAGAACTAATTTAATCTGATGAGACAAAGTAATACTAAAACAAGAAGTGCACAACACATCTGTAATTTCAATACATCGGGAGGTTAGTTGGCCTCCTCAATGCATGGGTTGATCCATCACTCTGCAGCAAGAAATCTAGACAAATTGACCAAAGCGTGGCGGAACGAATCTCGTGAAACCGTTTACTGCAGCTCCCGTGATGAGAGAAAGACTGAGATTATCGGCTCACAGGAGAGCAGTATGCAGTACAGCCGGTGTGCATGTCCTAATGGTTCATCCTAATAAAAAACACATGGCATAACAATGGACAAGCGGTGGGACACAATGGGAGGGGGGTTTCCTACATAATGGCAGGTCCTGATAACAGCAACACACCAACAACGAATAGATGTTAAATACTCTAAATATGAAGCAAGCAAGCTTTTGAGTGCAGTCTTCACATTAGTGACAGATCAAAATATCAGCCAAACAATTAATCAGACAATATTTGGATTTGAATTTGAGATTATGGTGATTTAGGCTTTTTTTTTTTTTTTTTTTTTTTAAGTCTGCATACAACCCTTTTTGTGCATAGGTGAGAGTGCCGCCCCCTTAACTTTTATTTAATTTTATTTTTAAAATATATATTTTTAAGTGCATGCAAATTTTTAAGAGAAACAAATGAGAAGTGACAGCATTTAGCCAATGCTTAAAATTTTTGGCATGTTTTTTCTTTTTCTTTCTTTCTTTATTTCTAAAAATTAAAAAAAAAATTATGAATATTAAAATAACCATCTTATGCCTGGTTTATGGGAATCTTAAGGTAATCTTTAATTATACCATCTGTTATGTTGATATCAGTATCTGTTCTGGAGGACCAGTAAAGTTCAGACAATATGACCTGGCTTCCACTTCTTTATCATCGTTGCTTGCAAAAAAAAACTGCTTAAACCAGCTCAGAAAGGTTAGCAGGTCTTAACCGGTCAAGCTGGTTTTAGAAGGATCTTGGACACTTTTCATCTGGTCAAACAGTAAGACCTGCAAACCACATTAAGCAAGTTAAAATATAGAGAAACCAGACGACTGAAGTAGCATCTACCACTTCGTGCTGATCAGAAACTTGCTCTCGCACTAGTTTGTCAACTATTAAGTACGCACTACACGTAAACCAACTTGAAAAGAAGCAGTCTGCCCAACCGTGTGTCAGTAAAAGGACGTGATATATAACATGTTCCCGTCGAGTATTCCTTTTCCTGACAAGCTCGAAATGCATCACCTTATAAACCTTTGACACCCACCCCAGCTCTCGACATCTCACAACGACGAACAAAGCGAAAAGTTTCTGTAACGCACACCCGGAAAAACACTGCATACTATTTTGCACACTCAGATGACCACGCACAAACAGTATTGTAACACACCTCATCAACTTCAAATGAAAACACGGAACAAATTAGCCTGCTAGCTATCCTGCTAAGTTATTTAAATACTGGGGCACGATGCAACCAAGCAAAAACAACAAAAGAAAGCTCTTAAAAACACACGTCGAGTGTCTTTTTTTGTTTGTTTAAATATATATATACACACATGCACGAGAGCAGCCTTAGTGTGCAGGCGCGAGACTCGCCTCGCCGCACACCGCAGCGCGTGAAACATTATTATTTACCGTTTCCATCGCTCGCGGAGACCGACAGAGCCGGGGAAGACAATTTAGGCCTCTTAGCTGAAGGTGGACCGGATTCCAGCACATTATCGGCCATAGTTTTCCTCCGGTTTAGTGTTAAAGCATATATCCCGCGTAGGATAGCCCTTCCTGTGCAGTCGCGCGCGCCGATGTGCAAATGAAATCTCTCCTCGTTCACGAGCTCCGGACGGATTCCCGTTTCCCTTTCATGGGACGATACATGCAATGCAATGCAATGCTTCAATGTTCAGTCCACCTTTAAAGCTCCCTTTTAAGATTTTCTAGTCTTTAGTTCCTCAAAGTATATTTCCGAATGGAGGAGGTGAAGGGAGGGACAGACGGTCATGCAAGCTCGCCGCAAACTCACGTAGCCTCCTCGGCGACTGAGCAATTTTCCCGAGATTTATCCTCGCTGCTTGCATCCGTCTTTTCCGCCATTGTCGGCGGCGAGCTTAAGTGTTGGTTTTTTTTTAAGGCGTTGTGTACGAGAAACCGAACTCGCTCCGGTGCGGCTTCATGCAATGTTTACGAGCAAACACTAAGATTCAGAATTATGTCTCTTTGCATTTCACCATGTGCAATTCTCAGCCAGCATCACTTTATTTAGAAGATTAAAAGTCCATCATGCTCCTTGAAATCGACACAGATGTTTGCATCTCCTTCATCAATGTATTTATTTCCTCCAAACTCATTAAGGTGGATGGAGAGAACAAATAAATACTTGGAAGTGGGAAAATAATTAAACAACCATACGCATGTAAAAGTTTCCTTTCATGCTCTTTGCAGAATAAATAACACGATAAATGTGCATCCAAGAACTGTAAATGACCAGTTTGCATGTACGAGCTGCTGCTTTAGATGATTCCAAACAAGTTGCATATCTCAGCGTCCGTCTCTTAGTATTTTGCAACAATACTTCAAAGTGACAAGTTAAATGGTTTATTGTGCATTCACATCTGAATATGGCTCGTGCGCCCTCTGTGTGAATGTGTCCACTGCACGAGTTAAAAGTGTTTGCAGAAAACCTCTGACCATTGCCTCAAGAGACCACCCTGCACTGCGCACAGCTCGTGCATGCAAAATGCAAAGAAATTATTTCAAAAGTGTCTGTTTAATGGACAGAACATCTACGCAATCGGCAGCTCGTCTGAAGTGCAGGATCTCGTCTCGCTGTCGTGCAGTCCGCTGTGCACGGAGCTACAGAACGGGAATCAAGTGAAGTTGGTCAATGCATATGCGTGTATTTCAATGCACTGACACATCAAGAAATAAGAATAATTCGTCACTGCACGAAGAGCCTTGCGCAGCATTAAGAAAGCGCGAGAGGAACAGCAGTGGGTAGAAAACAGAACCGAACCGAGGTGGGCTTCAGTAATATTTCGGCGCTGAAGCATCTGCCGATCCGGGAGATATTGCCAGCTGCACCCCCCAAAATCTGGGGGTCCTCAAACCCCCTTCATAGGCTTTGTGATGCCGTGAACCCCCCTGCGCGGTCATCCCTTTTAAATTTCTCCCTTCTCTTGCACAGTTCCAGCAATTTTTCCCACTTTCGCTGTCGTCCGCCAGCAACCGGCGATGCAATTTCACAGATATTCCCACTTCGTGACGCTGTTATTTTCCTTTCCCCCTGACGAGCTTCCCTTCATTTAAATGTATTGCTCTCTTCCGCCTCTCCGCTTCGTTTTAAAACAAGACCAGTAAAAGAAAGGAAAACCCAGTCTGCTCTTTGATTCCCACACGGGAGAATCTATAATCTCCCTCCGCTAATCGCTCGAGCTGTGTTTGATCCGGTTGTGTTCCGCGAGCACGGAGCCGGCGGCGCTCGGAGTCGCAGTGGTCGGCGCTCGAGTGGCTTTTTTTCGCTCGCTCCTGCCTCCTTCACTCTCTCGGCACAAACAAAATGGCGGCTTGTTGTTTCTACTCCTCTGGCTGGGGGGAGGGAAGGCTGGAGGTGCGCTTGCATTAGTTCAGGGGGGTGGAGGGGGAGATGGCGATCGGGATTTCCCGGACAGCGCTGTTTCCGCACTCTCTCGGAGTTGCTTCTGTTCTGGGCGGGCGCGAGACGCGGTCCAGCATCATCAGATGATGGAGTCACCAGTAGTGAAATGATGCCCACCTGCTGACTTGCTGTGCTAAATATTGCTTCGCTAGCTGGAGGTACAGTCAGTCTTCTCGGAGAAACCAAGTGCAATAGTGATAGAGTCAAGAACAAGCAGTCAGCTTTTCTTTTTGGACATCCTACTGCCAAACTAGAGAGTATTTTTGGACATCATAGGCATGTTCATAGTCAGCTTAGCTCAGAAGCTTTGCTTTACTAGGATTTGTTTTTGCCATAACTGCATTAGGCATCATCTCAGATGAGAGATTGGGTCTCAAAACCTTGCTGAAACCAGTCTTAGCTGGATGGCTGGTCTTCCAGCCTGGTCATTTCAGAATGGTTTGACCACTTCATTAGCTGGAAGACCACACCAGGCTGGGAGACCTGCTATGCCCAGCTTAAATCAGCATAGACTGGATTTAGCAGTCTTTTTTTTCCAGCAGGGAACCCATAGAACTTACTGTGTAGCAGCATTTTGGGCATCATAAACATGTTCAGAGGGATTTCAGATAAAGAAACTCCAAAACCTAGTGAGCTACCTATTTATACGGCATTGCTGGACGTCGTATGCGCATCAAGAGTCTGCTCGGCTCAAAACCGTAGCTAGATAGCAACTGGCAACAGTGTAACTCGAGCATAACCACAAATCATCTCAGCTAGGAGACAGTCTCAAAACCAAGGGAACTGAAGATGTAGCAGCAGTTTGGGCAGCATAAACATGTTCAGAGTCAATTCAGCTCAAAACATCAAGTTGCTTTCCAAGACAGCATTTATGGCCGAATTGTAAGTGATCTGAACTGAGATCATTTGTCTCAAAATTTTAGTTTTTTGGACACCTTAAGTGTGTGTTGTTTTAGTGTTGTAGTATATTAATATGTTGAATTAGCTTTTATATATATTTAGTTTTATTAGGATAGACATACAAAGAATACAGCAGCCCATCACACAAATAAATTCTGTTGTCCCCTGGTCATTCCCAACCTTACTGAGGCATTAGAGGACTATTTTAGTGTCTGTATGTATTGTGAAAAATGCTATTCAATTGTAGTTTTAGACTTCATTCAGCATAAATTTAATGACTTTTAAACAATTTTTTCTATTAATCTTAACCTATTTATTTAGACTTCTAGTAGTAAACCACTGTGACTTAAAACCAAGCAAATCTAGTATATGTTAGTATAACTTATTTACTACATCAGATCATTCGTGGGTTACGGAGTGATTAAAAGTTTCAAATGTACTTAGAATATGTATTGAAAAATTAATTTTTTGCAAAGAATCTGTTCAGTGACTAATTATGTGGTTTAGAAATGCATTGCTCTTACAAAACACAGCAACAAAATCAAGAATCGGACATTTATTCTGACAACAGTAAAAAAACACATTTATGACAATAAAAACCTCAGCAGACAAACACAATCAAACACATACAGAGCCTCTCACAGTGAAACAGATAAATTATCTCCCAAACATAAACTGTTCAACTTTGCTAAATCATATAGTAACCTGTTTGTTTCTCATTTGAAGTCTCCAATAAACCCTCATCCTAGATCTTACACACTCAGACAAAAAGCTGTCACTGGGGTGGTACCTGTTCAAAAAAAATACAAATATGTACATTTAGGTCCCGAAATGTACATTTTAGGTACTAATATGTATGTATATAAGGTACAAATGTACGTTTTGAAAGGGTTTCGCCCCGGTGACAGTTTTTGTACCTTTTTTCTAAGAGTGTAGTTGTGTATGTCAAATACAAAACATAACCCAACTGGCTATCAGGGAGACGTTGCACGCTGTCCCAACACGTCCAGCTCTTAATCCTTCAGATTTAATACATGACTGGAGGTAGTTCTGTGAGATCCAGACCTCCTGAGTTGACTATTACAGAAAACCCTCCCAGCGGAGGTGTTAAAAGATGGGAGAAACAGTCTCATTCTAGAAGGACTTGCTATGTTTTACTCTCTTCTTTTAGTCCTCTCCATGCGAGCAAGCACTCTCCACCTCAGCGATGGTTTTTGGGGTGTCTGCAGATAGGACGAGGGGTCCCCCGTGTTCTCGGATCACCACGTCATCCTCAATTCGCACCCCAAGACCCCGAAATCGCTCTGGACATGAGCTTTCGTCCTCACTGATGTACAGTCCTGCGTGAAAGGAGCAAGAGATGAAAGTTTAGAGCTTCCGTTTTGTTTTTTGCAGTACAGCTCAAGTGCTGAGAAGTTGAATGTTACTTTGACCAGTATGCCACGGTTCTGTGAAAATTACAGTGCATTCAAGATACAGGCCTGCGGTTTGTTAGTATTATTATTATTTTTCTAACATGGTGCTGTATGCATGTCCCCAACAAGTGCAGGTTTCAAAACATCTCTATTGGGACTCAAAGTGCAAAACAAGACTACATCGCTCTGATTGTAAGCAGCAAATCAAGTGCCCGGTGGAGTGTGTTCCAACATGCATTCAGATGACTTACGTCTCATTACGATTTTAGTTCAGCTAGTCCAGCCAATGTATTTTTTTGACTGACTAAGTTATCGTTCCACAGCGTGTTTTTTGAGGGCTAACTTCGTGACATATTAAAACTGAAGAAAAAGCAAAAGCTAAACATAACACATATCTTTGGAAAGCTGAGATTCCTGTGATTATAATGATGCATACCACTCTAACCCTAACCCATACAATCAACATAGCATGTACAATCAGTGTCTTTGTCAGACCTCCAAAAGAGGACACGACTAGAAATCAGTGGTTAAGTTGTATTTACAACACTGTTCCAGAACAGTTCAACCCAAATATTCAGATGATGTGCAGCGCATTTTGCGGAGGATGAGGATTGTTTCCTGTGAGAATAGCCTACAATGCCGGTGTCAGTTTCTATAAAGTGGGGTAATTCCAACTTTGCAAGACAGTCTGGTGCTTCGGACTCACAGTCTGTAAGTACATTTTCATATGTAAAGGATTTGAAACTTGTGAATCCATTAGAAGACAGAATCACGATTCATATATGTACAGTTTTTTACGTGCACCCCTAGTTTTCTCTTCCTCTTTATTGCTTCTCTAAAGCAGCACAACATGGCCTCGCCCCCTTTGTTGTGTGTTCCCGGGGGCGGGGTTTATCATCATTTAACACACAACGGAACAAGCAAGAAGCACTTTTTAGTCACTAAACAGCCATAATTTTAAACATTAAACTGCCAGAATTTTAAAAGACTATATCTCCGTTTGCATTGAACTTTCAGCCCTGCAACTTTGCAGATATTGTTTATGCGCAAACTGCAACATTACACACTAACTAACATTAAAAAAGTTAAAATCGCAATCAACCACCCCTTTAACATTTCCATCACACGCTTGAAGTATTCGGCCAATCACAACGCACTGGACAGCTGGCCAATCAGAGCACACCTCGCTTTTCAGAACGATGAGCTTTGTAAAAAAAAAAACACGTTTCAGAAAGGTGGGGCATAAAGGAGCAATAATAATGTACAGTATGTGGAAAATAATGTGTTTTTTGAACCTTAAACCACATAAACACATTGCAAAACACCAAATACACAAAATAATGTTCTTTTTAGCAACACCATAATGACCCCTTTAATATTTTATATACTATTATAGTTTTAAATATATAACAGCTAATTCAAAGTATTTTCAGTTTTAGTAATTTTGTTTTGTCATTTTTATTAGTTTTTTTATTATTATTATTTCGTTTTATTATTATTATTTAGTTTTAGTACGTTCAGTGCTTATCTATTTATCTAATATTTGTTTTATTTCAGCTTTATTTTAATTAACAACAATGCTTTAACAGTTTCAGATGAGAATAACAACACAAGAGAGAATGGCTTTCTATTTTTATCTTTAAATGATTATTTATTTTAATTTGTGATGGCAAAGCATAATTTTCAGCAGCCATTATACAGTAAACAAACACTGTTACCTCGACCTTGTTATTAAGAAATCTTTCCAATGTTCAAATTTGCTACTCAAGAAACTTCCCTCATTTTTAGCACAGTGGAAAATGATTGTGCTGCTCAATGAACTGTGGAAATTACAAAACGGTTGCTGGAGTATTGAGTACACCTGCATTTCTTGCAAGTCGCCATACTTTCAAGTCCAACATTTTCTAGAATCTCATCAGTCTGTTGTTGTTTTGGGGGGTGAAGGTTACTCTATGCAAGGAAAAAGCCACATCCGATACCAGAGAATAAAATGAAAAGAATAGAATGGACAATATTAAATGGTTAATTTTTATTGTGGACGGATACATTTAGGTTAGAGGCGCTGTTCATATTGTAAAGTCCATGAGAAGCAACCTACAACTCAATCACAAAAGCATGAGATGGAACTTAATTTATTTTTTGAATAAAAGTGATCTTTACCTGGCTCTATTGTGATCACCATGCCAGGCTGCAGCGGTTGTGAACGGGACAGCTCAGGAGTGTCATGAACATCCATGCCCAGGTAGTGACCCACATGATGGGGGCAAAACTGACGAGCAGCCTAAGGGGGGGGGGGGGGGGGAACGAGACAGGCAGACATCCATTGAGAAAAAACAACTGTAATGTGATTATAATGCATGTTACAGCGAGTGAAACAGATGAAAACCTGCATGTGAGGAACCTGGCTTCATAAACTCGCTGCATTGAAAGTGAAATGGTGCTTTTTTGGCAGTGTGGCACTTTACATACGCTATAAGTGGGTCAGATCTTTGCCATTTAAATTGGGCAGAAAGTCTTAGAGTCATTTCCCAACCACAGAGCTTTAGGGAAGTTCAATTAAATAAATAAAGAATGCTTCAAATTCTTGGTGTTTCAGCACTGTGAAGCAGAATCTCAGGTTGGTGTGACAAGCCAGTGATACATTTTACAGTATATTCATGCTTGGAGAATTGCAATCGATTACAAACAAGCAAGAATTAGTTGCATTTGGCATTAATGATGTAAAAACTGGAACAATGCAATGAGCGTCTGTTTCTTCTATGTATACACAGAAATTAAAAAAAAGTGCGGACCAATCCAGATATTAAATGAATAAACAGGCTAAATTTATTCTTTTCTTACACAAAACGACCATATTAATTTTTTCAAATCTACTGTTGAAGGCAGCAAATTCGTTAGAAATGTGCTGCTTAAATGTGTGTTCCTGTGGTTCTTTACTAAATGAATTTAAAGATGCAATGAAAGATGAATAAAGATGAATCTTGGAAGTTTTAGCATGCTGAATGTTACTGTAATACGTTTAGAACAGCAAAACTCTCTCTGCCAAGTTTTATCTCTAAAACACAACAACATAAAAATAAGAAATACTGTTCAAAAGTTTGAGGTTGGTGAGATTTTTAAAGGTTACTGAAAGAAGTCTCTTATGCTCACCAAGGCTGCATTTATTTGATTAAAAGTACAGTAAAAACTATGGCGATATTTTTGTTGCTTTTTTCCAAATAAATACATTATGATCTACAAGTAAATCTTAGGACTGGGTTCACAGACAGGGCTTAGATTAAACCAGCATTAAGCCTTAGTTAAATTGGGACATTTAAGTAGTTTTATTTTATTTTTTATAAATGTGCCTTAGGAAAAAAAAAAAAAAAAAAAAAAAAAACAGTTTTTTGCTTTAGATATGCCAGTGCAGGTTGCTTTTAGTTAAGATGGCTCAAAAATGCATGTTAGTCTGGGACTAGGTTTAAGCCTTGTCTGTGAAAACGGGCATTAGAGTTTCACAAACATGAATTGAATTCACAAATAAATAAAATGAGACGCAAACACAATCACAAATATCTTTATGTTTCAAACACAACTTTGCCTGGCATTCCTTTGCAGATTGCTTCCTGTTCATTTGTGAATGGCTTTCTGTGCTTTTGCAGATCGCTGCACGCATTTGTGGATTCTGAAACATTTCTAGCATCAAGACGCTGACAATAAATAAATGCGTGGACTCCACCCACCGTCTGTCAAGCCAATCTGATAACAACCACATATTGCTGACCAATCGTAGCACGTTCTAGCAATAGCCAATCACATTTTGCTTTAAAATCAGGGTGGTCTCGTCCTGAAATAACTTCATTCATCTGCATTGGCTCAAATAAGGAAATATAAGGGCTGCAAAATTGGTACAATAAAAGATGTCTAAAATTGGATTTCGTTAGACCATTAGACTGTGTATCAAGCCAAGCCACAGTGTTATATTTTACGTGCCTTTGAAAATGCCAGAGAAACAGCACTTTAAATCATGGCTATGGGAACAATGCTATACTGGATATACTGGAAGAGTCATGTTATTCAAGATGGAAACAAAATGGTCAATAACTGGATTCAACCTCATGATAAACATCAGGTTTGTGTAATAGGTTAAATTAGTCACACAACAGCCAACTTAACAGCGTTTTCCATTTTTTCAGTCAAGCTGTTTAAATGAAGTACATGAGCAGCAATGTGGATCTAATGATGTATAAAGCATTATACATAATATTTTCAGACATTTATTAAAAGTATAACAAAGTTATTGCCATTGTCATTAAATGTGTTGCAGGTGTGTTGAAATCAAGTGCATATAAATGTAAAACAAGAGATATTTATTGGTTGAAAACCCTTGATCACACAAACAATATTTCATATGAATCAGACTTACTAGTTTTGATTGTAAAAGTAACTTAACAGTAGGCTATCCCAGGTTTTTATTTACATGGTCCACTTACAATGTCACGCAGTGCTGTAAACTGCAACTGGACGCATCAAAGCAGATGTTTGAATCATTTGTGCTTCATCGTGCCGCGCCTCGTCCAGTATAGACTGTATGGCTGATTATAATGATTTCGAGGATGCTCAGGATCTGTGAATGATCATAAGTTGTGTATAATCCTGAGTTTATCCTCATTCACTGATCCTGATGGAAAAATAAAGAAGCCAAACAGGGTTTTTTTTAACCACACAAACAGCACTTCAGCTCAATTTGAACGAAGTTTCCATAGAATGCAGTTCTTACAGGAGTGCAAATAAATGAATCTGATCTCACCCTGATTGTAAAGCAAAACTTGATTGGCTATAGCGAGAATGTGCTACGATTGGTCAGCAAAATGTAGCTGTTATCTGACTGGCTTGTGTAGATGGAGGGTGGCGTCTACCTATTTGAGGATTTGTCAGCGTCCTGATGCTAGAAATGTTTCAAAATCCACAAATGCGTGCAGTGATCTACAAATGCACAGGACGCGATTCACAAATGTACGCCAGGCAAAGTTGTGTTTGTAGAATAAAAATAATAGAATTTAATCAATGTTTGTTTGAGGATCTCTTTCTATTTATTTGTCAATATGTAAATTTTTTTGAAGATTTCTTTAAATTTATTTGTGGATCATAATCTATTTATTTGGAATTATGCAACAAAACACTTTCTTCGTAACATTATAAATGTCTACTTTATAAAAACTGTCATTTTTGATCAATAAAATGCATCCGTGCTAAATAAAAGTATTCATTTCTTTCCAAAAAAAATACAAATAAAATCTTACCGACTCCAAACTTTTAAACGGTAATATATATTTGATATATTGAGTAAATAACATCAGTTGTTTAATTTTTGGATTAACAATTTCCTCAAACCTGCGGTTCCCAAACTGGGGTGTACATACAGACCAGCAGGGGTCCGCGGGGGAATGCTTTTGATGATCTGTCTGCATTTTTTGAAGAGGCAAGTGAAAGAGAACTTTATTTGGCCGACCGGACAACTTTTCTAATCTAATTTAAACATCGAATTAGGGATAAGAACCAAAATTTCTGTTCTATTACACTTGGTGTAAACGGCAATTCATAATGGATAATCAATAGTAACAAGGTCGTGGCTGTTGAGACTCACATGAGACAATCTCATGGAGAACTCTAAACAAATTAACACAACTGCACACAGAAAAATTTAGTTTTTGTATTTATTACATATAGCCTAACCCAGGGATCTCCAACCCTGCTCCTGGAGAGCTACCGTCCTGCAGACTTCAGTTCCAACCCTGCTCCAACACACCTGTCTGTAATTATCAAGTAGCCCTGAACACCTTGATTAGCTGCTTCAGGTGTGTTTGGTTGGGGTTGGAGCTGAAATCTGCAGGACAGTAGCTCTCCAGGAGCAGGGTTGGAGACCCCTGGCCTAACCTAATTAATTAACATGACAAGACTTTAGCCTTCTACACACTGCAAGATTTTAGCAATCCTATAAGATCATAGCTGGTCACACTGTGCGACATGGATCTGATAAACTTGGGTACGACATGCATGTAGACTGTATGATGATGACACCTATTGACTTGTAGGCTACGACGCACGTTTCTATAGAAGAATAAAACGTCATTAGCATGTGTTAGTGGTAAACAAAAAGAGCATATTGAAACACACTTTGACAGTTGTAGTTTTTATGTGTGCTGAAAAAGTGGGAGCGGCGAAAGAGGAATGAATAAGAGCTTGAGGTAAGCAGTTTTATGTTTTAGCACCATGTCACGTTGATTTCATGTCGCATTTTTACTGGTTGGTCTGTAAACATGGGTTGTAACTGCAAACACATTGTGCGATGATCATGCTGAATTTCTGACACTGCCAGAAAATTATCGTAGGCTATCTTTGGTCGCAAGACTGTGACAACAGCCATCTTTGAACCTCTCTCACTGTACGACATAGGACCACCGATTAGGAGCCACGATCACAGATATCGCCACGATTGTTTCACGATGCCAGTCTTTCATCTGGGACAGCCGAAAATCGTGCAGTGTGTCTCGGGCTTTAGAGAGTGCAGTTTTCCCTGAAAATCAGTACGAATGTAAGTTCGTCACTGATTTTAAACAAAAAACGAGTAGTACTTCAAATGAGGAGTTAATATTAAGTGACATAGGGCATACGTTTTAGTACAATAATGTCAATGTTTTTGCTCGATTTGTTTAATGAAAATAGTTCCAAGCAAACTTATTAGCAGAACTGTTGCGCATCTCTGAGCAACACACAGTGGTGTTTTGTTACTGACTGATTCACAATTTTGAATTAATAATTTGAGTCAATGATTCAGTGTTCCATTCATAAAGACAGGCGCTTGCTTCATTCTTGAATGAATCAGCCGTCTGAACGAATCGTTTGAATGCCTCAATGACTCACTCATTAAGACATTCACTTGCTGCTGGCGGGTTACTTTCAAATTTAAAAGTAACATTTCATATTTGTAAAAAAAAAAAAAAAAAAAAAACCTGATGTAAAACACCACGGTCACAGCATTATTGTAATTTTGCAGTGTAAATGCATTCATGTTACATTTCATCTTCATTAAATTGTCTGTGTAAATGCATCTAAATTCCACTTCAGCTGCGTCTGTTTCTCCGGCAGTGGAAAAATTGGTTTTGTTAATACTGATTTCATTTGATTGGTAATAGCCCTACAGAGTCTTATTACATTAAGTGAAATTATTAATAAAATGTAAGAATTTGATATGAAAGATGACACATGTATTTTAATAAGACTAGGAGGAAATGCCCTTTTTATAGGCAAAAAAAAAGGACCTGGAAATCAATTCAAATAAATTTTAATATGCAGTAACTTTAGTCATATAAAATGTAATTTTCCAGCAACAATGTTGTGGCCAGTGAAAATGCTGAGTGGGTAGTAATTTTGGAAAACCACTAGCCACAGTGGCTGGTGAGCAAAAGAGTTACTGTCAAGCCCTGAATACAGTGAATACTTTGTATTTATACTTATATTGCAGTTAAAAATGTGATGTTTAACTGGAGTACGGTGGTAGGGGTGCTCGACATGTGTCAAACACTAGAAAGAGGTGCACGCTGCAAAAAGTTTGGGAACCACTTCCTTAAACAGCTAGCTTTTAAAACGGAGTACCTTCAGTGTGTCTGTATCACTCGTGCCTTGCGGGACGATCCCGAGCTCTTTGAGCTGCCGGGCCAACAGCGTGAGCATGGTGGAGTATATGTAGTCCAGACTGACGCCAGGATTGCACTGAGACAGACAGGACAACTGCACCTCCAACACGGCCTCATACAGCTCTCTCTGAGCAGGACTGAACCTGGACACGGCACACGGAGCTGACTGATCACTTACTAATAGCACAAAATTAAAGCTACATTATGAGACAATGAGAGATCTGTTGAAAACAGACTTACTTTCCATTCACCGGCCAAGTGCGTGTGATGTCGCTCACATAACCAAAATATTCACAGCCACCATCCAACAAGACCATTTCTCCATCCTGAGAAAAATAAGAAAGCATTAAAAAAAAAAAAGCAATATTCAAATATTGTGATATTTTTGTCTAGATCACCCAGTCCTATGACATTGTGTATACTGTACATCTGCCTTGTAAAAACTCAACACAGACACAATAGTGATGCACCAAAATTAATTTTTTACCAAAACACTAAAACCGATATTAATATCGATACTGATATTAATATAAAAAAATATATCAAATGTATTTAATAAATCAACACTCAAATAAATCCTGAGGGACGCAAGTCAGTTTTTATGTTGCCGTTTTAATAACAATTATGTTTCTACTCTACTATTGTTGTCAAAATATAAACATTTAAATGGTGGCTTTAATAGAAAAAAAATAATTTTAAATAATATAGTCAAAAGGTTAAGAAAAAATCTTATAAATATGTAAAACAGTGCATATAGTTAGCAAAATGTTCCTCTCTAGAGTTTCTAACATGTTTATGGTTATTGAATGGCTCCTAAAGGGTAAATATTGTTTACAAGCTGGTTTATTATGAAACACTGATTAAGTGATTACATGAGGCATGATACATTTCAGCAAGCTGTACCGTTCTTTCAACATGCCTTCTGATGTTCATTCGTGTTTATTTGGTGTTATAACTAGTAGTAAAGAGAAGATCAGTTGTGACTAAAGCGATCGGTCACGTCACATTAAAGAGCGCTAACAGAGCTGAAATAGACACTGACAGTAAAAATGCTAATTACACGTCATGGTTTCAGTCAATGATTTTGGGCCTCCAGAACTATTTGTGCCGAAATTATTGAAAAATCAGCTTCAAATTTTTGGGTGCTAAAATTTTAGTGCATCACTAGCAAACAAAGTTTTCATATACATGCTGCTTACAAACCGGAGTATAAACAGACTACAGAATTACAGTTTCCTACTGAATCTTTTCTAGACTCCCACTCTTAGAAAAAATGGCCCAGTAGTGATTATGAGTGCGTTTGTACTTTACCTTCACTATTTGATTATTATTGATGTAATGAAGTGTGTTGGCTCGGTTTCCACCAGCAACCACGGGAGGATATGCGAGGAAGTTCGCGCCATGAGCACGGCATTCAAAATCAAACTGTACGGAAGAGCAAAATGGCAAACAGAGGAGAGAAGAAAGAGAAAGGAAGAAAGAAGGCACAGATGTTAGTCAGCATGTGGGCTGGACACACTAACATGTGACTCTCCGAGAGCCTGCTGACGTCACTTTGATTCTGTGGTACACTTTCAGTTCTTAGACGGTCCATTACCTCTGCATTGGCCAAAAGCCAAACAATGACAACCTTGTATAGTAATTCTACCCCAGAGCTACAAAAAACTTCTGAAAGGCTTAAAAATAACTGTCACTTTCTGCTACATAAGAATATATATACACAAGTGTTTCTTCAACTGTTAGCAGTCTTAGATTGTCTTTTTCAGGCTCCAACTAATTAATTTGTCCACTAACATTTTTATTAAATTACAATTGCAGGTCAGTATATTCACGTAGTTGTCAAAATTAATGTACAGCGTGTGTTTTATAATGGATGCTTGCTGAAGAACCTAGCTAATTTTACACAATGATTACAAAATGTGTCTAAAAAGGTTTTCATGTACTGAAAAATTAGCCTTATTAAACTATTATTTTTAAGCTTCTTTTTTTTCCTTCTGGGGCCTGAAATGGAGAAATTTGGGTCAATACTGCTAATTAAACAATATTTTGCTGAATGTGTTTTTGTGCTGGCGCCTTGTCTGGTTTAGGCCTGTCATGGATAAATAAAGATAACAATAAAACCACCAGTAGGTCGCAGCAAATGCCTGTTTTAATAAATGATTTATTGAATCATTCACATCAAACGATTTGTTCAAAACGGCTGATTCGATTAGAAACTAAACAAGTGAATGGACCGTTTTATCACTGGCTCACATGATTCGTTCAAAAACAGATTAATTCAAGGAATGAAACAGCGTTGCTCTACACTGATGTATAAAATTATAATATTTATGTGGTGATATTCAGAAAAGTACACTGCTTGTGCAATGGATATAAAAACATAAAAACTCATACATGGGTATTTTTTCTTTCATTGCTTGAATTATAAGGGCATTCTAATTGTATTCCAACAGGCTTCATCAAGCAGTGAACGCTTCTGGACTCTCAAGATGTGTTTTTGTTTGTTTTTTGCAAAGTCTGTGACATACTCGTCAGCTCTCCAATCGTCTCTCAGTCCCTCACAGTCACACATACAGCACAATGACATTCTGTCAGGGGAATGTCTTAAATTATAATCAGGCATAAATCATACCTTCTGTTGTCTTCTTTTTAAAGAAAATCAAAAGTTGCGCTTGAACCATTGTGCATGAAAAATTACAGAAACTTGGTTCAGCTTGTGGCCGCTTGTTACAGAAACGAGTTCTGATTGGCCAATCCCCATTATTTAGTTCGTGAATTATCATATGTAGAGAATTTTAACATTTAATTTGCACAATAAATTTTACATAATACACAACATTATTAATCTAAAGGGGATGGTGGTTTCACGGGGGGATGATTTTTGTCATTTTTTTCCACCAGGGGGATGCCACCCCCCTCTTAATTTCGAGCCCTGTATAATAATATATAATATACAACAAGGTACAGGTTGCAAAACACTAAATCTTTTGTTTAAATGGACTGTTTATGTGTGTTTGCATGATTTTAGTCCCTCTGCTCACCTTTGCATAGAGAACTGCCTCATCAATGTCTCCTCTTGACATGGCCATCGTCTTCTTAAATGCCTGAAGATAAACACTCGGCTCAATACAATGCACGTTTGACCTACGTCAAGTCCCTTATAACTGAAATGATCAATTCACTCAGACTTTACACAAACACCTTCCTTTCCTTAACCTAGCGAAGTCACCCAAGATGACCCAAACCTTCATTTAAAGTAATTTGCCACAACATATGGTACTATTATTACATGACATTCATTACCTGGGCAGTGATCCGTCCTGCCTCCTTCATCAGAGCGACCTCTGCTGGGCTCTTAATGGCTCTGAGGGAATGAGTGAGGGGTCGGAGAGACTTCGTCAGCTGTCCTCCTTCCAATAGGGGGCACACATGAGTCTGGTGTAACCGCGGATGGCAAGGCTGAGAGCTGTCATACCATATAGTTCCTCCTAAGAGAATAAAAAGTTAAGATGCTGATGCAAATGTAAACCTTGGATACACGTAAATGTAAATGTATGTTCGTTTTTTTACCCTTCAAGGCTTTTAGCACCACACCCAGCTCCTCTGTGCTGTGAACCCACTCTAGACCCTTTAAAGCAGCTGCCCCATCTTTCCCCAAGCGAGGGCCGTCCCAAAGCTCTCGTGCCGGGTCTCGCCGTGGGACAAATAACACGGCCTGGTCCGGCTTACCCGATCCGTACATCACCAGTGCGCTGTCCGGCTCCATAATTCCTGTCAGGTACAGGAAGTCCTGGTTCTGGTGGAACGGGTAAGGGATGTCATTGGTCATGTAGCGAATGGGATGCGATAGGACGATGACAATGTGGGAGGAGTTTGAAGAGGCTCCAGAACCTGTTAGCCGCTCCGCCTGCATCTCGATCAGACACGCCAAGCGCTGCCGCCGAAACTCAAACTCTGTCTGGGTGAGACCTGGCGTCACCTCACCTATGAGACCAAGACATTTGCAAAAATTATTAAACAACCCAGAGCAACCCATTTTATTTTACATAATGTGATATACACTGCAGTGCAAATGTTTGGGATCAGTAATTTTTATTTTATTTATTTTTGATAGAATTTGTTACTTTTATTCAGTAAGAATACATTAAATTGCTCAAAGGTTACAGTAAAGATATTTATAATGTTACGAAAGATTTCTATTTTGATAAATGCTGGTCTTTTGAACTTTCTGTTAATCAAATCATTCTTTAAAAATGTATCATTTCCATAAACATTAAGAAGCACAACTGCTTTCAACATTGATAATAATAAATGTTTCTTGAGTATCAAATCAGCATATCAGAATGATTTCTGAAGGATCGTGTGACACTGAAGACTGGAGTAATGATGCTGAAAATTCAGCTTTGATCACAGGAATAAATTTAATCGTCAAATATATTAAAATAGAATACAGTTATTTTAAATTGTAATAATATTACACAATTTTCCTGTATTTTTGATCAAATAAATGCAGCCTTGGTGTGCATAAGAGACTTCAAAAACAAAAAAGATTTGTAAAGGCTTTATTATCTACAACAGTATTATCTAAAACAAGGGCTAAATAGCTATTTTACTCTATAAACCAATAGCCTGCATGGCCTGAATAACATCAGATAAAAATGAAAGTTGTTTCAGAGGTGAAGCAAGCCGTTACATTTTAGTTAAATATTACAAACACATTTTTTTTGTCTTGTGCACAATCAATTGTTCGCAATAAGACCAAGAATATACATTGGATTTTATGTCTAAGAACTGAAAAGGAGACTAATCTTGTTCTCTCTCACCATATCCGATGAGGTGAGGGTGTGTGTATGGGCTTGGCTGTCCCAGGTATCTCTGAGGAACTTTCTTGGTTTTCCATCCTCCAGTTTTCACGGACACATTCCTGCACGGACACCACACAGACCCTGTAAAACAAACCACAGCTACAGTTAACTGTATTTGCAACTCATTTTACTTCCGCAATTTGATGTACACTACTGTTCAAAACTTTGAGGTCATTTATTTGATCAAAAATACAGTAAAAACAGTAATCTCATAAAACACAAATTGTGAAATAACTTTTCTATTTTAATATATTTTTATATAATAATGTTATGTAAAATGTAATGTTATTTAATGTTAACTGATACATGCTATGATGAGGTCAGGGTGGTGAATGGTAATTTCCCATGCAAATTTATTCATCAATGCCTAATCATAAACATCATATTAATCCTGGTTTTTGATATGGAAAAAGAAACAGCTTGTGCATCCTAGTACAACGCTTTTCTTTACACACATCAGCAGCAGCAAGCTTCCTGACTCAAGTACTCAGCTATGAGTTAAATTAATACACTGCACTGAAAGCCAGATCCGCTAACAAGTGAGTATAACTATAATGCCTTACCTGGACTCCAGTGAGCGCGAGTCACGCGCTGGACGGCGGCTCTCAGTACACCGCTGCTGGAGGGCAACATTGTCGCAAGCACGCGAGATTCCTGACCAGCTGCACTGATCCGCCAACTCTCAGCATGAGGCAGAATAAGTTCGAACAAACGTGTTCAATTAAAAATACATAAACCGAAATGATTTCGGATTGTTAACCTAAAGGTAACATTCTGAAGGAATAAAGCACACGTAAGCGTTCCCTCTTAACTCATACAGCTGTGAGCATGATCGCGTGGAAGGTGACAGTGTCACTCCCATGTAAGACCCTGAGCTCCCGCCTCCTATTGGTGGCCTGAGAGCGACTCCAGCGCTCTGATTGGACAGCTCTGTTATGACAGCTACAATCTGCGACTCTGAATGATGGAGGACCTTTATTTTCTTCTTTCTTTTTTCTTTTTTTTAGCTGCGGGCTCTTTGATCGCACCCTGGTGGCTGGCTGCAGTACATTCATAAACCCCGCCCTCTCTATGTAAACGAATAAGTCAAAATAAAAAACTAAATTACACTTCCAATACAAATTTCAGAGCTTCGAGAGGAGATTGAAGATATAACCAACTATTAATTTTCGATTTCTGTTATGTCACACCGATAAAATGAGTTGTTAAGCAGTAAACTGTACTAACCGACCTACAGGATCTGATGGATCACTGAGATTTTTTGGTATCTAATAAATGTTATTAGATAAGATAACACGCCTAACGTTAGCCATGACGAGAAAAGGGAGGTGATCGTTATCTGGCAATTACTAATTCTTTTTATGGGTATAAAATAATAATTAGGAAGACAAAACTAATGATAGCCTACTCTAATTAATCGAGTCTGTCTGCAATCGATCTAGTTAGCTGATTTAAAATGGCAGGAACGTTTCTGACATTTTAGAGTTGTTTCTCGTGGCATATTAAACTAAATATCATGACCACACATTGTGGTAAACTAGTTTGGTCATTTTAAATATTTTAAAAAAGAGTTTGGGTGGGAGTTTGATTCTGCGGTTCCACCGCACAACACTACTGCGCAGACTCTGGCTCCAAACAAATTTCTACTGCGCAGACTCTGGCTCCAAACGAATCTCTACTGCGCAGACTCTGGCTCCAAACAAATCTGCGCAGACTCTGGCTCCAAACAAATCTGCGCAGACTCTGGCTCCAAACGAATCTCTACTGTGCAGACTATGGCTCCAAACGAATCTCTACTGCGCAGACTCTGCCACCAAACAAACCCCTACCCCAAATAATCCACCACCGTACAAATCTGCGCAGACTCTGGCTCCAAACGAATCTCTACTGGCTCCAAACGAATCTCTACTGCGAAGACTCTGGCTCCAGATGAATCTGTACTGCGAAGACTCTGGCTCCAAACGGATCTCTACTGCGAAGACTCTGGCTCCAGATGAATCTGTACTGCGAAGACTCTGGCTCCAAACGGATCTCTACTGCACAGACTCTGACTCCAAATGAATCTCTACTACACAGACTCTGGCTCCAAACGAATCTCTACTTGACAGACTCTGGCTCCAAACGAATCTCTACTGAACAGACTCTGGCTCCAAACGAATCTCTACTACACAGACTCTGGCTCCAAATGAATCTCTACTGAACAGACTCTGGCTCCAAACAAATCTCTACTGGGCAGACTCTGGCTCCAAACGAATCTGCGCAGACTCTGGCTCCAAATAAATCTGCGCAGACTCTGGCTCTAAACGAATCTCTACTGCGCAGACTCTGGCTCCAAACAAATTTCTACTGCGCAGACTCTGGCTCCAAATGAATCTCTACTGCGCAGACTCTGGCTCCAAACGAATCTCTACTGCACAGACTCTGGCTCCAAACGAATCTCTACTGCGCAGACTCTGGCTCCAAACGAACCTCTACTGCGCAGACTCTGGCTCCAAATGAACCTCTACTGCGCAGACTCTGGCTCCAAACTAACCTCTACTGCACAGACTCTGGCTCCAAACGAATCTCTACTGCGCAGACTCTGGCTCCAGATGAATCTGCACAGACTCTGGCTCCAGATGAATCTGCACAGACTCTGGCTCTAAATAAATCTGCACAGACTCTGGCTCTAAATAAATCTGTGCAGACTCTGGCTCCAAACGAATCTCTACTGTGCAGACTCTGGCTCCAAACGAATCTCTACTGCGCAGACTCTGGCTCCAAACGAATCTCGCAGACTCTGGCTCCAAACGAATCTCTACTGCGCAGACTCTGGCTCCAGATGAATCTGCACAGACTCTGGCTCCAAATAAATCTGCGCAGACTCTGGCTCTAAGCGAATCTCTACTGTGCAGACTCTGGCTCCAAACGAATCTCTACTCCGCAGATTCTGGCTCCAAACAAATCTCTACTGCGCAGACTCTGGCTCCAAACGAATCTCTACTGCGCAGACTCTGGCTCCAAACGAATCTCTACTGTTCAGACTCTGGCTTCAAACAAATCTGCGCAGACTCTGGCTCCAAATAAATCTCTACTGCGCAGACTCTGGCTCCAAACAAATCTGCGCAGACTCTTGCTCCAAACAAATCTCTACAGCGCACACTCTGGCTCTAAACGAATCTCTACTGTGCAGACTCTGGCTCCAAACAAATCTCTACTGTGCAGACTCTGGCTCCAAACAAATCTGCACAGACTCTGGCTCCAAACGAATCTCTACTGCGCAGACTCTGGCTCCAGATGAATCTGAACAGACTCTGGCTCCAGATGAATCTGCACAGACTCTGGCTCCAAATAAATCTGCGCAGACTCTGGCTCTAAATAAATCTGCGCAGACTCTGACTCTAAACTAATCTCTACTGTGCAGACTCTGGCTCCAAACGAATCTCTACTCCGCAGACTCTGGCTCCAAACGAATCTCTACTGCGCAGACTCTGGCTCCAAACAAATCTCTACTGTGCAGACTCTGGCTCCAAACGAATCTCTACTGCGCAGACTCTGGCTCCAAATGAATCTCTACTGCGCAGACTCTGGCTCCAGATGAATCTGAACAGACTCTGGCTCCAAATAAATCTGCGCAGACTCTGGCTCCAAACGAATCTCTACTCCGCAGATTCTGGCTCCAAACAAATCTCTACTGCGCAGACTCTGGCTCCAAACGAATCTGTACTGTGCAGACTCTGCCAAAAAAAAAACCCCAACTAAAAAAACCCTGCCCCAAAACAAACCCCTACTGCGCAGACTCTGGCTCCAAACAAATCTCTACTGAATAGACTCTGGCTAAAAACAAATCTCTACTGAACAGACTCTGGCTCCAAAAAAATACATCATTCACAGACTCTGACTCATTTACTCAAGATGGCAGCGGCCATACTGAGATCGTCCATCTTTTTTTTTGTCTATGGTATTAACAGTAAGAGAAAGAGTCATACGGACATCATCACAAGAGCTTATAAAAGCATTGCAAAATCTAAGTTAACAAAAATAACACTTTATCATCATAAAAACCATTCGTTTCTTTATTTTTGTGGCGATATTAAGAAACAAACATAATTTTTTACCATTTTTTTTACAGATTTATTATTTTAGTATTTGTTTTTGTTGTAATTTCATTGTTGTTTTGTTGTATTCTAGTGTTAGAGATATAAAATAAAACCTCTTGCTCCTACATATAGAGTTATGTATATTTTATGTATGTGAAATTTGCCTAAAAGATGTAACAATTTAACAAAATAATACTAACTTCACTGTGATATATGATAATTATGAAAAACAGAACAGTACATCTTCAAGATGTTTTTTTCTTTAATAAACAAGCAAATTTCCAAACAAAAGACAATTCCATGATCACAATAAGAATATGTAAAAATCATATACATTCCCAGAAGGAAATTGTTATATTTTTTTAAATAAACTTAAATCGGTCTTATAAATAGTAATTAAATATTTATGGGTATAGCAAAGGATTTCATACACATAATATCTTTCTGAAAAAGACTGATTGCATCAATTGTTATTCCTATGATTTTATATGCGAAGAGTAACATATCTGTGCAAGTCTCTTTCTTTTTTCTTTATAAACCACCGAACATTTTACAGTACTATAACAGAGAAGTGGGAGTAAAAAGAAAAAAAAAAAGCACATAAAAAGCAAAATAAACAGGTTAAACAGGTCTTATTCAAACAGTCCCTCAATGTACTGCCTAGTTTCCCAGTAAGATAAAGCAGTTAGATTTGTGCTCAGCAAATGTACATTTATTTATGGCTAATTTAATCAAGTTCAGTTAATTAATTAAAATAGCTTTATTTAAGCTCAGAGTATATTTTTCCACACCCATACAGTAGGTCTTTGACGTGTTCCGTATCTGCTCGAAAATGAAGGCAATGCCAGAAAGGACCCCTGTTGTTTTGGTTGTGTCCGTCACAGTATTGAGGAGTTTAGTTCCCGCCTGCGCAGAATTCTCAGTCTCGTGTTCATTGCCTCGCGCGTGCAGAGTGAGTCAGACAGCGAGCTCAAACCCTCAAATCGCTGCTGGGGAAGCACGTTTTAGGGACTTAGCTCTTTCAGGTACTGTGTTGATGTTTTATTTTTTGAATGAGCCTATATTGAGACAGCTGAATAATAGAATAATTCAAATACCACGCTGATTTTACAAAGTGCGCTTCTTCGCGCATTATTTCCAGAAGCTTCTATGCGTTAATCACGTGCAGTACTAATTACTGGTTATTTGCTGCACTGTTGCATTAGTTAAAGTACACAGTTCCTGTGCGTTTTCGGCGTTGCGTAAATGATTAAGGCCGCGCGCTGATCGGACGCGTCATAAGACGGGAATATTAAATCACGTTTCCTTGTTTTCCAGCACATTGTTTCTCAGCGTGAGTTTGGTTCGTGCTGTGGAATATGGATTCGAGGAAAGTGTCTGAGTTAAAGGCCTTCGTGCAGCTGTGCAAAGACAATCCATCCGTGCTGCATCTGCCGGAGATGGGCTTCTTTAAGACCTGGCTGCAGGGGTCAGTGCTCGTTTGTGTTCTTCATATTTCTGTATTCAGCACTGATGTTATGTTTTCTATTAAAATAGTGATAAGCTACGAAGTGTAGTGATGTGTTTCTATAGCCAAAGTGCAGTGTCTGTGTGAGCAGTCGCACCCACGTCCAGCGTGACATGTGGCTCCCAGAAAGTTCCAGATTCATCATGTTTCAGTGGAGCACACAGATGCATAAACATCCCTGTATGACTCATATTAAATGCACATATGCTACTTTATTATAGAATGGGAGCAAACATACCATTACCAACAAAGAATGACAGCTCATCGTGCAAGGTAGGAAAAGATATCTAGAATCATTTTACTGTCTATATATATATATATATATATATATATATATATATATATATATATATATATATATATATATATATATATATATATATATACACACACACCATTGTGTTTGTGACAATATTCACTTATCATTACTGGGGAAGGAAATGCTTCTTAAATCTTGAGAGTAAATGTAAACATAACTAGCTTGTTCGCAATTAATTTTTTAGGTTATTTTTTAAATTAGGGCCCCATAAAAGCCATTTTATCTTTCCCTAAAATCTGTTTTTCAATTTATTATTATTATTATTATTTTTATAATTTTTTTGGATTCTGTGTTTTATGATTTAATGCACATTATTTAATTATTATTATTTGTCTAATGAAATAAATTTATAGAACTCTAGCAATTAAATCCATATTGTAAAATGTAATCAAATGAATATAAATCATGTAATTTACAACAAAGCATTTAATTTTTATTTTCTAGTCGAATAATAACTGGATAAATTAAAATTGTATATCTTTTTATGATTAAAAAATATATTATTATCATTACTTTAAGATTTAAATTTTTAGTATACAATGGTAATTTATTTTTGTCATGATTTCTTCCTGTTTTGGTGGTTTGTTGCGAAACTCTTTGCGTTTCAGAGTGTATTTGATGGTAGTTTTTCCTCGGATGAAACACTGAAGTGCCAGTGCTTTAGATTCATGCTACTTTACGTGATCTGCAACTGTAGCAGGGCTGTTGCATGATATTTTCTACAGATTGCTGTTGTTGTGTTTTCATTTGTCTGTAGGGAAGCTGTCCATGTGATGGAGCCCCCAAAGCAGCAGCAGAACCCCAACATGCCCCTCCATCTGAGAGTGAAGAGAGTGAATTAGGTGTGTTGACTCTAATATCTCCTGTAATATCTTTTGTTTGCTCCTCATATGTCATCTTGATATGCCATCGCTCTGGCCTTCTTTTGTGGATTGTTAATAGCTCTGAACTTTCTCTAAACTTTTCCAGTTATTGCGATTGTCGTCTGGCTCTCGATTTCTCGCTCCATGGCAATGTGCAACGTCAGCTTTGTTTCTGATATTCAAACTAGGGCCGTCAGTAGACAATGAAACAGCTGCTAACAGTGTTTGATGTGAAGCTGATCTCTAAGCTTTAAAATGAACCTTTATTAAAATATTAAATTTAAACTATTAAAATAGTCTGTTTTGCAGTATCATAGAAACTAGAGGCTGAAATCTTTTGACTGTGGAGGTAACAAAAGTAGCTTTTTGCTTTTACCTGAACTTCTGAAGGTAAAGAAGCTGCTTAAAGGTGCAATAGTCACTGATGCTAAACCTCATTAAAATTAGTTTATATCACCAATTTCAAATGCTCTATTATTTAAAAGATTTAGGTTGTAATTTTTTTTTAAAATCTTTTTGATAGACATCTCTTCTGTTCACCATGGCTGCATTTAATTGATCAAAAATACAGAAAAAGCAGAAATATTGTGAAATATTATTATAATTTAACATAATTTTTTTTATATATTTAATATATTTACAAATGTCATTTATTCCTGTGGTGTAAAGCTGAATTTTCAGCATCATTACTCCAGTCTTCAGTGTCACATGATCCTTCAGAAATCATTCTGATATACTGATTTGATGCTCAACAAATGTTTCTTATTGCTTCAATGTTGAAAACAGTTGTGCTGTTTGATTTTTTTTTTTGGAAGCCATGAAACTTTTTCAATATGTTTTTATAGATAGAAAGTTCAAAGGAGCAGCATTTCTTTGAAACAGAAATCTTTTAGAACATCATAAAGGTCTTTACTGTCACTTTTAACCGATTGAATGCATTCTAGCTGAATAAAAGTATTCATTAAAAAACACTCTTAGTGACTGCTTTGTTGCAGTCCCCAGAAATGCTAGCAGCTTACTGGCCTGTAAAGATTTACTTTGCACAGTCAGTTTTTAATCACGTTTGGTACTTGTTGAGTTTTATCATTTGCTAATGTCGATTTGGAGAATATGCTCTCGTTTTGTAACAACAGTTTCTAATACTTATGCTGTTATGTGAACTTTATCTGGCATTCATTTCTCCAGAAATTGATAATGAAGGAGTGATTGAGCCTGACACAGATGATCCTCAGGAGATGGGAGATTATGAAAACCTGGAGGTAAATGCAGTGAACGCGCAATATCGTGACAAATCAAAATTTCCATAATCCTTTGAAATGAGAGTTCATTGTTCTATGAAAACATACCGCAAAGTGTAGAACTCAGACTTTCTCCTCAGTCTAAAGAGACCATATATTGAAGCTAAAGGCTGGAATACATTACACAGCTTTTAAAATCTGAACTAGGTATCATACACTTGCCGATTTTATAAGTAGTTACAGAAGAAAAACTGAGGATTATATATATATACACTACCAGACTTGCGAGTCATTCTGGCAACATTATTATTAATATATATATAAGTTTGTATTCTGTGCAAATAAGAAAATGAATCCTGACATTTGTGATTATTTCAAGGTTATTTGATGACTGAATAAAAAAATGTATTTGACAAAATACTGTCATAATTGACTGAGGGTGTCCTGTATCTGCTTGTGATTCAAGTCTTTCATCAAGCTCTTAGTATGAAGTGAAATTATACAGACGGGATTATGAAATGCTTTGTTTAATCGCAGGTGACCGATGAGATGATGGACCAGGCCAATGAGAAGAAGGTGGAGGCTATTGGAGTGTTGGGAGACGGTGAGCTGCCTCTTACTCGAAATTATGAAATCTGTAATAATGAATCATAGTTTACGTTTCCTTAGTTGTAGTAATAATTCGTGATGAAATCATGAGGTTAAAATTTGTGATGAAATCAACAAAACATGCCAACTTTTCAGGTGACCTACAGAAAGCTCTAGAGCTCTTCACAGAGGCCATCAAACTCAACCCCAAACTGGCCATTTTGTATGCCAAAAGAGCCAGGTATCAGCCCATCCCTGCTTTGGTTTTTAGCGACCTGGTTTGTTTGGCGGTTGGTCACCCGTGTCTATTTGTGTCTTTCAGCGTGTTTGTGAAAATGCAGAAGCCCAACGCTGCCATCAGAGACTGTGACCGAGCCATCAGCATCAACCCAGACTCAGCCCAGCCTTATAAGTGGAGAGGGAAGGCCCACAGGTAAAAGAGCACCGCTAGATTTTCACAGAAGAGGTGTGATTTCTGCCTTGACACTTGTGTTCAGTGCTCAGTGCTGCTGATGGAGACCTCTCATTCTTACAGGTTGCTTGGCCACTGGGAGGAGGCTGCTAGAGACTTGGTGATGGCCTGTAAGCTAGACTATGATGACGAGGCCAGTGCCATGCTAAAAGAAGTCCAACCAAAGGTATCTGTGCTGAGCTCTTGTTTATGACCCTTACACAAAGACAGCTGAGCTGCTGTAATTATTTTTTGGAGAACAGTTGTATTAATTTGCCACCTGGAGAACCCTCTTGATGTTATTTAATCGAGTAATATAGTAATACTAGGGATGCACGATAAATATCGGCACAATCATATTTTGCGCAGCTTGTCAGTGAACGACGGCTGTGTGTAGTAAATGCTGCTCCACGTGAAAGCACGCATGTGTAGAGATTTACCACTAATTAAAGAACCAGCTTTACTGGCAAGATGCGCATTAATATCATGCCGATATTTATCGTGCATCCCTAAGTAATACTAATAGTTTAAATTTTCAGCTTATATTGAATGACTTATGTTTTACAAACACTTTTGATGTATTTATAAATTTAATGAATTTGCATGAACTAGACTTGCTGTGAAATGTCAAATTATTTGGCATTTTTGAAAGACTTCTGAACTCGATTTTGATACAGTCATGATGGATTTACATGATGTAATTTCCTGTTTTATAGTTTGCTTGTCACGTGACATGACGACAAAATGGCTTCCTGCATGTTGGATATATATTTTACCATAATTTAATAATATTCAATTCCTCTTTTGTTTTTGTTTTTTATATATATATCTGAACAGAATATAAGCATCATTGTTTATAAAGTTAGCATATTACTATTGCTTACATCACTGACCCAAGTACACCACTGTTCAAAGTTTGGGACTGATAAGATGTTTTAATGTTTTTGAAAGAAGAATCTTAAGCTCACAAAGGCTACATATATTTGATATAAATACAGTTAAATGGTTATATTGTGAAATTTTATTAAAATTTAAAATAGCTGTTTTCTATTTGATTATATTTCAGAATGTGAAACTACATTGTGACTATATTTTCTTTGATAAATAGAAAGTTCAAAAGAACAATTAATTTGAAATACTATTTTTTTAACAAATGTCTTTCCTGTCAGTAAAAAAAAAAAAAATAATAATCCACAAAAATAAAATCTTACAGACCCCAACATTTCAAACAGTAGTGTGTATTTAAAATGACTATCTTAAGGTAGTTTTTGAATGGTAGTGAATGATTGAAAATCACTACTTATATTGTGATTGTGCAAAATAATTATTTAAGCTTTTGTTGAAAACATCAAAAGCAAACTGAGTGTGCAGAAATGTTGATGTGGCTCATGTGATCCCACCTCTCCCTCACAGGCCAACAAAATCATTGAGCACCGGCGCAAATATGAGCGCAAGCGTGAAGAACGAGAGATCAGAGCACGGCAAGAACGAGTGAAGAAAGCGAAGGAGGAGCACGAGAGAGCACAGAGGGTAAGAAATCTATTGATTCGCATCAAGCCACTGCATCAGAATTTTCTGCACAGTCAGTCCTGTTCATGTGCATCTGTGTGTGCAGGAAGAGGAAGCCAGACAACAGACCGGAGGGGCACGTGGAGGATTCCCAGGATTCCCAGGTATAGAACAGTTTATGTAATAAGCCATACTGATTTGTCAAGCATTAAGAGAGGTTACTGCAAGCATTAAAGATCAACAATGTTTGTTGTTTGAAATTGTATAATTGATGTTAGTATTTGTGGTGATCCTTCAGGAGGTGCTGGTTTCCCAGGTGGAGCTCCTCCGTTTGGAATGGCTGGACTTAATGAGCTATTTAATGACCCAGAGGTTCTCATGGCCATGCAGGTAAAGTTAAGCACCAGGATGGTGCATTTAAACACAGTTAACAATTGCATGGACTGCAGTCTAAAATCAAAGAAAGCCTGAAATTATCAGGGAATTTAAAAATAATCATCTCAGTCAGTACAATTTTTGAAAATCATGGAAAGGTCGATAGTGATTTTTCTCGTTAAGCTCAGCGGTAAAATATTTGACTGGCTAAGTATTGATCTTAAGATAGAGACAAAGCCATAATGATAACCAATTTAGGATAGAATCTTACTTTTATGTTGGTATTTACAATAATTTGGTAAAAGCAGTTCACAATTAGCTCAATCAGTTCATTAGATTGATTCATTGGTATCAGTCTACATTTGAATAATTTTTTAGAAGTCTTATGACAGACAACTCTAAAAAGTATTAATCTCTTTAATAAAAAAAAAATCTTACTGACCTGAGTCTTTTTAATTGATTTGTAAATTGATTTTTGTTTCACAGATGCTTCATAATACATTGTGATAATAAATAAACCATTGAAATTGTTAATCACTATTACTTTTGTTTCTACTTTGGGTTACTTGGGTTGGTAAGCATTAGTATTGAACCATATTCATAAATGTCCATAATAAACTTTACTATATCTGACATTCCTGATCGTCTCCGCTGACTATAGTATCTACATGATGGAAAATTGTTTATGTATTATTATTTTCAGGACCCGGAGGTGATGGCAGCTTTTCAGGATGTGGCGCAGAACCCCGCCAACATCGCCAAGTACCAGAGCAACCCCAAAGTCATGACCCTGATCAACAAACTCGGCTCCAAGTTTGGCGGCCAGCAGCCCTAAAAAGGGCCGAAAGAGTTTGTGTCCCGTTCCAATACTCTGCTGTAGCTTTTTCTTACTGGGTTTCTTGCCATAAATCACAGACAGCACTTAGCTTATGAGACGCTAGAGATACTGATTTTAGACAAGTCTGGACTGTGCTGATGAGAGCAGAAGAAACTAAGAAAGAGTATCGGAACAAGACCAGAGATGAGAGATGTGGCGCTTTTTTGGGGGGTGGGGGGAGCTTGAGTGACGCATGAACTAAGAATTGGGTTTATTCCTTTAACGTTTTGTTGGGGACAAATTATATTGTGGGCTTCACTGAGGCTAGCACATTTAGCAATCACGATCCTGGTCACTTCTCCAGAATATCAGGGGTTTGAGATTTGAGAGCCTATTAAAGCTGACAGTTGCTGCATTGACAAACTTAACAAACGTGTCCATTCAGCATCCAGTTATTCAAGTTAATTAGTCTAATTCTGTTGACCTTCATCCATTCAGTATGCTACATAGTTTATGTTTGTGGTCTTATCCAGTGGAGTCAGGATCAAAATGGGGTCTAGATTATATTCATACAGATGAAAACATATTCCCTGTCCAAAGCAATCAGTCATTCACTTCCTGTTTAGATTTCATGGGTGTTCCTTTTAAAGGTTTTTGATTCATGTTTTTGTTCTTTAGTTCATTATTTTTATTTGCTCTCCTTACCCTCAGTGTAAAATTCAGTTATGAACAACATTCTTATTGTGACAAATTTGCATCTTGTATGGTTTTCATGATTTAATTCAATAAACATTTTGGTTGTTGCAAATATAAGTCGTCTGTTTATTTACGGCATTGAAATGTTGACTTATAGGCATAGTTCACCCAAAAATTAATTGTCATCATTCACTCACTCTGAGGTGGTTCCAAACCTTTGTTATGCTGAACACAGAAGATGATATTTCTCAGAATGTGGATAGCTAAACAATCAACGGCAGCCATTGACTTCCATAGTATGGGAAAAAAATATTGGCTACAGTTAACTACTTGGGTTACCCAAATAATTCAAAACATTTTTTTTTTTAGTGTTCAAAAGACTAGCAAGACTCCAGAATGGTTTATAAGTAATATATTGTATAAGTACAGTACAATACAGGTATCTCTTCAAATGTGAACTGACCTAGCACCAGGGGCCTGTACCATGATGGTGGCTGAACAAACTTAGGTTTACAGGATTAGTTTTGAGTTGACAAAACCAAACCAGTCCAATCCGGCTTTGTTGGTACCATGAAATTGATCAAGTTTCTCTGTCAACTCAGTCTTGATCCTGAGTTAATGGAGCAGTGCACATGAAAGAGTGACATCAGTAATGAACAGCCAATCACATGCCTTGAAACTGTGATTCACTTCTCGTGAGAGAGTCAGTGCGATTCACCACCAAAGATTAAAAGATTGAACAATATGAAGAATTTAAACACATTTACAAGATGAAACGATATATCCATGAAAGAGGAAAATTTAAAGAAGGCAAAGGCCTTTAAATGGTCTGTCAGTCTAGTTCTGTAGGCTACACAATCATGGGGAAGACTGCTGACTTGACAGTTGTCCAAAAGACGACCATTGACACCTTGCACAAGGAGGGCAAGACACAAAAGGTCATTGCAAAAGAGACTGGCTGTTCACAGAGCTCTGTGTCCAAGCACATTAATAGAGAGGCGAAGGGAAGGAAAAGATGTGGTAGAAAAAAGTGTACAAGCAATAGGGATAACCGCACCCTGGAGAGGATTGTGAAACAAAACCCATTCAAAAATGTGGGGGAGATTCACAAAGAGTGGACTGCAGCTGGAGTCAGTGCTTCAAGAACCACTACACACAGACGTATGCAAGACATGGGTTTCAGCTGTCGCATTCCTTGTGTCAAGCCACTCTTGAACAACAGACAGCGTCAGAAGCTTCTCAAGACAAAAAGAACTGGACTGCTGTTGAGTGGTCCAAAGTTATGTTCTCTGATGAAAGTAAATTTTGCATTTCCTTTGGAAATCAGGGTCCCAGAGTCTGGAGGAAGAGAGGAGAGGCACACAATCCACATTGCTTGAGGTCCAGTGTAAAGTTTCCACAGTCAGTGATGTTTGGGGTGCCATGTCATCTGCTGGTGTTGGTCCACTATGTTTTCTGAGGTTCAAGGTCAACGCAGCCGTATACCAGGAAGTTTTAGAGCACTTCTTGCTTCCTGCTGCTGACCAACTTTATGGAGATGCAGATTTCATTTTCCAACAGGACTTGGCACCTGCACACAGTGCCAAAGCTAAAAGTACCTGGTTTAAGGACCATGGTATCCCTGTTCTTAATTGGCCAGCAAACTCGCCTGACCTCAATCCCATAGAAAATCTATGGGGTATTGTGAAGAGGAAGATGCGATATGCCAGACCCAAGAATGCAGAAGAGCTGAAGGCCACTATCAGAGCAAGCTGGGCTCTCATAACCCCTGAGCAGTGCCACAGACTAATCGACTCCATGCCATGCCGTATTGCTGCAGTAATTCAGGCAAAAGGAGCCCCAACTACGTATTGAGTGCTGTACATGTTCATACTTTTCATGTTCATACTTTTCAGTTGGTCAAGATTTCTAAAAATCATTTCTTTGTATTGGTCTTAAGTTATATTCTAATTTTCTGAGATACTGAATTTGGGATTTTCCTTAGTTGTCAGTTATAATCATCAAAATTAAAGGAAATAAACATTTGAATTATATCAGTCTGTGTGTAATGAATGAATATAATATACAAGTTTCACTTTTTGAATGGAATTAGTGAAATAAATCAACTTTTTGATGATATTCTAATTATATGACCAGCACCTGTATTTATAGGTATAACACTTAAAAATCTAAGCTCATGTGAATCTATTGATTCTAAAACTTATTTATATTGCATATTATCTATGTTTATATTAATTTAAAATAAAAGTTTAATAATTACTATTAAACCAAGCTAGCTTGTGTAATGGATTAAGGGTATTATAATTATATAAATTAATCATAAAAAAAATATTCATCTCTAAAAACCAGACAATTTTATCTTTAAAAATGTTTTACTATGTAGCGTCCTTTAATTTGGAGTAAGAGAAACTGGGGGAGTGGCTTTATTGCATCAGAGATGTGTCACTTTGCTTGAAGCTGATTGGTCAAATTTCAGTTTGAGATCTCTAAACCAGAACATAAACTGCCCCAGAGCAGGTTAGCTGTGGAGTGTAAGTTACTAAGGCAACAAATGCCGCTAAATGCCAATTCACTTTCATGGTACCTAACACTAAACTGAAACTTACCTGTCTAGCCAGCTAAACCGGCTTCATGGTACAGGCCCCAGGTTCCTTAGACTCAGTCAAACATTTAGATAAGAACTCAATCTTCTCTCCACGTTACTTTTTATTTAACATGAGATGAAGTGACTGGGCTTGGTAAGCCTCTTACATAAAGCCTTACAGTAAACAGCAGCACAGAAATATCTGAGTTGTGTTAGAACGCAATTACATTTCAGAAATACTGGAACTGATAGAACTGGATTTAGAGTGGCTTTATTGGTAATTTACAGCTCAGAATGTTGCACATAACTCAAAAATAAAATAAAAAACACCATAACTAGTAACAATTTCAATGTGGACCATTTGGTCTTTAACAGGGAGAGAATGGTGACAACAAAAATGCATCCCAGGAAAGAAAATCCTAGATCTGAAGCACAGACACTGAGCTGCTAATGGCCGTACCTGAAAAACAGAGCAGCACAAGATGAGTATTAATACAAGCATACTAACATTTACAACCTAGGGCTGTGCAAAAAATCGAATACGATTTTCATGCGCATCTCATCAGTAAAGACGCTCCTGTAATTAGTAGTATATCTCCAGCATCTCCAACGTGATATTTAGCCCCTAAAATGAGAATTTTACCAAGGCAACCCTGCCGAAAAACGTACTTTTTAACCCCGGGATGCAGTTTTTATCAGGGAACCTCCTGGAAACGCGATTGGGCTAGTTTTGAGAAGCAACTGGGCAGGATTTGTTGTGAAAACCTGGCAACCCTGATCTTAACGCACGTGCTGGAGATATACTACTAATTACAGGAGCGTCTTTACTGATGAGATGCGCATGAAAATCGTATTCGATTTTTTGCACAGCCCTATTACAACCAATAAAAGACATGCCAGAAAATGTGTGATTGGATCAACAATGCATGAATGATAAACTTCTGGAAAATACAAATAATGGGGGAAAACAATCATTTCTAGCATGTATAACTGCTGATAATTGAATCAAAAGTATTTAACATTAATCATATGTGTATCCTAATAAAGTGATACAAGTTACAGGTTATCTACACTGGGTTCAAGAGGTCTTGACTGATGTTTAAGTGAACTAGGATTCTCTATTAATACATGTCCTGGGTCTCCCTCTTTTTTTAATGAAGAAACAAAATCACTCACTTCTGGAACTCCCACTCTCTGTTGTCCAGAGGACACACCTGTCTGGTCTTCAGCCAGCGAGAGATGCAGTGGAAGTGAAACGCATGCTGCAGAACCAAAAACAACATTTTAATAACACAACCGAACTGACCACAGTCCACACTTTTGATTTCAACAAATAAAACACAGTTGGTTGGTGTAGAGGTGATCATACTCACATTACAGACTCCCCAGGCCACTGTACACTCCTCTGATGTAGCCGACGCCTGATTGGCCTGACACTCTATACCTGAAGGAAGATGAACTGGACTTAAACGACTAAATAGCAGCTGAAAGTGTGTTAAACAAGAAACTACGATAGAATACAGTCAGGTGAGACCAAACGGGAGCTGATACTTACAGAGGTCCATAATGTGATTCCTGCAAATGGCACAGTTGTCCACCACAATGTCCCAAGCCCACAGAGCCACAGCATTCCACTGCAAGAGAAACACAGCTCTGGAATTAATTCAACCAATCACGTCTCTCAACACAACCTCATGGCAATTCATAACTATTTTACATTTACTCATACTATCTCATTTGTGCATTTCTGTACAATTTGCTTACACCCTCAGAGACAGTTATGTTCAGTGGTGGACATTTATGCTGTTTTTTGTTTTTGTTTTCCTAAACTTTGGTATGTTTGACCAGTTTGTTTCTAAGATACACATCAAAATAGTTACATTTTCCAGTGAGACTGGGATCCAACCCAATGCAAATCAGGAAATATAACAACTGTTACAGATCTACAATCCATGCACACAGGTCGGAAAATACATGTAGAAATCTGAATGCATCAGTCAAGATAATGTCATGAAACTTTCATGCACTAAATGATTACCATGTTCATTGTATTTAAGAAACAGAAAGGAACCACCCTGGTGTGTGTTATTAAAAAACTGAAAGCGCCTACTTATGCTCAAAACTGAACGCATCTATGATGCCTAAAAATGTTGTTCAGGTAAGCGACTCTTTAGGTTTCTAAACCCTAACCCTAAGTGATTTCTATTAGTGCTTCATGGCCTGGTTTAATAATCTCTTGGATTACGCAGCAGAATTTACTAACGTTAGTTAAATCAGAAGCGTCAAGAACGCCAAAATTAGAATTATCAAGTGTCGACTTGATATCAGATTCCACACATGTTGACTGTAATCATATAAAGAACACAGGAGAGAGATTAACATGAATAATGACGAGCAAGAGTAGCGCCGCCGATGCTAACCGGGGATTATAAACACGCCGCTGTGAAAGAGTTTACATTTTAAAGAGACTTAACTGTTTAAATGTATAATATACTTAACATCAATACTTAACACTGACGTCTCAATAGTATTGTACCTTTTTCACTTCGAAACGTTTTTTACTGGCTCCACTGTTAGCTCCACCGGGGGTGTCTACATCCATCGCGGCCGCCATGTTTGCTAATGTGATCTCGCGAGAGTGAGTGAGGGAGTGAGATCGCATAGTTCCTTAGTTTAATAATCAGCGGATGGGTTGCCCATAAATAAAGCAAAAGTGCGCAGTTTAGAATTCTGTTTATATTAAAACATATTAATACACTTGAAAAGTTGGTATTCTCTGAATATGTAAACTCTACTGTTTTATCGGGAAGTGGAAAAGTTCAGGTTCCACCGAGATTTGAACTCGGATCGCTGGATTCAGAGTCCAGAGTGCTAACCATTACACCATGGAACCAGCCGCTAGGCTCGGCTAGATATCACTGCTTTTAAAGGAATACTGATATAAACCCAGAAATGATTATATACTGATATATAAAGGAAATTAAGAACAGTTTTTCAAATAAAAGATTTATTTGAAAATGACACATACTTAACATTACGAAAACCCATATTTATGAGTTACGCCATATATATGTAAAAAAAAAAAAACAACAACGCTGGAATGTTTAACATATTCAAAATTATTCTGTTCTGCCCTGAAGTACATTGCACATTTAAGCACTATAAGTGAATGTAAAGACTGAGTACAGTGGCAACTTTGGTGACAATCTAACAACAGTAATAACACCAAATTTGTTCACCAGACTAATATATCACATTATCCTCTTAGTTTAAACCAAAAACTATATGGCTCTTATCCTTGATGACTTAATCCTTGGTCGCCTTCCTCTTTTTCTCTTTTTTGGCCTGGTTGTTTTTAGGGCCCGCACTGGTTTGAGTATACCAGACTCATTTTTCTTTGGTGCCGCTGTCAGTTTGGTCTTCGCTGGTTTAGGATTAGGTTCAGACAGCACGGGTCTGGTCTTTGTTGTGTTCTGCATAGGTTTGTTTGGTGCAGGGGCTTTGGTAGTGACGGAGGAATGAGCATTTTCTCCAGAACAGTTTTTAAAGGGGTCATATGATGTAATTTCAATGTTTCTTTCTCTTTGGGGTGTTACAAGCTATCGGTGCATAAAGAAGATCTGTAAAGTTGCAAAGACTAAAGTCTCAAATCCAAAGAGATATTCTTTATAAAAGTTAAGAATCAACCACACACTTCTAAAACGGCTCGTTTAAACACGCCCCCACATGTCTACATCATGATGTGGGAAGATTTGCATAACACCACCCAAATGTTCATGCAAAGAAAGATTCTCGCTGCTGACGTGAATTTAAATTGTATTTATTTACAGAGGTATATGATGTCACACTTCTCTGTGTGTGAAGACATTGCACAGCACAAATCTATGAATGAATGTTCCGAAGTGAAGTAAACTTCAACAGATATCCCCTGCTCAGGGAGTAGGGAGCAATGCACACTTTGTAGGGACCATGTCAATGGGAACACAGTTCAAGCACGGAGCTCACTTCTAACAAGCTGATTATCTGAATCAGGTGTGTTAACAAAGAAAGACGTGCAAAATATGCAGAGCTGGGGGGCGCGAGGACTGGAATTGAGAACCGCTGGTATTGTCATTATAATCCGTAATTATGTCCCCACTGGATGCTACAAAAGCCTCTTTTGTAATGGGTTTTAATGTTTTTGTCTCAGCGCTGCGGGACACATGGCATGACTATATGGTAAGGAGCGTAACATTTCCGTCACACGCTTGAAGTATTCGGCCAATCACAATGCACTGGATAGCTGTCCAATCAGAGCACACCTCGCTTTTCAGAATGATGAGCTTTGTAAAAATCAACATGTTTCAGAAGGCGGGGCATAGAGGAGAAACAATAATGTACAGTATGTGGTAAATAATGTGTTTTTGAAACTTAAACCGCATAAACACATTTCATTACACCAAATACACAACATAATGTTCTTTTTAGCATCGTCATATGACCCCTTTAAAGATGGCTGCCTCCATCACGGAGGAGGTGGGTGGATGGATAGATAGATAGATAGATAGATAGATAGATAGATAGATAGATAGATAGCTTGGCCCAATCCAGCGAATCAGATTTCCTGAAAGGCGGAGCTCAGACAAAAGTGGGGCGTGGCCTACTGCATCACTCAGGACTTCTGTTAGCACATTAGCTTCAAGATGAAGGACGCCCAGCTTGGGATCTCGATCTAGAGCTTTTGGCACTATATTTGTGATGAATTTATTGTTGAGGTAGAGGCCCGTCAGCTGAGGGACAATGGAAGGGAGCCCTGAAGGCTCTAGTTTAGCTATAAGGTTTCTCTCCAGATGCAGCTCAAGGAGTTTGGGGATGTGAGCCAGTGTAGCTGAAGAAGGAAACCCAGTTAGTTTATTACCTTCTAGGTGAAGGTACATGATCTCAGGGGCACCCTCAAAGGTTTTTGTGTCCAGGGAGGACAGTTGGTTGTCGGACAGGTAGAGGTACATTAGCCCCTTCATGCCCCGGAAACACCACCCTCGATCTCATGGATCTTACAACTGTCCAGGTGAAGGGACACCCACGCTGGGACGCTAGAGAAACGGTTGCTAGGGAGATAATGGCAATGGTTGCCACACATGTCAAGCAGAAGAGTGTTGCCAGGGAAACCAGAGGGCACTTTAGTGTGGCCACGGTCCTCATATGTAGTGTGCTGAACTGCAGCCTTGATGGTGAGAGTAAGGAGGACAGAAAATGTGTTGAGATGGAGATATATGTATTAAATTTAAGGTACTGTCCACCCAAAAATGAAAATCTGCTACAGTTTACTCACCCTAAGGCCATCCAAGATGTAGACAAGTTTGTTTTCTTAATCTGAAAGGAGTTGGAGAAATTTAGCATTACATCATTTGGTCAATAATAGATCATCTGCAGTGAATAGGTGCCGTCGGCAACAGTTTGAAGTTAAAAATGCCTCAGTGATGAATTTGTTTCTTACAAACACACAGCTTTTCGCTTCAAAAGACTATAATGAAAAAAAAAAAACCTGGTCATAGTTTTGGTAGGAAAGTACTGGAGGTCCAGGTTTAAGTGTGTAAATACAAGTCGACCAGCAAAGGCTTCTGTCACAAGATTATTTAGAGAGTTATGACTCAAACGCAACAATATTCAACATTACCTGGGAGACAGATATCTGGGAATTATTCAGAGAACATTTTGGGTCATCCAAATTATTTATTTATTTATTTATTTATTTATTTATTATCTCAGAAATACAATTTGAGAGAAATGGAACATCCACATTATTAATGTAAAAAAATAAAAACAATAGTAGTAGCAAATATAAACAAAATTAACATATGAGAACATTCATTGTTACAGTTCTTGTAACCTTTTAAAGATTTTATTCCTATTTCAAACCAAACACAACAAACACTTGTCTTTAAAAGCCATGGGTAATTTTCTTGCATTTTGACCTCTGATCCCATCCTGCCCTTTACACAATTAACAGTGGTACCACATTTCACAGCGGCTCCAACCTTACGGCATAAATGGAGAAAGACAAATAACTTGGCTATTTTACTCATTTTCATTTTTTAATTCTTACACATATGCCCATTCAGAGGTATTGAGTTGAATGTAATCTATTATTTCCATAAACAGAGATGAAGAAAGAAATGACAACAAAACTCCCCTCTGATAGGACCCTCGGGAGTTATGTAATCACAGAATGGTTAATGGTCGATCATGATGATCAGGACAGCTGAAGACCTTCAAAGCAAGCACTTCTAAACCTGACAGTGAAGAGGAAATATTTTCTTGATCCCCCAAGTGTGTTACTTTCCATTACAACTAAACATGACTTTAGAAACCTTAAATTTGCAGATCGAGCACCTTCCTTTCACATCTGCTGGACCTTCAGTCACGGTCTACACTGGAATGACATTAGAGAAATGACCCCGCCTGGACATATATATATAAATATGTGTGTGTGTGTGTGTGTGTGTGTGTGTGTGTGTGTGTGTGTGTGTGTGTGTGTGTGTGACCCTGGACCACAAAACCACTCTTAAATTGCACAGGTATATTTGTAGCAATAACCAAAAAAACATTGTATGGGTCAAAATTATCTTTTCTTTTTTTCTTTTATGCCCAAAATCATTAGGATAAAGATCATGTTCCATGAAGACATTTTGTAAATGTCCTACCGTAAATATATCAAAACTTAATTTTTGATTAGTAATGTGCATTGCTAAGAACTTCATTTGGATGACATTAAAGGCAATTTTCTCAATATTTTGCACCCTCAGATTCCAGATTTTCAAATAGTTGTATCTCGGCCAAGTATTGCCCTATCCTAACAAACCATACATTAATGGAAAGCTTATTTATTCAGCTTTCAGGAGATGTATAAATCTCAATTTCAAAAAATTGACACTAAAGACTGGTTTTGTGGTCCAGGGTCACATATATCCATCCTAAAGATACAAGCTCAGGTCAGAGCATTTACTCACTCTCAGGTTGTTCCAAACCTGTATGAGTTTGTTTCTTCTCTTGACCATAAAAGATCTTTTGAAGAATGTCGGTAACAAAAGGTTGCAGGCCCCCTTGACGTACATACACTCCCTACAACCCTAAAGATGCAGCCATTGCGAAAATAAATAAATAAATCTGATTCCAAAACATTTCAAACCGTTTATATATATATATTTCTTTACAGTATTTTAAGGTACATTTTTAAACCAGTTTCACTACAGAGCATTTATACAAACCCTTCACTTTTAAGAAGAAAAACGTTGCTTAAATTTGGCTATTGGCTATTTTTGAATGACAGTCAGGAGATGGATGCTGGTGCAATTTTGCCATCTACCAGCAGGTGCCAAAATGTCCATGCTAACCAGTCAAGCTTGAAAACAGCTTTTAACAAAAAAACAAAATGCAGTTGTTTATAATGTGACGTCAAAAGTATCATTTGTATTATATAATCTGCATACTTAGAGAAGTTCAGGTTTTGCTGGTTACTCCACTTCCTATTTTGCGTATTGCAGTTTATTTCCACAACAGTTTCAAACGGATCAGAAAAGAGGAAGGATATTTCTTTATTATTATATACATTACTATTTATTTATTGTTGCTTGTAGTTAACATACTATGTTCATTTGGAAGCCGTGATGCTTTTAAAAATCCTAATTTAAAATACACTAAAACACAACGAACCAGTAACACCACATTTCAGCAGTCAGCTGTTGAGGAAGCGGGGGTGTGAAATTCATCTTGATCGATATGTTCTTTAGCCAATCGTAGTGGTACATCAGTGCGGCTAGCCAATCAGGTTCAAGAAGAACGGAAACCCCCGAGCGTGCACGAAGCTCTCCGAAAGGCACTTGTGGAAATATAAGTTGCGCACAAGGGGCTGCGGAGGAGGAAGTTTCACTCGAGAATTGTTTCTGCAAGTCTAAATTTAGTTTTAAGATCAGAAGTAAAACCATTAGTTTGTTTTAAAGAGCAGAGAATGAATCGCTTTCACCTGTTCGCGTTTTTAATTGGGCTGTTCATTGCGGACAGCCAAGCAATAATCAGGTAAATGCATCTATTCTCTTATTATCGGTGCAAGCGCGTTTTATGTGAACATACTTACATATTAAATTATGAAACATTTTGCTTATAAAAACTTAAACAGCCTCATTATGACTTTGCACATTTAACTTTCACTTTTCAATTTGCACATTATCTGTATATTATCTGTATATTCAAACAAAAATCCGGTGCATCATATTTCGTAATACTGGTCAGGCTCCAATAAACAATGCTGCTTTTGAAGTGCTGTTTAGTGTTAAAGTTTAATATAGCATCAGCTGGTGTTTTGGATCAGGAAGTTGAACTCGCATGACCGAGTAGGGCTACAGTTCAGTTAGTAAGTTACATGTGTGAACTGCTGTGGTTGGGTTGCAACATTGTGTAAGCTTGCATCTACAATCAAAACGTCTATTCATAATAAAATGAGCTGTCATTCATGCTTACAGTTTTGGCAGTTTCGTTGCTCATAAAGTCAGCGTTTTAGTTTGACGTCGATGTCCGATTCGTGAACAAATCATCGGATCTTTTTAATGAAAACGTTCACTAACCCATCTGAAGGATTGCACCTCGCACATTCGCAATGATACAAGTACCTGAAAATCATACTGGTACCTTATAATGAAAATTACTGCACTACAACTTGAGTAAAAGTCTAAAGAATAATGCCTATCTGATTTTAAAGGGATAGTACACCCAAAAATGAAAATAAGACCATTATTTACTCACCCTCAAGCCATTCTAGGCATATATGACTAACTTCTTTCAGAAGAATCCAATCTGAGTTATATTTAAAATTTTCTTTGATCTTCCAAGCTGTTTAATGGCAGTCAGCAGGTGTTGCAGTTCATCAGTCCAAAAGAAGTGAAATAAAGTGCATCCATCCATAATAAAAAGTGCCTCACACAGCTCCAGGGGGTGAACAAAGGCCTCCTGTGGCGAACTGATGCACTTTTGTAAGAAAAATATCCATATTCAAAACATAATGATCACTTTAAATTAGCTTGTGCCAACAGTTGTACACGGAAGCAGCTCCGGGAGGATGACGTATGAGGTCGGCATTGCACATAAATAAAGATGCATAGCAACACATTAGCAATAGGCCTACCCATGTAATGATGTCACGGGCAAGCACCAGTCACATTTTCTTTGTAAAACCTAAAATTGTAGTACAGATTATTCAGTAAATGTCTTGTTTGAACACTGGTGTCATTTTTGTGATGGCCACAGTTTTATACATGCAGCACACAGGTACACTTGCTCAGGTGTTTTATTGCTTTATTGTTGTCATATCCCCAGAATTCCTCTGTACAAGATGCGCACTGTGCGCCGCATGCTGGCAGAGAATGGGAGGACTATTGACGAGATCAAATCCATGGCCAGACAGAAAACCTCCGAAGTCAAACTTCCATTCTCGGCCACAACAACACATACACCATCACCAACAAAACTGCCAGCACCTGTGGAGAAACTCACCAACTTCATGGACGTAAGAGAATGTGGCATCAGTCACTGAGTATGCATTTGGTTTTTGCATGAGGAGTACAAGAATTCTGACTGTCCTTTCTCTCATTTCAGGCTCAGTATTTTGGAGTGATCAGTATTGGCACCCCTCCTCAAGACTTCACTGTGCTGTTTGACACTGGATCATCCAACCTCTGGGTTCCATCCATCCATTGTTCCTACCTGGACATAGCATGCTGTGAGTGACGTTTTGGGTTGTTAAACTGATATGGATTTATTTTATTTTTTAAGTAACTTTGTTACTCTTGCTGTCTCTCAGGGTTGCACCATCGTTACAACTCTAAGAAATCAAGCACTTATGTTCAGAATGGCACGGAGTTCTCGATCCAATACGGCAGAGGGAGTCTCTCTGGCTTCATCAGTCAGGATACAGTCACTGTGAGTAAAGACTTGAGGAACTGGTCATGAAAGCTACAAAAGCTTCAAAATAACAAGAAAAGTACCATAAAAGCATCATAAAAGTGACTATACACTTCTAAAGAATTCTGATAGCTTTGTGTGAAAAACAGATCAGTATTGTTTAAAAAGGAACTAATAATGTTGCTGATGCTTATTTTGTTATTATTTATATACTATGTATTAATATTTGAAATTAATTTGTTTTTATTTTTTCAGTTATTTTATTTATTTATTTATTTTTTTGTAGTACGTGAATTTTTTTTTTGTTTTAAGAAATCAAGTACTTTAATACACTACACAACTTTTTTTTTTTTCTAGATTTTTGTCCTTATTTAAAGTTAAGGAAGAGTCATAGTTAATTGCTAAAGTTCAGAGCCATTCCGCATGATTTCTGGCAGTCAGAGTTGTGAGATTTCACAGAAAATCATGTAGTGTATGATGGGCACAGACTCTGATTTATTTATTCATTTATTTTAGCTTTAGATTGTGACTCCACCCAGTTAAGACTGACATTGACTGTTTTTGTTTTTTTAGGGAACACATAGCGTTTAAATTTCTCAAGCTATTTTTGAAGCATGTTATGTGTGAGTTTGTGTTCAGATCAGAAGTTTGGTAGTGTGTTATCTCAGTCATTTAGTGTATGATGCCCAGTTTTTCTCTAACTATTTGCCAAGCATAATTATTATATTTTAACAGTTTTAGTTAACGATGAACACACTGTTTGAGGCATCAGCATGCCCAAACACTCACACATTTGTTTCTGTCTGTAGTTGGCAGGGCTGAAGGTGCCAAACCAACAGTTTGCAGAGGCGGTCAAACAGCCCGGGATTGTGTTCGCGGTGGCACGTTTTGATGGCGTCCTGGGCATGGCATACCCCACCATTTCTGTAGATGGGGTTACTCCGGTGTTTGACACGGCCATGGCTGCCAAAATCCTGCCCCAGAATATCTTCTCTTTTTATATCAACCGGTAAGCCTCTCTTCTGCTCATTTCAAGCTACATTTAACTGTTTTTCCAGATTGTTTAGCCAGTTGGTAGACCTTTAATATTGACATGGGAGAGTTTGGAAAGGAACTGGGAAATGACTTTGTTTCCCTTATCTGGGGTTCCTCTATTTTCTTCTCCTTTTCGCTTTCATAATAGTGAAGAATTCATGACCTTCAGTATGAAAGAATTGTATTTATTCTTGTGTTAAATGGTAACGCATGACTCCGATTACTGCTTGCATAGCAGTGCCGCCCTCTTCTCGCTTCCCGCACATCCAATTTATCACACTATAGTTGATTGTTCTGTCTTATAAAAAGCCTCTTTTTCTAATTGAATGATTCATGGCTAAAATGTGTAAATGTGGGTCGGGCTTTGCTTACATTTTGGGGACCAAATGTCTTTATAAGATACTTCAAACTTAGTCACCTGTGTTGTACAGACTGTCATCACAGTTGTCTAATGAACATGCTGAATCTCATTCCTAAATGTTGTGTGTAGGGACCCTGCAGGTGAGGTTGGAGGTGAGCTGATGCTGGGAGGCTTTGACCAGCAGTATTTTGACGGTGATCTGCATTACGTCAACGTCACACGAAAAGCCTTCTGGCAGATAAAGATGGATGAGTATGAGATCACTGTTACTGTACAACCCATGTTTTAACAGCCAGGACTGATATACTTGATTTTTGTTGTATCCGATTTTTTTTTTTTTATTGCATATATTGGTCATTTTCCTACAGAGTTCAGGTGGGTGGTACTCTTACCCTCTGCAAAAACGGATGCCAGGCAGTTGTTGACACGGGAACATCAATGATCACGGGGCCGGTTCAAGAGGTGCGGGCCCTGCAGAAAGCCATCGGAGCCATACCACTGCTGATGGGAGAGGTGAGGAGCATTCCAGCTAAAATATCTTCATCAGAACATATTCATTGAAAAATTTATCATTATTATTTAATCTTTATTGATTTATTTATTTTCATTTATTTCCTTGGTCCACTTTAATTTTTGACACTTTCATCGCCATTTATTTCCAGCATTAAGTGAGTGATAATGTGAATATTTTGATGCGTTTCCTCCTTTTTAGTACTGGATTGACTGTAAGAGGATTCCATCACTTCCTGTGGTTTCCTTAAGCCTGGGAGGGAAGATGTTTAACTTAACTGGAAAGGACTATGTTTTGAAGGTGCGTCACCCTCTTTACAGAATCTGGTGGGGTTTGGAAAGGGACATTCTAAGTTCCTCTATACCTTACAATCTTATTCCGAGTCCTTGATGTGAAAAATTCTTGCTTTTTGGTATGTGAAGACATCATTTTGAATTAGTCAGTTGCTCAGTTTGTATGTATGGTATGTGATTTGTTTGAATAGAATTTAACATTATATATTGTGTAATGGGTTTGGGATAGGTTTTCTTCACTTTTATACATGCCTCTAATTATTTTAAAGAATAGCTCACCAAAAAAATGAATTGCTCTTTGATAGAAAAAAAAATAGAGGATCCTCTGCAATGAATGGGTGCCAAACATCTGATAAAAGCATTGCAATACTCCACAAATAATCCACATCACTCCAGCCCATCAGTTAATGTGTTGTGAAGTGAAAAGATGCAGGTTTAAAGTCCATGTTGGATTTGTTTCTAATAAACACGCAGCTTTTCACTTCACAAGACATTAACTGATGGACTGGAGTGGTGTGGATTATTTGTGGAGTATTGCAATGCTTTTATCAGCTGTTTGGACTCTCATTCTGACGGCACCCATTCACTGCAGAGGATCCATTGGTGAACAAGTGTTTTAATGTTAAATTCCTCCAAATATGTTCTGATGATGAAACAAACTCATCTTGGATGGCTTGAGGGTAAACGTTCAGCAAATCTTCACGTTCTGGTGAACGTTTTCTTTAATTACATCAAGGACGACATCGCATAGGATGATTGTCTTTTTCGTGTACACTGAAAATCAAAATCAAACAATTTCTGTTGCTTTTATGTTTGGAATCTAATCGAATCTCAGGACAGTCAATAAAACTTCTGAATACAGCATTGAATAATTGAACACTTGACATCAATTTAACTTGCTTCTATCTATTCTCAGATGACTCACATGGGTGTGAGTGTTTGTCTGTCTGGCTTTATGGCTATGGATATCCCGCCCCCCGCCGGGCCGCTGTGGATTCTGGGAGATGTGTTCATCGGCCGCTACTACACTGTGTTTGACAGGGAGGCAGACCGCGTGGGCTTTGCTCCTGCTAAATGAAAAGAGAGTAAATCGCATTTTTGTATTGTACTGGACCTAATGGGCCATTAGCAATACAGAAAGCACTGGTAGAAGTTAAATCTATTGCAATTTGAAATATGCAACATAACATAAGAAAATCAACAAATGCCTGACTGACAGGATGTTATTCCAAGTAAGAAACTCAAAGCCTGAAAAAGAGGAAATGAGACAAACTTGTTTAGATAAGGATACTCTGGACTTCCCCGCCTAGAAGACTTGCTTTTTATTTCAATCGATTAAATCAAAGTATGCTTTTTATTTTATAATTAAGCTATGAATTATTTTTGTAGAAACTTTAACAAAGATTGATTAAATTATTGGTAGATGGATGTGTGGTCCTCTTTTGTATGTGTGTAAACCATTTTGATAATGTTGATGTGTTATACTCAGTTTATCATGAATTTATCATTTATCATGAAATGAATTCTATTTCTGTTAAAGCTGATCAAGACTACTTGGTTTCTTCACTGTATAATCATCACACACATTGTCATAACTCATAATTGCAGCAAAGGTTCTTCCAAACCTGAAGTTAAATAAAGCTTTGGTTGTAGTTGCGTTTGGTTTGTGTTTTGTTGAAACACTGTCTGTAGTTGAATTTACTTTGAAAACTTTTCAAGGAAGTTGTTTTCTAAAAGCACAGGGAGATGTCATAAAGAGGCCATGTCCATAAATGGCTCCTCTGAAACCTAAACTAAACTTCTCGACCGATGGTGGTTTTCCACTTTTGCAATTTTGGTATTTGTTGAATCCCATGTGGGGAAAGCCAGTACAAGCAGGGGTGTTTTCTAGATCATTATTTCTGGAAGGTTCCTCAAATAGCTCTTTTTAAATTCTATTCTCATATTTCAATTTGTAAGCAGTTATTTCTACGGCTGATTTGATTGGTTGATTGACTCACTAACCCTACAGAAACAAGACACTGGTTAGTTACTTCATGCTGTGATCACATTTATATCATCAGTCATCTTCTGTTTCCTGAGATGATTCAAAATGTCTATCACGTGACATCTAGACTCAAGTTTGCCACATAACATTTAACATATCAGTATTTACCTTTGGCTGAACTTCTGTCATACCACTGAAGCTAACTGATTTGCCTTCAGCACAGATCTAATTTCAAAGTCATAAAAACTGTATGTGAATATAATGCTAATTATCATTCAAAAGTCAGGGGTTGTTAAGAATGTCTATTTTTTAATTTAAAAATCTTATGCACCAGGGATGCATTTATTTGTTTAGAAATACAGTAAAACAGTAATAATGTGAAACACTGATACAAACTGAAATAGCTGTTTTCTATTTTAATACATTTTAAAATGCTATTTGTTATTGTGATGCAAAGCTGAATTTTCAGCATCATTACTCTTCAGAGTCACATGATCCTTGATTTGCTGCTCAGCAAACATTTCTTATTAATATCAATGTTTTAAAACACAATTTTTTTTTAAATTAAAATCACATACATAAATAGAAATCTTTTGTGACATGAAAGTCTTTAAAGTCACTTTTGATCAATTTAATGCATCCTTGCTAAATAAAAGTATTCATTTCTTTCAAAAAACAAAAACAAAATCTGGCCCCGAACATTGGTCTATGTCAGATACTGGAATTGCGCAAATAATTCACAACAACACTGTAATAGTTTCACTCCATTCGACTTTATATTCATCCTTTGCTCAGTATTGCAGCCCAGAGACCGAGGTACGAAACACTCTTACAGGACAAATGATACAAAGTGCTGTTTAATAAAAATACAAATCACCAGGAAATGAAGACACAAGTATCACATGCAAAGTACTAGGCCAAGCTGAACTCCACTAGCAGATCTAATTTTGGATTCGGTGCTGCCCTTTCATATCATTCGCTAGGTAAATGTGTTTCTGCTACATCACACAGGTAGACACAGGTGTTCTGGTTACGCAAGCAAAAGAAATGCTTCGATACATAAGATCTCCTGCGAGTTTTGGCATCTCATATCGGAGATGTAGCCTATTGTATATTTTGTTCGAACAAAGTCACTCTCCAAGCACAAAGTATGATCATAACAAGATATACATAAATACTTTCACACTGGTTTTTTTGTTTGTTACATTTGTACAATCAATACAAAAATACTAAAATGTCTCTATGAAGTCTGTGTTATTACAGGTTTCTGTGTACGTCTACACAGATGCACACAATACCAGCTTTCGGTTCACCCAAACTTTCCATATAACCCACAGCCTCAAAACATTAAACAGAGAGTGTTTTTAAACTATTCTACAGATTTAAGGAGGTCTGCATGGGTTTCCTTGGTTTATTAGGCAGCTTAAATACAGTAAAAATCACATCTACTCTTTGTATAGCCATTCTAAAGATGTGTTTTGATTATTAATTCAGGGATTTATCTTCATCTGGTTTCAGCAGTGTGGTAATAACCCGTGTCAACCACTTAAATAACATCATATCTCTTTAACATTTCTATGAGTGACTTGTGAAAGATAATTCAGATAATGTAACTGAAAATAAGCACTGTATGCCACATTATCAACTAATAAAAATCTTAACATAATACTCCAGCAGCACTCCTTGTGTTATAAGTATTTTGCATATATGGCACAAACCGACAAGAAAGATGGAAATACGTTTATGAAAAATCACTGGATATTTAGCTGAAAGATCATTTTGAGAACCTGCCATCTGATTAATCTAAAACAGCTCCCCATGTCATATATTTATTTATTTAAATTCCGTCTAATGAAAGCATTTGGATGAATCCAAGAACAAATACTGAATGTTCCACGTAACAAATAACTGCGGAACATAAAACCATGAATTTCATAGATCAAATGTAACATGTCAAATTACCGTCATAGCATTTTGGGTAACACCAAACACATAAGAGATGATGGTGCTTGAATTTATAATAAAATATTACTGAAGTCAGAATCTGTTTCTTCACTAGATAAATATATAATCAACATGACACGTCTCTGTGAAATAGGACAATCAGAAACACTTAAATGATGTAAGATGGGCCACATAAAATATGACCAACAGATGAGGCTGTAGTACCTGAAAATAACTGATGATGGTATGACTGACAAAAATATGAATGTGTCAAGAAAAATGAGGTTACTGATCTGAGAACAAGACGTGTGTGTATCAACTCAATTCAAAAGTGGTAGCACATGTGAATGCATGTTTGCTAAACAGTTCTCAAAAGGCTCTCTGGGTCGGACAGTGCACAGTAGAGCGTGTATCCCAGTTCATCTATTTCCAGTGGTGTTAGCTCACAGAACAGATTGACTTTGGGATTAAGGATGCAGGGTAGCCTCCCAGCCTCTAGGTGTCCCACCAGTGCACGAAGCAGCTGCATGAAACGATCGGCGAGAGCTTCCTGAGTCCAATTGCCCTCATGTTCACTCAGGAGAAGGATTGCATTACTGATCTGGCTTGCGTTTAATCGTGCCAGCGCTGGATTCAGTTTACACACAGCTTTAATGACTTTAAGACATGCGCAACGGCACCCGGAATCTTCCTGATCGAGCGCACGCAACTTTGTGGTTTCCGCCACGCGAAAACTCTGCCGCCACAGGTTCTCATGCCGTTCAGCGGCCAATCGATGCGGTTTGGCGATGAGCGAGACGCCATCCTCCATAACAAGCAATGGGAGGAAGTCCACATAAAGGCGACGGTCCGTTTCATACTGCACTTCTAGCGCAAGCGTTTCTGACGGGACCACAGGTCGGATGATGTAATCTAAAACACTACCGATGGCGGGCCAGTTGATGGAGCCTGCGACAAGCTTCTCGAAGACTTCTAGGACGCTCTTTGGGGAAAGGTAGCCACCCACCATGCAGCGGTCCCAGTAGCTGCTTCCACGCGGGAAGTACTCAAGGTTTTCCCGACGAACCAGCCAGAAGCCAGGAAGGTTCATGATGGTGTCCTCACCAGGAACGGATGACCAGAGATTCTTCTCAAGGATCATGGGTACCATTAGCTGGGCATGGTCAGCAGTCACCACCTAAAAATGTGAAAAATGAAGAGTGAGGGGTGAATTAAAAACCATTCAAAATATTGGAAATTAATAATTGGAATTCAGCAAGCACGCATTAAATTGATTAAAAGTGAAAGTAAAGACAATAAATGATTTCCGTTTAGAATAAATGCTTCCACAAAAATATTAAGCAGCACAACTGTTTTCAACATTGATAATAAGACGACATATTTCTTGAGCAGCAAATCAGCACATTAGAATGATTTCTGAAGGATCATGTGACACTATGACTGAAGTACGGAGTTATTTTAAGTTGTAATAATATTTCACAATATTACTATTTTTACTGTGTTTTTGATTAAATACATGCAGCTTTGGTGAGCAAAAGAGACTTTACCAACATTAAAAATCATATCCACCCCAAGCTGTATATCAAAAGCACTTCAATTAAAGGCCATGTTTTTCCTATATTCTTGGTAATTATGTGACTGAATTAAAACACTCTCAGAACTGATCACCCTTGTTCTCACCTGAAGGTCGTCATATAGACTTCCGCTCAGGTACATTTCTCGTAGAGGCATATCAGGTAGTTTGGCATGGAGGAACACTCTGAGCTCCGCACAGATGTCCAACGCGGCCCGGCGAGCGACGGCCAGCTCCTCCGAGGGGATCGCCACTCGTTCATGAAAGAAAGCCCAGAGGTGTTCCTGCAGTGAGAGCCGCATCCGCGCCTTCTGGAGTTCAGCCTTACCAGGGCGGCCACCACCACGGCCCATAACACGATGTAAAGCATCTGAACAAAAAAAAGCAGAAGAACGCAAAAAATAGACATATGACATCAATTTATCATACTTAAACATTCAGACACCTTCCAAAGTTCCAAACCTGGTAGAATAATTCTACTTAATCACAACACACAGCCTAAAGCAACACAATCTTTAATCTTACTTCACATCAACTAGTAATTCAGACAAGTCACCAACTAGTCAAAATGATTACACAATACACATATCCCTAATGCCTATACAGCACATGAAGGGTCTACAGAAATCTACAGTGTGTTAGTTAAAGAAGGGTTTAAATACCCACTGAGCAAGTAGAGCAGACACTCCAATAAGTACAAGCCTGGTAAACAATAAGGATACAGGTTAGGATGAGATAAACCAGGGAAAACCGTCTCCATGATGGCCCAGGATAAAATAAATTAATAAAGGTTCTTTAAAATTACAAACTATGAATGAAAATAAAAAATAAATAGATACAAATATAAATAACTTTCCTCAAAAAACAGTTCAATAATATGGAACAAACCTAAAACAAACAAGCATTTGAAAAGCACAGATTTTCTCATGTCTGCTGCATTCAAAAGCACAGGATGTTAAGTATGCAAGCACCAGAGATTCGTTACCTGGCTTGAAGGAGCTGGAGGAGGTGGGGAGCGTCTGTAGAGAGCGGCTGACGTTCTGTTTCATGTCATGGTTCAGCGTCCGTGGTGATGACCCCAGCCAGCTTGGTTCCTCCCAGCTTCTTCGCCCCGACGGGTTGGTTTTAGTGGGACTGGATGGGGCACTGAGTGTTCGATCGTACATCTGAGACAAAGCAAACTCAATTATACACTAATAATAATAATAATAATGAAAATATCTACAGTACTGCTAACAAAGTATGTACTTAATGGGATCTTTTTTTCTTCTTCATATGAGGTACACTTGTAAGAGAAACACTTTAAAAAAAACACCTTTACATGTGAAAAAAGATACAGAACTTGTTCAGGTCTCTTGCATAGGATATTAAACAAAGTTGACTTCCATCCTTCAACAACAACCTCTTTGCAAAGTTGAATTACATTGTGGCATATTCATAAAATAATCCACACTGAATTGTGATGCTCAAAGTGGTAACTGAAATGATCAGAGACACTGATAAAACTAAACTTTATCTGCCATTTCATATCATTTGGACTGTGACTCGAGTGGTTTTTGCTGCTCAGTTTCAATAAAAGCTCTTTCAGAAAGACTGGAAGTTACAGTACAGTTTTCATAGAAATTCTCAAGATCACTGGAAAAGTGATTCCTTAAGACATGACCCCTGGATGGAAGAGCATTACAACTAGTTCCTGTACTCACTCTTTTGACCGCCAGTGTGGCGATCCCGAGCATGGCTGCTCCCCCGACTCCCAGCACCAGCTTTGCATTAGAGAGCACGAAGTCGATCGCTGTGCCAAGCCCATTGTCGTCTTTCTTTCCCTTCCGATCCCCGTTCACTCCTGCCATTGATCTTTTCCCTTCTCCCTGAGTCAAAGCAAGAAAGTAAAGGGTGAAGACAAGACAAGAAATGGATTTTCTCATCAATTGCAAGCTGTGTAATATGCAGCAGAGCTTATTTGCAGTTCACTGAGTGATGACATCCCTTGAATCAATGTCACATGACGCGTTCTAATAATGTCAGCAAATGGCTTGTGTTGTTATTGGTAAAACGTTTAGGCGGAGAGAAACAGGTATGGCAGGGCTCGATAAAAGAACCGCCCATCATATACATCAAAATATATTCAAAAGGTTAAATGACATTTATTTGACCTTTTACCCTTAAACAGCTGGGAGAAAATCAAATACGTGTCAACACACAGTATACCTGTGCATTCGGTCTTAAAGTGACAGCAGCCTAATATACCTTCTGCTGTCTGTGTCATTAATGCTAATCAAACAACACATCTCTTGACTGAATGACTTTTAATTTGAGCTTTAATGAGAATTAATCTTGGTGTTACACTGGTATCTAACATTTTGGTGTCATAAAAACCTTATTATAATGTAAGATTAAATGGGTTAAAACAACAAAAACAGTAACTATTCTTGTTTATTTATTTGTGGCTGGGACAGTGAAACTTCTTAGCACTGAGCCATGTACAGACCAGTGTTATTTTATTAGTTTAAATACACTATTATAGTTTTAAATAATATTTTGAATTAGCGTTTATTGCTATTTTTATATTTTCAATTTTCATTTTAACTTTAAGCAATTCTGTTATGTGCTTTTGTCATTTTTATTATTTTTTATATTGCAATTTATTTTTATTCAGGTTTAGTTTCTGTTCATTTCTAGTTAGTAATTTTAGTCCTTGAGTTTACTTTAATGAGGTGCCATGGGATTATTTCAAATTTTCATGTAATATGTATATAATAATATTCAATAAGAAGAAGAATACTAATAACATTGTATTATAGCTTCATCTCGACTGACAAAAAAAAATAAAAAAGTTTTAGCTAATGATAAAAACATCCAGCAAATGCAAACTGCCTGCAGTGTAACTGATGCAGAAATTCCCTTCTTACCGGCTAGCGGTCAGACTGTCTGTTACTGACGGACCGCTTCTGCTACACCAACCCTCCCAGCCCGCTGCTGAGGAAGAACTGGCCTCTCTTCAGCGCGTCCTCCCTCTCTGCTGGGACGCTGAGGGTCTGGCAGCGCCGGAACTCTCGGGTCACTGTGCGCCGGTAGTAATCACGGTCGGTGTACTGTAGGTGTTGACCTGCACGGAGCAGTGCTCGGTACAGCTGCAGCACAGCACTGCGGGACCAGCCGCCCATCGGGGAGAGCTCAGAGCGGGCCGAGACAGACGTCTCACACGCACCTGCAAGAGGAAGTGCACGCTTTAATACCACCCCACAATAGATGACAACAGGTCACTGACCACACCAAAGTGCTGTGGTTACTGCTATCAGATTCAATAAACAGCTGACACACCCAAACCGCATTCAGATCACCACAGTTCAGTGCTCTTCTACAAACAAAGACAGTCCACAATGTGTCCTTTCAAAACAAACACACACAAAACCTGTGACTTCTTGACCACATTCTCACTCACGTGACCCTGTGATTACACGTGCAATGTCACCGCACTTGTTTTTCTCGTTATTAACATTTGGGGGTTATTAAAATGCATACAAAAAAAAAAAAAACACATTATTTGATGATAGCTGAACAAACAAAACGGGAGACTAACTGAACGACTGCCTTTATAACCACTGCGACAGATTTTCAGCCTGTTCCACTCCTAATATTTAGGATTATCAGGTAAAAAAAGAGTAATAAATAAGCAAATAGACCCGTTGGTAGATTAATCGCACGATCTAGGAGAATCAATTCAAGCGAAAGCGTATGAAAATGAGACGTTTATAGCCAGAGCGGCGGTTATTTGCATGCTACCGTTAGCTAGCCTCTTCTCCGGTGACCTTCTTTAACTCTGGACGTTAAATGTGCCAATAACCTCAACCTCTGAGGCCTCGCATGCTTCATAAACTCATATTCGGAGCCGATACAGAACTTGAACTCACGTTTGAAATAGACCAAAACAGATGTTTAGCTTGTCAAGGGTGGAGGGAGACCAGTCTTCAGTGCGGGGTCGACTAACGCCGCTCCGGAAGAAGACTGATGAGTGACTGGAAAGTAACTTCCGGGTGTTTATTGGAACAAGTTTGTAGCCAGGGCTGAGGCTCAAATTAAACGAACCCTTCATTTAGAACTTTGTGACATTTGACTTTGTTTTCCAAACCCATATTTTTCTGAAAAACCATAGCATTATTAGTTTTTGAATTATTTTAGCAAATTTTTATTTTCATTAGACAAAAAATAACTCAGAAGGAACCCTCTTATTAATTTTGTAACACTGATCTCAGAATATACTTTGAAAATATGAGACCACTAAACAAGAAGCTTATAAAAACAATAAAAATTCTAAAGCTTTTTTTTTTTAATTTATGTAACTGCCCCAATGTTATATAGCACCTTTTTATCCTAGTATTTATTTTCTTTTTTTTTTTTTTAACTGTATATGTTAATTTTATGTTTTCGTTGGTTTTCCCGACACTGCCTTGTATTTGGCTTGTACTTTCTGCATTGTACTTGTGTGTGATTGAACTAAAAAAGGGCTGTGGCTCAAAACTGACTGATCTAGTTAGCACTTTCAGTGCAATTTATTAATATTTTTTTTTATAATACTTTCAAAATGCATTTTATGGACTTCATGGATGGATTCCACAGACGTAATGTTTTTTTATACTGTACAAAATGTATTTTCTATCCCCTTATCCTGACCCTACCCCTCACACAAAACATTCTGCATTTTTAGATAAATAAATAAATAGATAAATAAATAAATGTCCACTACATTTTTTTTGGTTCCCATGACACAGGGAGTACCAGGTACACACACACACACACACACACACACACACACACACACACAGGTGTGTATATGTGTGTGTGTGTGTGTAAACACATCCATAAATTCAATGACCGACACTAGAGAAAGTGTGTTTTAAAGTTTATTGTCTAAATATCCACAGTGGCAAAACTGACAATAAGTTGAAGAAACACCCAGGAACCCAATCAAGAACTTCTTGACAAGAAGCAATAAACATACAATTTTTCAAGTTATATGCTTGATAAGGACATATGGTTAATGTGAATAAGTCAGAGTTACACTGTCAGAAATAGGGGTACAGTAGGAGTCCATTTCTGTCCCCCAAGGTACAATCTACACTAATGTACCCCACAGGGCTTATTATTGGACCTCAAGGTACATGTGTGTACCTTTTTGAGGGTCAAAAGGGTACATATATGTTCCCAAGCATTAAAAGGTACATATATGTACCATTTCTTTTAAAGGTTAAGGTACAATATCAAGAGCCAGCCCTGATTGGCTGCTTGATTTTCAATTTAAAAGAACGTCCAGTTCGCGCTCTTTCTTTTGGCGGAGACAAAGTCATAGCATGGTTACTCATGGTTCTTACAGGACTTTCAACGTGGAGGTCCTTCAAAAAATATCAGAAGCAGGCATAGAAGTAGCCTACATCGAGATGAAATGGACTTTCAGGCAAATGACACACTCAGTTGATGATCGTTTATATGTCACAGTTAGACATTGTGTTTAAAATGAAATGTAAAATGTGAAAATGAAAAGAATTTAATAAATTCTGATTTTAATTCAGCGTGTGCGTGTGTGTAAAAAAAAAAATATATATATATATACAGTACAGATCAAAAGTTTGGAAACATTACTATTTTTAATGTTTTTGAAAGAAGTTTCTTCTGCTCATCAAGCCTGCATTTATTTGATCAAAAATACAAAAAAAATGTAATATTGTGATATATAATAACAATTTAAAATAATTGTTTTTAAATTTATTATACTTTAAATTATCATTTATTTCTGTGATGCAAAGCTGAATTTTTAGGATCATTATCACATGATCCTTTAGAAATCATTCTGATATGATGATTCATTATCAAAGTTGGAAACAGTTCTGCTGCTTAATATTGTTTCAGAACATGTGATACTTTTTTAGGATACTTTGATGAATAAAAAGTAAAAAAAAAAAAAAAAAAAAAAACAAGAAGAAGCTATGTTTTTAAAATATAAATATTTTGTAATAACAATATACACTACTGGTCAGTAATTTGGTGTCAGTAATTTTTTTTCTTTCTTTTTTTTAAATAAAATCAATACTTTTATTCAGCAAGGATGTGTTAAATTGATAAAAAGTGATAGTAAAGAAAATATATTATTAGAATATATATTATTAGAATTTTTTTTTTTATTTTGAATAAATGCAGTTCTTTTTAACCTTTTATTCATCAAATATATTAGACAGCAGAACTGTTTCCAACACTCATAATAAATCAGAATATTAGAATGATTTCTAAATGATCATGTGATAGACTGGATGTTACATGTGACACTGAAGGCTGGAGTAATGATGCTGAAAATTCAGCTTTGCATCACAGGAATAAATTATTATTTTAAAGTATATTCAAATAGAAAACTATTATTTTAAGTTGTAATAATATTTCACAATATTACTGTTTTTTCTGTATTTTTGATCAAATAAATGCAGGCTTGAAGAGCAGAAGAAACTTCTTTCAAAAACATTAAAAATAGTAATGTTTCCAAACCTTTGGTCTGTACTGTATATAGTCAACGATTGTACCCTGTCAAAGCCAATTTTGTACCCTTTTTGAGGGTCCATTTTTGTACTGTTAAGTAAAGGTACAAAATTGTCACCACAGGTACAAAACTGGTCTCTTAAGGTACAAATCACAAGGGTACAAATTTGTACCCTATGCCAAGGGTACAAAAGCTGTACCCTTGAGAGTACCCTTGAGGGTACAGCCCCAGTGACAAGCCATTGTACCCCTAAAGGTACAATTATGTACTTTATTTTCTGAGAGTGTATGAACACTGTTCATAATCTGGACGTCTAATAACAAAAAGCACCTTCCTCACGTGAGGCATAACTTCCTCAATACGTTCTTTGTTCAGCTAGGAGACATACACACGCACAACAAAAATCAACTCCACACGGTACATCACATGACTTTTTTTAGGTTTCCATGTCTGAACTCCTCATCCTTCTTCAACCACATCTTGTAGTCCGATAATGACACTTTAGTTTAAATCTCCTTTACAGGAAACCAGATTAAAGTGAGCACAAGTGACCCAAATGTCCAGATTATATAACTGTCATACTATGATCTCCTAAAACTGATGAATGAGATTATAAAGCTAATTTAACTTCAAGCCTAAATTCACAGTACAAGGAATAGATTCACATGATGTAGGTCTTTCTGAATGAAGGAAGAAGGTGTATACAGAAAGAACATGATGATTGTGGGTCATTTGTTTCTGAACGAGAGAACAAGCCATAATTAAACACACATTATTAAACACATTATTACAGCATACTGGTAAGAATCAAATGCAGCTTGCACACAGACAATCTGTACTACAAAATGCAGTTTATATAAAGACTTAAGTAAAACTTATATTAAGACTTATATAAAGATAATAAGTAGCTTCTGTTCAGAATAAAAGTGTAGTATCAAAAATGGTGTACAGTTGTAGAAACTATAAATCAGACTGACCTTATGCTCTTTTATTGCATATTCAGAAAAGGAATGTCCGTGTGACAATCTGCCTGTTATACTGTCCATGTCTATTGGGAGATAGGAAATTAAATTGCTTAATTGGAATCACTAGGTTTAGATTACAGCCCTCTTCTTGCTTGTTCACTGCAACAAAAGCTTGTTGCACACTAGCTCTCATCGTATTGACAAGTCGACATAAACTTTGGAAGTCTTTACTGCCCTGAGGTGAGTTGAATGTTTCTATATTGCTTTTTACTTAATATTTCTGCTCTGACACTGAAGTACACAAGTTTGTTGATAAACCTTAAATAATTGTAAAAAATCTAAGAAATCACATTTTGCATACATGAGCAAATTGCATGGGATTAAAATCAAGTAATAAAAGTTTTAACTGAATTAGGGTAAACCCAACTTTAACCCACTAGCCATCTGCATTGGTTTGTAGCACTAAATTAAAAAATATATATATTTTCATTATTAATTCAGAACATTTCAAAATCAAATCAGATATAGCCGATTGTGTTTTACATCAATAAATCTATGGTAGTTGGAAGCTTATTGATTTGACCTCTTATGGTCAGCTGATTATGAATTTACTTTTATTTATGTAAATTGTCCTAAAAATATAGCTGCTTTTACATTTGCATTACATTCACCTCCTAACTTACTTTTTTTTTTTCGGGATTTTTTTTTTTAATGTAATGTAATATAATGTATTTATTTATTTATTTAATGTGGTACAGCCACAAAACATATAACAAAACAACCAAAATACATGTAATTCAAAACTTCATATGCTGGCTTCATTTGTGACTGAAAAAAAGATAAATACTGAAAATTTGAAATCATGCATTAGAATGTCAGATCTATATGTAAAATGTTTGCTAGAAAATATATGGATGGTTTGGATATGGATATATTATAAAGATGGTCTTAGCTGATTTAGGTTGGTCGCACAGCATGGTTTAGGGTGGTTTAAACTGTTTTAAGCAGGCTGGTGTAATATTTTGCAGGCAATTAATATTGTAAGAATATTGTGTTATGCTTTACTGAATAAGGAGTATGCTAAGGCAAATTTGTCTAATAATAATGAATTTACTTGTAATCTTGCTTAATTGGGTATTGCTCCTTATTAAGATGAATGAATTCAGTAGTAATCAATGACATCACATGATCAGGGTTACCTACAGTGACCTTCCATGTCACCAGGGAGCATATATGGAAAAAAGAAAGACAGCATTACAAGAGTTACAAAAAGAGGCACGGCATGATTAAATCAGGCAAAATCAAATTATACAACTAGGGACATGCAGCACGAGACATATTCCCATGACAACTGGCTACACAAACAGCATGCTATACTCATTATGGCCACATGGTCAAAAAGTAATTTTGAGTATGTGCACCTTTGGAATGTGGAAAGGTTGTCAAATCATTGTGTGCATTAAAAATGCTCATCCTTAGATGTATTGTATGCCTTTTAAACATGCGTTTAGAGTCAAACTACATTTTCAAGCCACACTGAGACTTTGTGTTGGAAATAAGCCACTTTATTAAGCCATCTAATGAAATGACTGAATTACACATAACAAAAAAAGTCATGTGTCACATGTACCCTGAGAAAACGCACTGGGTGTAATCATTCAAACATGGACTTAAATTTATATCACATGACACAACTGTAGCATGTGGTCTAAAGTTATATGTTTTGTCCTCTACTCTACAGGATGGAGCAACCTGATTATCCTATTCCAGAACTGGATGTTACGCTCCAGGAGGCTAGTCGGGTGCTTCAGCTCACTTTAAATCCTGACCAGTACCAACACTATAAAACTGCCCTTCTTCAGCAGAAAGATGCACTCCAGGAAGTCCAAGAACAGCTAAAGAAACACATCTCTGGACGTGAGAACTGGGTGACCGAGGAATTCAAAAAGCGGCTGCTCTCCTGCTACGATCCTCTGCCCAATTCCACTGCTATTCCTTCTGTCCTGCCCTCCTCTAAGCTAAAGGGGGAGTTTGCACAGACAGAGCGGGCTACGGCCCTGCTGTGGGCAGTTGCTAAGCTGTACAGTGAACCATGGCTGGTGGAAGGGGATGTACCAACTGAGCGAACACAACAGTCGCAGGTTTTTGCGGCTAGTCGCTTACCAGGCAAGAGCCAGGATGAGCTAAAGGTGCAGTTTTGGTTCCATTATTTTTTTAGATAACTTGTTAATTTTTACTATTGTTAGATTCTTTAGCAAAGTAATTTTTAGTAATACTTACTCAATGACATATTTTCTTGGCCTTTATGTTCCAGACATATCCAGACAGCCTTCACGCCATATTGACCTGTCGAGGGGGTATATTTCCGATTCAAATTTTATGGCAACCAAGTTCAGGGGAATCTCTTTCTCCTTTACCTCTCAATGACATCTATGCCCAACTGGTGCATGCAATGAGTCACCCAGCAGCATCCCCCGGACAAGACCCGTCTACTATTTGTGGTCTGTCTTCTCTTCATCGCCAAGTCTGGCATTCTGTGAGAACTGATATTTTAAATGCAGGGGGAGAAGCAGCCGTTTCTCTTGGAATGATGGAGAGTGCCATTCTGGCTGTTTCCCTGGAAGACACTCCAGCACCGGCTGATCTTGCAAATATACTCAATGCTGTCCGGCTAGGAGAGAAAGATGGCAGATGTTTGAGATACTATGATAAAGTATGTAAAAATAAATTAGGATGTTTAAAATTTGCACTTTATAATTAGAACTGTGTAGAAGGAAGCTTAAGTTCCCATGCTAATCAGGGTTTGGCAAGATTCAGAATTTAAGAATTGTAATCTTGGATTTTGAAGGGAATTGGCCCCACCCCACAGGAAGTTTATCTATCTATCAGGCCTACAACTCAAACTTCAAAGCTCTTTAGACTTTTTTCAAATAAAAAATTCATATTAATTACTTTGCATTTTAAAATATTTTAACTCTAATTCTTACATTAAGCTTTTGCAACATGTTTGTTAACTAAAATTCCATTCAAATCATAAAACTAACCTGGAATTTAAAGACATTCTCAATTCCATTTAAAATGATGCACAACCCCTGATGATTTTTGCTAGTTTTTAGTAAGATAAAATCAAGTACTATTAAAATTAATGGATTAATAAATATTATTAACTCAACTGTCTGTAATGTTTAGATATGAAAGGCAAAATGACATAACATTTACCATCTCCATCAACAGGTGGTGAACTTGGTGGTTTTTAAAGATGGCCAAGCAGGCATGTTGTTCGAGCATAGTGCCCTGGATGGAATGGTAGCTGGACTTGTCGTTGAACGTCTGTGGCAGCTCTCAGAATCAGAAAACATAGAAATGATAAACACCCAAACCAATGGTTTACCTCCACCCTCAAATGCTGGTTCCCTTCATCCTAAACCTCTGAAAATGCCACTGGGAGGCATAACTATCCCAAATCAGTCTCTTTCTAGCCTTCTAAAAGCCAGCCAATCTGTCATGACTTTTGAAGTTTCATCTTACCCAGATGTGTTTACCACCTTAAGGGGGCACCGAGGTTTATATGATGCATGGATTAATTTTACTTTGCAGCTATCCTTGAGGCAAACACTTGGGGATGCAGCTACTAGCCTTATCATGGTAACACCTACTCACATGCGTCACTTCAAACACGGCCGCTGTGATCCCACATACTCCACAACTGTGAGATCTCACCAGCTTGTTACAGCACTATCGTCCTGCATTGGCCCAGACAAGGTTCCCCGGTACACAAATGAGCTTTTCAGGCTCTTTCATCTTGCCCTTTTAGAGCACAAAAACCTCATTAAAGCCACAAAACTTGGCCTTGGTGTGGGGCCTCATCTGGCAGCCTTGCGCAGATCTATGTCTCAAGATAACCCACTCAAAAAGTTTCTTGACCCTTTTGGATGCCCTTCAATTTACTTGACAGGATCAGATCTGATGGAGGGAGTTGAGTGTGCTGTAGGTAATGTGTATGCTGCAGACCAATTGGCAGTCACATATCTCGGCAGGAAGGACAAAGTACGTCTAGTGCTGAATGGGAAGGGTACTTTTGCCAACATTCTGGGAAATCTCAAAGAAAGACTTGAGCTCAATCTAAAACTAGTAATGCTTCTGGCACTAAGGTATGCCATTGCTGGGCAGATGGGAGCCATTGAATGTCTCCTGCAAGATAATGAAGAAAAACTAGTAAATGGATCTTCAGTGGATGATGCAGTCAAAGCTGTAGAGCAGAAAGGACACAACAAAACCAGGAAGACAGATTTCACTTTAGTGATTCATGGCGGGGCAGGAGAGGAAATGATGTTGAATCAAAAGGTGATTGGGACCATCGAATTTGCACTACAAACAGCTCTAACTCTTGGAGCACAAGTGCTTTTTCATGGAGGTAGTAGTCTGGATGCAGTACAAAGAAGTGTAGTTGCATTGGAGGATTGTTTCTTGTTTAATGCTGGCAAGGGATCAGTATATAACAGAGAGGGGGAGCATGAAATGGAAGCCACCATTGTGGATGGGCATGGAAAGAACTCTGGATCTGTGGCTTGCCTGCGAAAAGTGAAAAACCCAATTAAAGCAGCCCGATGTGTTATGGAAAAGAGTTTGCACTCATTACTAATTGGAGAAGGTGCAGAAGAGTTTCTAGGCAGTCTTGGAGAGAAAGATACAACACTGAAATCAGAGTATTTTGACACTGACATAAGATACAAGGAGCTGCTTATGAAGTCAGGTAATAGCAAGAACAACCATCCTCAAACTGTAGGTGCAGTTGCACTGGATAAGTGGGGCAAGTTAGCAGCAGCCACATCTACCGGAGGTTTAGTTGGCAAGTGGAAAGGCAGAGTCGGTGACACTGCTATAGTGGGGGCAGGAGTATATGCTGATGAGAAACTTGCCGTGACATGCTCTGGTGATGGTGATGCTTTCTTACGCCAGTCAGTGGCTCACAAAGTAGCCAGCTTATACAACCTCAAAGGTTACAGTCTCAGACAGGCTTGTCGGGAAGTCATCCATAACGATCTGGAGGAAAAGTGTGCAGGAATTATTGCTGTAGACCATCATGGTGAAACCGTTATTGAAACCAATGCTGGGGTCATGTTTGTTGGTTCAATGGTCAACGGCATTCCTCGAACTGAAGCTTTGAGACCTATGAGGGGGTTTTCAAATGTGATTTGGGAGACTAATGAATTGGTAGCTCACCTACAGCCCAATCCTTGGACCCCAGGAGCCACTATTCTCACTCGAAAAACCATTAATGGACCTAGAAGCATTTTTCAGTTAGTGTTACCTGACTACATAGCAATGATGCAGGGGGCACGGACTGTTGCCAATCTCCTTTGCGAGAAACTTGGTGTGCACCGCTGTGCCCTTGTGTCCATGCCAGAATTCGACAAGCCAGCCTACATCAAAGTCTTACCCCTCCATGGCCTAGAACCAAACTGGAAGCCTCATTTAGCTAAGGAAATGGAGTTCAATCCTTATGACCCTGGATACTGTAGTTCCAAAAGTGGTCCACGATGTGAAGATATACATCTTGACCAAGTGCAGGCAAAGATTTGCTCTCAACTTCCAACACCCAATGCCCCTTCTTGCTTTGACTTCCATGGGGATCCCTCTGATGGTGGCCTTTTCCCACGCATTATCCGTGGTGAAGAGCAACAGTGGCGTGTCTGGGAAGACAATGAACATGTGGCCTTCCTTACTCCTTTTCCAAATACACCAGGCTTTACAGTTCTAGTGCCAAGAAAACCTCTTACCAGTGACATTTTCCGTCTGAATGAGAGTGACTCTACAGCCCTAATTGTGGCAATACGAAAGGTTGCTCATCTTTTGCAAGAAGGAATGAATGCCCATGGTGTAGCTCTTATATTTGAAGGCTTTGAATTTGATTATGCCCATGCCAAACTGATTCCATTAGTTCCTCAACCTAATGCCCTAAAACCTCCAACTGTGGCTTCTCAGTTCTGCCCAACTTATGCAGGATATGTAACATCGGTAGATGGGCCCCCAGCTAACAAAGAGGACCTTACAGAGATGCACACCAAGATCACAAAGACCACTGCCCCTCAGTCCTGGGAACACCCCCAGACCCATGCTGCATCCGCCATTAAGAGCAAATGGTATCGCAATCTCTTTCAAATCCAAAACACCCTGTTTCATAGCACGGTAGAGTACTTCCACAACAAATGCAAGTATGCTTATGCACTGACACCTATCACAACTGACACAATCTCTTCTCCAATGGGCCTGGGGTCAGATTCTGAGCCTGTGTTTGTCAACATGTTGGGCCAAGATGTATATCTTGCGGACTCTATGCAGTTTGTTTTAGAGTACTTTATGAGGTTTCACGATGGACTTCCCGGGGCTTACTACGTGTCCCCCAGTTTCAGAGGGGAAGATCCTGATGCTACACATCTAAACCAGTTCTACCATGTGGAATGTGAGCTCCTGGGGGACATGAATATAGCCATTAGTATAGCTGAAGGCTATGTTGCCCATTTGACTCAGGCAATGCTAAAGGAACATTCCAACATTATCTTAAACACAGCTGGTACACTATCTCATGCCCAAGAACTACTGAAGAACTTAGAAAAACCCCTTCCAAGAGTAACCTTGGATCAAGCCATTCACATTATGCCTTCCTCTGATTGCCTTGAATGGGTTCAGGAGGGACAACCACAGTTTGGAAGAAAGCTAACTCGAAAGGGAGAAAAAGTTCTAATTGAAAAGTATGGAGGTGCTGTTTGGCTGACAGAAATGGACCATCTTGGAGTGCCCTTCTACCAAGCATACACTGAAGGTTCAGGCAGGAGCAAAGCCAAGGCGGCTGACCTCCTCTTAGGGTTAGGGGAGACAATAGGACTTGGGGAACGTCATTCTACACCTGAAATGGTACGAGAGGCCTTACAACACCATGCTGTACCAGAGGACTCATACAAATGGTACATCAACATGCGCCAAGTCATCCCTCTTCTTACAAGTGGATGGGGTATGGGCACAGAGAGATACCTATGCTGGCTTCTGCAGCACAAAGATGTCAGGGACATGCAAATCATACCCAGAATGAAAGCCAAAAAGTTCATGCCTTAAATGGTATATATTTGTGCCCAAGTGCTATATCATATGCAAGTGCAAGAACTTTCTACAAACAGAGGATACTCAGTAATTATATTGACAGTTGTAGGGTTATAACTTGACATATAAAGCATCGAATCAATGCCAAACATACTCTCAAGTCAAGTCATGTCAACATGTATTTCTATAGCAAAGAGAATAAGGATATGGAATTTTGAAATAAAAGTTATGCTATAAATACACAACATTTCAGATTGTTACATATTTAATTTTCTGACAACAGAATATTTTATGTTTTGAGCTGGGCTTGACTGACAGGTTGATTTATAGAAATGCTGTAATTGTTTATCTCTATCTTTGTATCTTTTTCTCTTTCCCTGTTTTAACACTTTCTTAAAATATTATATGAATGCATTACAAACCGGTTTGCAGATTTATAATAAATGTATTGTAAGACTCTTTTATAACACTATTTCAAAGTATAATAATAAAATTCAGACAAATTATCCTTGATGTATTTTAATTATTTTATCATTAAACACTAAGCTCAAGCTTGTCATTAAAAATATGTGATATAAATTCTTGTCATGTATATTGTAGTTGGATAATTATGCTGACACCATAACAGAATGAAAACCACTAAACAGATAATGATCAAGATCTAAGGGGAACAGCTATGCCCTTCGGTGGCAATAACTATTCAGGCTAAAACAGGACCAGAGCTTTGCTGAAACCTTCATTACCGACTATGTAATTTTATTCTCGTGACCAACAATCACTCCCACAGAACTGCATGCATGACGACAAGCTACTAAAAAAGTGGCACAAACTGACAACAACACTCAGATAAAGAAAACAGTGCCTCTTTCTCCAACTCAAACAAGTCACATAGGGGCAATATGTATAACAAACAAAGCAATAATTTCTACTTCCAGGAAAGATATTGGCACATGACACAGCTAAACCGAGCTGAATCATATGAAACAGATGGCTTTTAGAAAAGCTAGATGATATTATATGTCATATATTCATTACAATGTAGACATTTAAGTGGCTCTGTAAATTATTTCAGAAACATTGCACTATCTGCACCCATTAAAACATCACTTGCATCACTCCTGTTCAATTATTTCCATCATTGATCATATTTATATGTATGCATTTCTCGTGCATTTCCTATTTGCACCCATTAAAACATCACTTGCATGACTCCTGTTCAATTATTTCCATCATTGTTCATATTTCTATGTATGCATTTCTCATGCATTTACATACTGTTTAGAAAAGAAGGCTATTTATGTTTGGAATGGACTAAATGGTCACATCCAATCATGTATCTGTCAAAAAAACCTTACAAACCTGACCCCTAAATCCATGCCTATGCAATCATATGTATCATTAGTTCTTCTTTACTGAATAGCATTGCATTCTATAAGGCATACATCAGAATCACCTTCAATGATATCAAAAAAAATACTGTAGCAAAGTCATTAAAATCACATTTTTGTACATTCTACTCTAAAAGGTAAAACATCAACAACAACAAAAAAAAAAAAAAAAAAAAGAAGGGGGCACCCGGATTTGAACCGGGGACCTCTTGATCTGCAGTCAAATGCTCTACCACTGAGCTATACCCCCTCGCGGTCTAAAACATAATTTCTTTACCATATATTCGCATACAACGCACCTAACACACAATCAAAAATCACCGTAAAGCTGACTTTACATAAGCAACAAACAAATTATTGACGTTTTCCCTTTTCCAGTATCACACCGACGTAATACGTGAGCTCTGGCTGATTCATTGCTCACTATTTGCAACATCACCTAAGTTAACGTTACTGAAGGGGCGCGTGAGAGAAACATGGCTGCTCAAGCTCGAGCTCTCGTAGCGGCGCGATGGCTCGCGGACGCCGTCAAAAGCAACCGAGCGGGACCCAATCTGCGGATACTAGATGCATCTTGGTATCTACCTAAAATGAAACGCAACCCCAGGGCCGAGTTTGAAATAAGTCACATCCCCGGAGCCTCGTTTTTCGACATCGACGAGTGTTGTGACAAAAGCTCCGAGTTTGACCACATGCTGCCTACCGAGGGCGAGTTCGCACACTATGTGGGTGACCTGGGAATAGGGAACAACACTCATGTCGTCGTTTACGACGCCATTGACTTCGGCTCGTTCTCTGCTCCACGGGTGTGGTGGATGTTTAGGGTGTTCGGGCACACGTCGGTGTCGGTTCTGGACGGCGGGCTCAAGAACTGGTTAACGGAGGGTCATCCGGTCACCGAGCAATATAGTAAACCAGCGCGCGCCGAGTTCAGGGCGTCCTTAAACAAGTCCTGGGTCAAAACTTATGAAGACATTTTAAACAATATTAAAACCAGAGAATTTCAAGTAGTCGACGCCAGAGCCAATGGAAGATTTCGTGGGGTTGAACCAGAGCCGAGGGAAAGTGAGTATGGATAGCTGTTACACCTGTTACACAATTTCTTTGCAAAACAGGGTAACATTGACTACTTAAGTTATGAGGTTTAAGCCAGATGTCTTAGGTCTGGAAATGTATGCATGCATTTTTATTTGTAATGTACTTTTATAGAATATATAACACAAGGAACAACAACTAAAGATTTATGTACCAATGTAAGACAAATATTATTTATCAAAAATGCAAAAGTGCCATTGGCTTATTTCTCTTCGTCTTAGACACCGAGCCTGGTCATATTCCTGGATCGATCAACATGCCTTTTCCCAGCTTCCTGGACTCGACGTCAGGTCTAGAGCGTCCTGTGGAGGAACTCAAGAAGCTCTTCCAGCAGGCCGGCGTTGACACGCAGAGGCCCTTCTGGGTCACCTGTGGCTCAGGTGTGACAGCCTGTCACATCGGCCTCGCTGCTCACCTGTGCGGCCAGCCGGGGGTCTGTCTGTATGATGGCGCGTGGGCCGAGTGGTTCACCAGAGCTGCACCTGAACATGTGATCTCTGAGGGAAAAGGAAAACAGCCACGCTGAATGGTTTCTTAGACCCTTACTACACCATTCCACCGAAATAAAGACTAACAGAATCACTAGAGTTTTAATCGAGGCCTTATTTGTATCAGAAATCATGCATAGAAAGACTATTAAGTACTGCACTATTCCACTATTCACTATTTCATATGCATTAAAGCCCCTTTTCTGGTTGCAATAACAGTTATGTAAATCTAGGAAGAGAGTTAAAAGAAGGCATAAGCAGACAGTTATGCTTTAGCAATTCATAAATCAGATGTCAAGAGTACAGAATAAAAAAATACTTCAGAATGAGTTTCTAGAAGGTAATTATATATG